>NC_061113.1:59970111-60299217 GCF_002878395.1 Capsicum annuum | reverse complement strand
GACAGTTCAGATTATGAAGAACTGGTCTGATTGACTGTATCTGATAGTCCTAAAACTGAATACTGATAACATGGGTGACTATATCTGACAGTCCTAATACTGATGGAACTAGCTGGATTCCGCACTGTACTGATTTAATTGTATCTGACAGTCCTGGATTTCTGTAGAACTGAACTGAGTTATAATACTGAAACTGGATCTGAAAATGAGATTGTGGGAGGTAATCATCTAACCGACATACCCCGACACTAAACTGGTGGGGTCCAACCTATTACCCCATCTGGAAGGGTATCAGTACCATGCCACGGGTAAAGACAAGCTGTGAGTATACCCTCTCTGACAGGGAGCTCTTCCATCAACCCATCCTAGTAGAAATCTCAAATGAGATGTATAAATCCCTAAACGCGTAGGGTGCATCTCAACCTACACTAGCTACCTAGTTCTGGAATACAAGGATTGTTTCTAAGGATCACATACTCCACTGAATAATAAGTGAGTCCCCATCCTTGGGTTCACTCAGTGCTGAATCCTACTCCTAACTGAATAGACATTAAACTGATTAACTGAACTGAACTGATACTAATGGTATTGTTTAGCAGAGCTAAACTGAGTTCACTGAGTTCCATTGACTGACAGAATACTACTAAGATCTGAGGACTGATGGAGAGTACTAAAGTTATTGAGATTTCTAGGAATACTAAATTTACCGAGATTACTGAGTACTAATGTTACTGAGACCACTGAGGTCCCTGAGATTACTGAGTAGGACTAGACTGATGCTGAATTTACTGAGTTTTCCTGAGTCATGAGACTGACTGAATTTTAAGGATCATGGCCTGACAGAGAGTATCATAAAAATATGATACTGTCTCTAGACACACAGCTAAATTATTGGGTACAAGTACCCCCAGGACTCGATAGCATGAAACTGACAGGACATGACACTTTTTGAACACATGACCAACATCAACAATTCATAATACATCAATTTGGGGATTTCATAAAGCACATGGTTATCATAGTCTTGTACATGAATGGAATTACATATAAATATGTCATACATTCATCAACCTAATGTCATGGACATTTCTTCAACCATTCATAATGCACACAATATCATGGAAATCATTCTTGGTCATAGGGTAAAGCATGCATCTATCACTTGGGTCACAATTAAGCTATAATGCATAATTTCTATTCTCTTAGGCATTTTAACAAACACCTAGGATGCATGACTTAGGGAGTAGGCATGACCATCAAATCAATACAACAAAACTCCATATTACAACTCAATTTCACATGTTTTAGACCACATACTAGCATAGGTTCATGAACAACACATAAAGATTCCAACTTGGGAATCATACAACCATAATCACATGAACATAATCAACCCATAACAAAATATTCATAATAAAAGATTAAAAACTTGATTCTTGGGCTTAATGGATGAAAGGAATCCATGAATGAACATTGTGCATACCTTAGTTCTTGATTCTACTAAGATTGACGGAGAGATTCTTGAATTTGAGTCTTGGACTTGAATCCCCAACTAAAAATCCTAGCTTGTTCTTGAGAGAAACAATATTTTTTGGGTAAATCACTGCTGAATCACGTGTTATTGGGTATATATAGGGGTATGAAATTTCCCCTTTTAACCCTTGTACGCGTATTTTAATTTTGTGAAAATTTCCCGACCTGGACCCCTGGCGCGATGTGGCGCTATCGTGCTGTCTCACTGGAATTTGATTACTCTGAAATTTAACCTTGGCGCGATGAGCCATAATCATGGAGGCTCACTGGATTTTGATGATTGTCATTTTGGCAGGCTCCACGACGCGTTGATGGCTCAGGTGGTGCACTGTCTTACTTAAATGGCTTTAACTCTTTGCCCAGGTGTTCGATTTGGGCGAATTTGGTATCCATGGAAAGATTATTCAATTTCCTACATGATAAAAAGTAAAAATCTTGAAAATACCATATTTATAAAAGTGGATTCATCTTTGAAACAAGTATTTAACATTTTTAGGATGATTTTAAACTAGGTAGAAGTACAGGGTATTACAATATCTCCCTCTTGAGAATATTCGTCCTCAAATGAGACTGATTTAGATGGGAGAAATGATAATCTTAAGTACATACCGAACAAGAACAGCTGAAACATGACTACCTAACTGACATTACTGAGATACATACTGAGTATACATATCTGATGCATGATTTTATGACTGAGTTGATACATGAATCATGATTGAGAGTAATGATAAGTAGATCACGCATATCCGATGCGTGAATACATAACTGAATCGACTCATGAATATGCGACTGAATATGTAAGGGTAACGATACCAAGTTTGAAATAAAAATGGAGCATGGAACTGAATACCACATTTGTAACTGAAACCTGAACATGAAACTGGATAAGCTTAAGAAAAGCTATTACCTTGGGCTGAGTCTAAGAATAATTACTAAATATGCATGAGCAAAAACATGAGAATATAACTGGGTCTAGAACGTGATAAATGAGCTAAATATTGTGACCTAAACTAAGTACGTTGAATACGTGGTATACGATCGAGATTGGAGCTAGAGGGTCAATGTCACAACCCAAACTAGGGCCTGGCCGTGACGGACATCCCAAACCATGAAGACTCGAAATTCCCTTCTCTATCTGGTAATCATACACAACTTTCATAAAATAAAAAAAGATGCAGAAACATAATATGCTATGGAAACATGGTCAATTTTGAATTCCACATAAGTTTGGAAACTGTAAATCAACTACATCTAAATAACACCTGACTCAGTCTGCAAAATCTCTACTACATTAGAATCTGACAACTGTCTAAAATTGGGACAAGGCCCCCAGTAGACCAAAACTGAAATAAGTGACATAATCTGAAAAGACAGGCCTTCTGGAATAGAGAAGGCTCATCACTACACAATCTAATCAGCTATCTGAAATATTTACTGCTTATCTGGACCCTTAGACTGGGCCTCAGAACCTTTGAGGTAGGGGAAGGGGTCAATACAGATGTACTGGTACGTAGAGCATATCCAAAATAATCATTTATTATTCAACATAAATGAGAGCAATTTAAAATAGTTCATGAGTATCTCATATAGTAAGAATTCACATAGGCATTTTAAAGACTCTGTAAAAATCATCACCACTCTGAGAAATCTGTGTTACTTCTGCGCTAGGTGGTATATTCTATAACTCTGAAAAAAATTCCATGGGCTATATGGAAACTGCCATTAACTCGGCAGTGAAGCCCCTAACTCAAGTGTGCCACAAGGGTCGGAGTCTCGGAATCTACTATGCCACACGGCCATCACCGCGTACAATAATAATCTATCCATATCGGCAAATACGGTTTCAAGATAAGAGTTGCTTGAACTCGCCTTCTTCGGGTAACTACCTAACCCTCTTTAAGCCCTTTTTTGAAATTCTATCAAAATATGCAGTCTCTGAAAACATACTCTGAAAACATGCTCTGAAAACATACTCTAAAAACACGATCTGTTATGGCATAAATACATATGGTATCATCATACCATTAACTTTCAAGTCACATCTCTGAGCCATTATTGGTCTATCGTACATCTTTATTTTCAAAACTCAAGTTTTGGGACCACCATTTCAATAATTCAGTTCAAAGAAACTCTTTCTCAAACCTCATGTAAATACATGCAAAGAACTCATATTTGTCAAGCATTTCAATAGTACAATACAAGGTGGTCATGTCAAAGTTCTCAATTCACATGCAATTCTTTCTCTTAAACACAAGAACACATTTATATCAAGAAACACCCTCTCAACAATTTCAAATCATGCTCAAACGCTATAATATTGCGAAAACATCTTTCAAAACACAAAACCATAATCTATAATTCAATACAAGAGAGGGAGTTTATAATTTATGCTCTCAACAATCTTAAATCTCAATTTCATACACATACATATCTATGTAAATCAATTTTGGGAAAAAGACCATAAGGCCAAAGCAATAGTAGCATTGAAACTACCGAAATGCATAATCAATAATATAGTTTTCAAAACTCCCATAAAATACATCCATCAAAACCTTTAAATCATGCTTTAACAATTTCAAGCCCATTAAGTTTTTAGGATAAACCCCACATACCTCTATTTCGGAGAATAATGAATGATTCTTGAAGCTTACGGATTGGGGATTCCAAATCTCTAATTATCTTCAAAAACTCACGTTTGAATCTTGAATTATTTGGGATTCTTGTTTGAAACTCTAGAGAGCGTTCTTGATGAATTTTGGTGAAAGTGTATATATTTAAATGTATTTGGGATTAAATCACATGTTTGGATGGGTTTGGGGCCATGGGAAATGTCTAGTTTGACCTTAGAATTTAAAATCCATGACTGGAATACTGTAAAAGGCTTCACCGCGATGCGCTGGAAATTGCGGTGAGCTACTGAAATTGACAATTGTCGATTTAAGGCTCATTGCGACGAGGTGACCAGTCAATCAGGAATGTTGACACTAAAAATTCTCTAATTTCTTCACCGAGTGTCCGTTTTAGACAAATTTGGTATCGATGGAAAGCTAATTCAAAGATATTTGATTTGATATATAGTAGGTCACCCATTTCATTATATAAAAGGATCTATGGTCAATTGAAGTTGACTTAAGTTTTGACGCTCACTAAAACTCGAACGATAGGAAAGCTTTCAACTTGACCTTGAGTTAGGGGACCTATATGATCTCAATTCAGGCTCAAATAGGTTACCGCACTACATACTTGATTAACATGGAAAATTTGCATAGGATTTATGGCTTTTGGATCATCTACGCATAGAAATGATGGTTTTCATTCTAGCTCAAAACACGGGGCGTTACAGTATCTTCTCTTTGGGATCATTCTTCCCCGAATAATGGGTAGGAATGTTGAAGCTTAAAGGTATGGAATAACATGGACCTGATATGTCTTCTAAGAAAGGATATAACTGATCTGAAACATTTAAACTTCTATTATGAAACTAAATTCTGAGTTGACTTGACTTCACTTACTTCAAGGAGCTGATTCATGCTGAAAGTTTAAGATTCCCTTCAAGTGTTCATGATCAAATCATACATATTGAATTGAGAATTGATAACTTATGCAAGTACAAATCATGAGGCAACATGTCTTAGATCGCACCAGGTTACTGTACTTCCTGAGCTAAAATACTTGAAAACATTTGAAATTATGCTCTGCACTCTTATGAACCTAGTCATGACTAAGTAGCTCAATCTGAAACATGGTGCTTTGACTGAACTGAATTCACAACTTACATGGATGAAATAGATTATATCTTGGGATGGTCATAAGCTTAAGACTTCGGATAGTAGGACTGGGTGAAAAGGTGGAAAACCACAGTAACTTGTCTATCTGACTGTTAAAATGAATTACTGGCTATACAGACTGAATTATGTTGGACCCTCATACTTAACTGGAGCATCTCATTCAACAAACTTTCTAAAGAAGTCATAGTAACGTTAGGGAGCAAAGAATCTTGGGCACTAGTTACACAAGACATCCATCTAAGGAATCAGGCCTTAGGCAAAGACACTACTTTATAGAATGGAATATAGATATATAACTTATAAAGTAGGGTAGAGTTACCAGGCCTTAGGCAATGCAACTTCTTACTTTCAAACTCCACACATTTCTCGAATATCCCTTAACTATACTATTCCCCTCAAGTACCATGCTCCTTTGATTCAACTTATAATTCTCATATGGGCATTGCTAAACCTTTCTACTAATGTCTAAAGTAGCTTAAATCCTTTCGTCATGATCAAGCATAATTCTAAATCACAAAATACAACATGCCATACCACGATACTAGTCTAAACCATAGGATTCAACCATCTAAATCTTTTTAAAGATCACACTTTAAGCATAATGTTCTTTACCACCGGTTTTGCAGAAATTTTGACTTACTAAGAGTCGCCACTTAATTTTGAAAAGGAATTAAGAAACTTTTGTAAAATACTTAGACGATTCACAATAGAAAAATCGTTTAAGTTAAGAGATTCTGAGTAAGCAATTCATATAACGTTTTAGGAAGGCGTCAGGCACCAAAAACGTCCGCTAACTAGCAATTATCCGTACTGTTTGAAAACATTCTTTTGATTAACTTCGGAAAATCAATTTGTTGGAAAAATTGTCGATTAAGGAAAAAGTTTTTGCAAAATCAATTTTTTAGCGACTTAGTTAGGGGAGTCGACTAGATTCATAAGAAACACATAAAATAAATAAGCAAAAGGGAACAGGGAAAAAGGAAAAGTAGTGATTTAGGCTTTTAAGCCCAAACCGTCGACCCTGTCCTAATCTAGTTTTCGAGCTTTTGGCTCGAGTATCGCTCACTCCACCTATATTAAGTACAACTTTGGCTTCGGGGCCCAAACGAATGAATAAAATAAATAACTAAATGAATAAAGAAACAACACTAAGAGAATAAATAAAATGGAGACCAAGACTTTTAAGTCTCTTGAACGCTTCAATGATGGGATTTTAACCCATTCCTTCTTCTTCATTCGACTTTACATGTTTGTACGCCATGGGATCACCTTGACATGGGCCTCACTGGCCCACTTGGCAATGCAATGAAAGGAGTCCATCGTGGACTCCAAAATAAGTTCATATGTAAAGGGGGAAAGGCAAGAATTAGAATCATTCCGAATCACATAATTGGCTAAGTTTAAAAATAAGTCAATATGCATAAGAGACAAAATAGGATAAATAAAATTTAAATACATAATTATGACATTAAAAAAATGATGCAGGGATCGAAATTCACAGCAACCACTTGTATAACCAACGTTAATCAAATACGAAGTAAAACGCTAATGCAGACATAAGATTATGGCATAGTGATAACCAATAATTAACAAACAACCTACAAAATCAACCAAAATACCCATAATACAGAATAGTAGATATAATACAAACATTATGACAACAACCTCTATTTATTTTTTTCATTAAATCTAACCGGTGGGAGAAGCATAGGAAAATAGATATGTTTACTTTAACAAACAAAATATCCTAATACCAATACTAAAGGATTGATGGCAATTTACATGAATAACAGTGACCAATAGTATAAAGAAAAGACGAGCTAAATTTTACATGAATCAAGAAACCAACATGGTATTTAAGAGATGAGCAATGCACGTTTTTATGAATGAAATAAAAAAAAACATAACATGACAAGAAAATTAAAAGATACATTCTTGAATGTATACATACGTTAGCATACAATGATTATTCACCAAATTGTGATTCACTTGAAGACAAATGTATGAAAACTCAACTGAATTAATCCAAAACAAGGAAATTAACTCTCATTCCCATTGAATTCCTTATCTTTTCTGATCATTGTCTTTTAACATTCACAAATATCATAACATTTTCGAATAATCCTTGCCTTAAAGAAGATTTATCCTAAGACAGTTATACTCAACGTCTAGCCTTTCTACAAGAATACCATTACATCCTTTCATTCCAACCTGATATCATGTTGAAAATGGACTCAAAGGAAAAATGGAAGTCCAAATTTAAGACACTAATACCAAGCAAAACAATAACTAGACTACTCTAGCAGAGAAATGACAAGTGTATTACTCTTAAATAGTAGTCTAGAGAATATTATGAGAAACGAATCCAAATACCGCATCCGAGTAATATTCAAATGGGTGAAGGAACTAATAACCATGAACGGAAGATCACTGTTCAAAACAATCATTTAGATGCAAATTCTTTGAACAAAACTCAGACCTCAGGGACACAAAACTATCAGATATGGATGGCAAATCAAGAAGGAAACAGTAAATTTTACCAAAGTATGACTTAACTAGCAATCCAAAACTAGCCCACCAAACATAAATTAAAAGATGTCATCTTTAACCAATAAATATTTGGCTTTCAAAGCCATGAACAGCTAACCCTGGAAAACAAAATTATAACTTCAACTACATCAGCTATTCTCAGTGGAATAAGGTTACAATTAAGCTATATCAAGTACGAAAAAGAAGAGAAGAGAAACGGTCGAATTAGGACAAAAATAGAGTTTGTTTACCTCTTTAAGGGCAGCAAATGGGATGACAAGCTATCAGCAAAATTATCGCTACCGGAATCTCGCGACGTCGACTACCAACAGACAGACTTTCAACTAAAACTTTAAACCTAAATTTAGAACTCCAGAATTTTCCTTTAGTTTTCATGAAATTTCTCTCGATATTTCAAACCCAAAAATCTCAAACCCTAAAAGCATTGACCTAGAAAAAAAACCCCACCAAATTTTCAACCTAAAAACTTCTTCCTAGTTTCGCGCAGAAAATTTTTTTTTCTTCTAACCCTTTCTCTGCCTATGAATTTTCCAACCCCCTCAAACAAAGAATGAAAGCCCTCTTAAATAGAAGATGAACAGTGGTATTTTATGGCTTTGAGAAAGAGGATATTTTTTGAATATATCCATTTTTGGATCAGATTTTCTCATTCAAGATCAGTACTAATTTTGGAGTTTTTCTCCAATAATCCAAAATAAACAACCAATAAGGGATGAGGAATCAAAATTCCCTCCTGAACCAATAAAAAATCGTTAAGGATGTATGAATACGTACCATTTGTACCGCAATTTATGGGATTAAGACGTTGGAGGGACACCTAGGCGTGTTCTAGAGGATTCTCAGACTTTCCACAGTACAAAATCATAAGCTACACACGTGGGGGTATGATGGAGGTGAGGGAAAGGGGAAATAAAGGGTTCATCGGGTCATAATTGGTTTGAATCGAGTTAGGGTTTGGTTTTTTATGTTGAGATCATTGGTTGAAGTTGGTGCGTATGGTTGGTGTTCGTTGTTTATTGATATTGAAGAAGGTATAAGGTGGGCCAGGTTGGGTTATTTTTGGTGTTGGACTGGTGGTTTTAGTGTTGGGCCTGTTTAATTAAAAAGGGAGAAATGGACTGTTGTTTGAAGAAAATATGAAATAGGCCCAGGTGTTTGGCAAAATTGGGTTTAAAATTGGGATGGATAGTTTAGAAAAAAATAGTTTCAATTAACATTTAACCTATTCTAATTAAATTTTGACCAAACTAAAGACTAATTGGCCAAATGTATTGCGATTGTGGCCAATTTAATTTCAATTTATGATAAAAATTAATAGATTGATTAAATTGAATGGAAATTGAATACGAATTAATACTTCTTTTAATCCCGAGTTTTTTGATTTAATAAAACCAAACAAGTATTTCCCCAAATAGATTATTTGTGAGAATAAATTATATTTAAATCAAGATTTAATTATTTAAATTTATTTTCCAAATAATCCTTAATTTAAAGTCCAATTTTGATGAAAATGTTCATTTAAATGACATCATTTATACAATCTCGTATATGTAAATACGAAAAAAATATATAATTATCACTTAAATGACAAATTTAGCCCAAATACCTATTTTAAAATGCATTTATTTGGAAAAAATAATTGATATGATTTTATTTGAAAATCGAAGAAACTTGAGATTAAACGTAGTTGTGGAGGGCAAAAATTAGTTGTCAACAACTGCCCCCTCCCTTTGGGTAGGATGGATATAAGTAATCCTGGGCAAAGGGAGGTTGACGCTCTTAATTTTTGTCCGTCCGCAAATTCGAATATGGAAGAGGTTGGCTTTCGTACGAGTTTCATAGAGTCATAGCCAGACCTCGGTATCAGGTTTCCTACATATCTCAGGTTACATGAGAATTCAGGCCACTTGTAGGTCATAAAACTTGATTTTAAGCACGATTTTCAAGAAAATTCACCAGCTATCTTGGCCTTGGAGTTTTTTATGTAATCGAGAAGTCGGGGAATAAAGGGATTTAGGGGGAGGTTAGAATTTAGTTGAGTTTTCTACATAGAGCCTGGCCTACATATCCCTAAGATTTCAGGGAATCAAACTGCTTGTAGTTTGACTCGATCGGTAGAAAAGATAGTCTTCTATTTCAGATGATCTTTGGCTCAAGATAAGTGACAAGTTGATCGAGTTTCAGAAAAGAGGCTTGTAACCTCGCAACCATGAATGTGGGATCCTTCACATCCATAGGTAAGAATTTATGTGGGCATAATTTCCAAAACTCTAGGAGTCCTATCACTCGAATTTGGAAGAAAAAGAAGGTTACCCTCGGCATAAGTTAAGAAATATCCCGAGGTTGAAGCTGAGACTTAGAACATCCCAAAATACCCACATGCCTTCTAACGGGGGTGTGGTTGGATGGTGATGATGATCATCCTTTAGCTCGCGTCCTAAGAGTTTGACGTCCCTCTTTAGACTAGTCCTATTTTGCTGCTAAGAAAGAGTTCCACGCTAGGTTGCGTCCTTTTTGGAGTCTTCCTCACCTATGGATTTGATTTGAGATTTTCATCCTCTCGGATGATCTCGATAATATCTCAAATAAAATTGTTAGTGCTAACATAATTAACAAAAGAGGTAGGTAGTCTTTTACCATGTCTCCACATGAGTTGTGGCCTGAAAAGTAGAGTCATCTCTTTATGTACCTATTTGGAATGAAATAACTGGCAACAACAAACACAACGACCCTCTTGGTTGTTGTATAATTATGACATTGAATATGTCTTCAAAGTGGGGTGGCCCTTTTGGACACCAGCGATACTTTATGTTGAACGGTCCCCACAATCGTGTAATCTTATGCTTGATTGGCAACCTTTTTGGTTACCTATATCTCTTGTTGTATGTGGAATGATAACCTCTCTATTTATAGCCGATGATTGGTTTATAAATTTCCCTTAAATTATCAATCTTTGGATAATCTTGTGCATTATTTGATGTTGGATATGAGGCGACTTACAGATATCCTTTGAATTTCTAGCTTTTAAGTAATCCTACACATTATTCGACTTTGGATAAGAAATGGCTTATAGATATCCCTTCAATCACTAGCTTTCAGGTACTCCTGCATATCATCCGACCTTGGATACAATATGAGTTATAGATAATCCCTCAAATTTCTAGTCTTTGGGTAATCCTGCACATAATCGATCTTGGATATCACGCGGCTTATAGAGAACCCTTGAACATATCAATTTGATAATCTTGCATATTCTCTAGTAAGAATTTAGTTGCAAATTATGGATAACCTTTGAACTATCGATTTTTGGGCGATCTTGCAAACTATCCAATTAGGATATTGTTGTGACTTACAGATGACCTACAGGCTATCAAATCATAGGTGATCTTGCACACTATCCTATTTAAAATAATATGACTTATAGATGACCCTTAATTTGTCAATTTCTTGGAAATCTTATATATCATTCATCCTTAGATAGCGACTTAAAGGCATCCCTTCAAATCGTGTGCTCTCGATGCATTCAGATGCTGATTTATAAAATAATGAGATATCCTTAACGCCAGTGTTTATGTCTTGCATGTCAACAGATATAAAATGATGATAATATCCTCGATGCCTGCATTGTATCTTGCATGATGATATCCTCAACGCCAGCACTATGTCTAGTGCATCAACAGATATTGAATGATGATGATATCCTCGATGCCAGCATTTTTCCTTGCATGTCAATAGATATATTGAATGCTGATGATATCCACCATGCCAGCGTTGTGTCTAACGTGTCAACAGATATTGAATAGCCTTCTTGGGCAATGGTATAAGATGGCCCTCTTGGCGATAATATGAAATGGCATTTTTGACAATGATATGCAATGGACCTCTCGGCAATGATATGCAATGGCCCTCTTGGCAATGATATGCAATGGCCCTCTTGGAAATGATATCCAATGGCCCTCTTGGTAATGACATACAATGGTTCTTTCGGTAAATTAAAAATAGTTTCACCTAAAATCATTAGTTAGGGTCTTGCTTTCTACATGTACCTATACTCAAGGTACACGATTAGTAGACACAAAGTCGCTTTGGCTAGCAACTGTTTTTTAGAAAAATTCTAAAATACAATATTTATAAAAAAGACAAGACACTTTTGTTTGTCCTCAATGATCTTAAGAAATGAGATGGATACTTCAGAAGGTCTTCAATATATGGGTACTAAACCCATTTTTAAGGCTACCCAAAAATACCGTTCTTGAGCATTAGTGCTCTGGTGTGGCTCTCAATTTGCTCGGGGATTTTTGAAAGATACTCTCATTTTTATGTATTGGACCCTGCACCCACAGAAAATGATTAGTTTGAGTGAAACTACTCCAAGTTGACCTCCTTCGATCCTTGCTTTGCCCTCGCCATCTTTCAGGTACTTCATCTAGTTGGGACTTCCACCCCTGACTCCCCGCCCTAATTGATGTCTAGGAAATCACTAAGTAAAAGATTTATATAGATTTTTGAAAGTACTCTTAATTTTTAGAAAATAGTTTCTAGAACTTCTGCAAAACTTTGAAAATTCTCTGCCAGTCATGTCATGTGCTAGCTCAATGACCGTATTTCTCTTGATTCTGACAATGTCTGACATTTGACGAAGGATAGATAGGGGTTCAGCATTGTCGAGGCTCTCTACCAGGAGTTTTATCAAAGACGGACATTCAATCTTTCTAGACTTTATCGCAGGTGATGATCCTCAAATCTCAACTTCGACCTCTAGTGCTGGGGAATTTGAAATATATTTCAATATTTGGTGGAGATTTTGAGGCCTTTCTCAAAATTTTTGCCCCAGTTTAAAGTAGTGTGAGATGATATCATTTTGAGTGGATCTGAAGTCTTTGTTAGTTTTCATTCTCTTTGTTGATTTTTTCTTGTGAATTTTTGAGATTGTTTCTCAAAATTTTGCCCCAATTTTTATTTCCTGGGGTTATATGACCGAGCCGTTGGGGCGCCTATGTATCCTGTTGAAGCAGAAATCAGGTCAAATGTAGTTCAAGACTACGCTAAGGATATATAGAAATATCTAATGGGTTGACCGAAGCCGACATAGACCACCTACGTATCCCTTTTGTAGGGAATTTAGGTTATCACATAGTTCATACATAAAAGGAAAGGATAAAGTATCCTAAGGGGTTGACCGAAGCCGACATAGGCCGCCTACGTATCTCTTTTTGGGAATTCAGGTCAAACGTAGTTCGTACATAAAATGAAATGATAAATTTTCCTAAAGGGTTGACCGAAGATGACATAGGCCGCCTACATATCCCTTTTTGGGAATTTAGGTCAAACGTAGTTCGTACCTTCTCATAATGGCCATAAAAATACTCTTATCCATCTTACTAGGATATAAATAAGTACTTCTATGGATGACATAACGTTTGCATTGCATTTGTCTTGATAGAACAAAGGGTCAAATGTCCAATTGAATCATCGTCTTCCTAATTAACCACCTCGGTTTTCTCTAGATTAGGCTTCTTTGATTGTCAAACTCTTTGACTCTTCTATTGACTGTTCTAGGACTACCATTAGTTTTCTTCTTGACATGAGATGACAATGATCGGTTTTAATTTTCTGTTATACGATGGGCGATGAGTCATGAGTGGAGTGGAGTTCCAATTCAATAATGTTTCCTCCAGTTAATCTTCCATGATCCCGTTTTCCTTGGAAAATTCTTTCCTCACATTTTCCTTTATTCCATCCTCGAGACTATCGCTTACAGGGTTGAAAAATGATTGGTAAAGTCCAGTTTTACTACTAGTCATTTTTCTTTTCCTGTAACAAAACTATAGTCAAGAAGGGGATCTCTTATTCATTCTAATCTGGTGAAGTAGGGTCATTTTGTTCCAACACAGAGTAGTTTTTATTACCTGCAAAGTAAAAACAACTCAAACGCTGACGTGTTAGATTTCGTTAGTAATAAGCAAAGCAAGATGATAAGGTAAGATGTAAACACATAGAGTTGTTTGTCATCTCATACGAATTGTCCATGAAGTAATGATGACTCAAGAATTTCAATGAACATGATTTTGCTCAATGATATGGATAGGTAGAATTTGTCGGGAAGGTTCATCTCTTCTTCTTCCTTCGAGAAAGTGGAGGACAATAGAGCTTTTGGAGATATGGACCAGGCTGAAAGGCTGCCTATGTATCTCCAGAATTTTTCTTTAGTTTTCACGAAATTTCTCTCGATCTTTCAAACCCAAAAACCTCAAACCCTAAACGTAGTGACCTCGAAGAACCCCCCCACCAAATTTTTAACTCGAAAATTTCTTCCTAGTTTCCCTTAGAAAATTTTTTTTTCTTCGAACCATC
Source organism: Capsicum annuum (assembly GCF_002878395.1). NCBI lineage: Eukaryota > Viridiplantae > Streptophyta > Magnoliopsida > Solanales > Solanaceae > Capsicum > Capsicum annuum. The sequence goes on along the minus strand of NC_061113.1, from coordinate 60,284,989 downwards.
TCTCTGCCTCTGAAAATTTGGTACTGGTGCACTAGCTGAGGATGGAGATAGGACTAAAAACTTATGACTATGCTCAGAACGGTTACCACCCTGTGACCCTGGCTAAGAAAAACTAAAACTACCAGTTCTATCTTTCTTATTCACTCTCTCTCTTTTCTTAGATATCTCTGCCTCAATCTATTGAGCGTGCATCATCAACCTAGAAAGATCCATGTCCCTATTGAGCAGAGCAGTCCTATACTCCTTAACCACCAACTCTGACACACCAATCACAAACTTACTCATGCTAGACCTAGGGTCAGCCATCTGCTCAGGGACATACTTAAACAACTAATTAAACTTAAGGCAATACTCTTTCACTGTCATAGAGCCTTTCCTCAGGTTCATGAACTCTTCTACCTTAGCTTCCCTCATCTCAAGTGGGAAAAACATATCTAAAAATGGATCCTAAAATATCTGCCACGCCATGGGAGCTGCATCCTTCTCTCTACTCTTCTCCCACATCACTACCCAATCATGAGCAACATCCTTCAACCTATAGGATGACAATTCTACACTCTTCTCTTCTGATACATGCATAATTTTGATGATCTTCTTCACCTCATCAAGATAAAGCTATGGTTCCTCACCTGCTATTGACCCAAACAATTTTGGCGAGTTTATTCTCATGAAATTTCTGATCCTGGCAGCGGCTAAATCCTTATCTTGCTGAGGTGGGGCTGCAGCCTGATGGTTACCCTAAATATTAGTTGTCACAGCATAGTCTAGCACCTGAAAAGCTACCTGAAATTCTACATGTGACACATTCTCATTCAAGAGATCTACGGGCTGAAGTAGCTGGTTATCCTCCCTACAGGCATTAGCTCTGTGAGAAGGCATATTCTATAAATGAAAGAAAGAAATAGATTAGACTGAGAGTTTAACTTAAGATCATGCTTACTCGCATGATATGAATACTAAAAGAAGGGAAACTATTTCTAAAACATCTCATAGCCTCCAGTCCATAAGTGTGGTGTGCAACACACCCAAGCACAAGACTCTACTATATGTGGCTTTAAGACTTCCTAGGACAATATTGAACCTTAGGCTCTGATACCAAGTTTGTAATGCTCCAAATTTTGAACCCTGTATGCTACATAGTGCTTATGACCTCGAAGGACCACAAGCTAACCCATGACTAATATCTATAATTGAGCACTGAATAATATACTGTAAAATTATGGAAAAACTGGTGGAAACTTTCCATAAGGTTCAATACTAAAATTAAACTAAATAAAGTGTAGAAATACAAAAACTAAAACAACTGTCTAAAAATACTCTTGTCTGAAAAAGCCTTTAAACTGTCTGAATAGGGAGTTGATGGGAAAATCCCCCAACTAACTCCATCTAATGAAATGCTAAATCTAATGCAATAATAAAATAAGGATCATCCTCGCATGATGAGGACTCACTTCTAAGAATACTACTGTTGGCTGAATTTGAATTGCTAAGAGTACTCCAGATCTCGTGCTTCTGACCTATGGTATAAAATACCCTAGTGCAAGATAAAAGTATGTATCAGTACGTGAGAATGTACTGGTATGCTAGATGAGGTAAGGTTAAATTCAAAGTCTCAGATGCATGAACTATAGCTGACTAGATAACATAAGACTACTGAATGAGGATACATGCATAAATGCACAAACTATAACTGAAATCGTAGTAACACTGAATACTGAATTCTAATAACTGGATTACTGATAACTGGTTTTACTGATAACTGCTATCTAAGTTTACTAATACTGAATTTTGATAACTAAGTCTACAAATATTGAAATCTGAGATCAACCCTATCTAGCGGGTGATCCTTGAATCTACTGATACTGATACTTATTGACTGAATCTGAGATCAAGCCTATTTAGCGGGTGATCTCTGAATCTATTGATAATGAATATGGTTTATTGAAAATGAGATCAAGCCTGTCTAACGAGTGATCTTTGAATCTCTGGAACTATCTAAGTTCTTTACTAAGTTGATTGACTATATCTGACAGTTTTAATTTTTGTATAGCTGAACTGAGTTGTATTACTGAGACTGAATCTGAATCTAAATTTGAGATGGTAGAAAGTAGTCATCTGATCAACATTCCCCTTAATCTGAACTAGTGGGGTCCAACCTGTAACCCTAGATGGAAGGGTGTCAGTACCATGCCATGGGTAAAGACATTTCTATGGTTTAGCCTATCTAACGGGTGACCCTAAGCAGAAAGTCAGGCCTAATCTAACGGGTGACTCGTAAGAGGTATCCAAGCCTTAATCTAATGGATGACTCCTCATCCTGCACTGGCTAAGAAATTTTGGAGTATAGGGACTGCTACAAATGACTCTACCTCTCTAATGGGGAAGCCATCATCCCTGCCCTCGCTCGGTGCTGAATCCTACTCCCAACTAAATAGATGCTGAACTGATTCTTAGACTGCACTAGACTAAGCTGAATCTGTTACTGATCATACTGATTAACTAAACTAGACTGAGTTTACTGGGTTTCATTGACTGACAGAATACTGCTGAATTCTGCAAACTGACTAAATTCTATAGCATTCTGAACTGAAACTTGAACATTACTGCTGTCTGAACTGGGTACTGGACTGGACTTGGAATGATACTAAGCTTACTGAATTTTCCTAAGTCATGTAACTGACTGAGTTCTACTGAATTCTATAACTAGCTGAGAATACTACTGATCTTGACATGACTGAGGGTACTATAACTGACACTGGCTCTAGGCACACAGATAAATTGTAGGGTATTAGATACACCTAGGACTCGATAACCTAAATAATACAAGACATGACAACACTTGAATATCATGATAATGGACTATTATTCACAATACAATTAATGAAGCATCTCTTAAAGTACTTGGAAGTCTTGATCTTGCACATGTATAGGGATGCATGCAACATATCATAATTCATTCACTAAAGTCTTTCAACAAACACTTGACATGCATTAACTTATACATAATTGGGGATTTCATGCTAACATACTAAAATAGTACTATCTCATTTAAATAAATATTTCCTCAAACATATGGGGATCATACTTTGGGTTATACAATAATTACAACATCTATATCATCATGGCTATATCAATAAACTTGCAACTTGAAGGGTTTATCATGAATATCATAAAATTTATCTCATAATAGAATAAAAACTTGGAACTTGTAATCTAGAACATGAATCACAACTCAACAATCACATAAACATGAACTTCAACTCACATAAATCATGAAAATCATAAGTATTCAATCTTTATAATATAAAAAGGGTTCTTGAACTTCTTAGGTGGAAGGAACCCAAGAATCAGCATCCAACATACCTCAAAAGCTTGGATCCTGAAGGAGATTAACTTTTCTTGAAGGTCCTTGAATGGTGATGTTTGATTCTTGAGTTTTCTTGGAGAGGGTTTGTATCTAGTACTTGGGTTTTTTATCTTAAAAAAAACCCTAGCCTTTTATGTTATAGATGAATAAAGAGTTATAAGCCTTGATCTGATATAAATGGGTGTTAAAAGGGTGGAAAAAGACCCAAATATCCTTTTAAAAATGACTTTAATTCTCTGAACGTAAGTGTGCGATGGCTTGAGCAACGGTCCATCGTCTTGCCCGTCCCACGTTGCCCAAAAATTAGGGTTACAGCCTCAGTTGTGATGGCTTGGGCAACGGTCCATCACTAGCTCAATGGTCCGTCGGCCTGACCGTCGCACTTGGCCAGTAAATGGGTTTTCTGCCTCAGTTGCGACGGCCGGAGTGACGGTCCATCGCAAGTATGTAGTTCATCATCCTGCCCATCGCTACTGGGCAGTTCGGATAGTTCTCTGTAAAACGTACATAACTTTTTACCTCGATACCTGATTTTGGCGAAATTGGTATCATTGAATGCTAATAAAATTTCCCACATGATGAAAAGTAAAAATTGGTGAAATTCTATCTGATTTAAACATTATTCACTTAGAAAGTCATCCTTAAATATTCTGGAGACTAAATTAGACTTAATGAAAGTTCGGGGTATTACAATAGCTATATGTGCTAATGGAAATTAGAAAAAAGATATTGTGGGTGAAACTAATTGGGGGATAGTTGCTCATACTAGTATTGATATTAAGTAATAAAGAGGAAGAGAAGAAGTAGGGTTATGGTGCTCAAAATATAGATATGGAAGTCAGGATAAGTGTAGATAGCAATCAGTTGGTAATGATCATTGTTGCTAGGGTATGTATGAGTAGATTAATGATAGTATAGACTTGATTGGACTCTTTATTAAATGTAAACTGAATATATGTGATTAGCCTTTAGGCATTACTTGTGATTATTGATTATTACGTATTAAGCATTAGATTTGAAATTATACATTGAGATGATATTGAGATTGAGTGTCACGCTGATACTATTATTGGATTAAGTGTCACATCGACACTTTTATTAGAACAGGTGCCACCCTGTGTAACACCCCACACTTTTAGGCTAAAGTTTGAACCATTCTTCCTACGTATATTGACTAAAATCCAATTGTTTATATTTAGAAATAAGTGTGAATAATAATTCTTTAGTGTGGGAACATCTTCAGAGATGTATTGAAGTCATAAATATCTCCTAGGTCAAAGTTAAGTTGAACACTTTTCTACCGATTGAGGTTTAGTTGATGATTTTACTTGGGTCTACTTAAAACGACCATTACTCCTAGAATATAATGAGTTATGTGTGCTACTATATATCAGATTAAATCCCTTCGAGTTTCTTTTCAATCCACTGACCGTTTGTCAATTCGGGTCTAGAGTCAAAAGTTATCAGTGTTTTAGTGAGACACGGCCCAGGGTACGCGATGGGGGTTGCAAGGTGGTGCATCGCATTTGGGGGCGCAAGTCAAAGCTGGAGTTATGCTTTTGGGTCAGTGGTGTGACCTTCTTTCCCAGACATTAAAACACATTTTTCACTATAAATCAAGGGCAAAATGGTATTTTTACCCTCCATAACTCCCCCAATCCATTATATAATCCTAAATTCATCAACAACTAAGGAAAAGCCGCAAACCCTCATTATTTTTCTCTCAAGAACATCAAGAAGGGGTTTCTCAATTCTAAAGCTTGTAGATTCCAAACTTGAGGTTTTTCTTCAACATTTTTCCATCAAAAGGTATGTAGAACTATCCTAAAATTTATGGGCATAAGTATGTTGATTTTAATAATCCTTATTTTGTATGTATATATGTAAGTTAAGGCTTTGAAGTTGATTAGAAAACATAAATTTCGTAACACCAATCTTATGATGGAATTATGCATTTACCATGGGGTTTTCTTCAAGTTTGAGATTTTGATTATGTGCATATGTTATGAGTTTTGAAGTGTTTGAAGTATGAAACCCCGTTTTATGATAAGAATCATGTATTTGAAAATGGTTGTGAATTCTCAAATAAATACAAAATATGTGCATGTATTATGAATTTTGAAGTGGATTTAAGAGGAAGAACTATATATCCCTTTTTTTTATTATGAGATTTATTTATTGACTAGTGTTGGGGATTGTTTAATAAATGATGATATCCCCTCTTGATTGTTTAATTCGCAAGAACTATATATCCCCTTTTTTTTATTATGAGATTTATTTATTGACTTGAGTTTTAAATAACTCTTGGTGAAATATGCATTGTCCTTTTCTAGGTGTTCAAGAGGGGTTTTCTTATTGATAAAATCCCTTTTCTGTTAAATGAAAGAATTGCATGTAATTTATGAAAATAATAGCCACCCGATGTTAAAGTCTTGAAAAGAGAGTGTTTTGCATAAGTTTTCATGTGCTTTTGAAATAAGAACTCTTATATGATAATTGAATCATTTTTGGTGGTGAAATAACATGCTTTTGAATAAAGGGTTATAGACATGATATGACATGATATGATATGTCTTATACGGCTTGCAAATCTTGGTATGACGATACCAAATCAGATAAATGCCATGAAAGACTTAGGCTAGACCAGACTACAGATTTATTAGACTTCAAAACATGTTTTTGGAAAGTATGCATGTTTTAAAAGGCTAAAATATGGGCTTAAAGAGAGTTAAGTGGCTAACCAAGAAGGCAGGAGTTAAAATAACTCATAGCTCAAAACCGTGTTTTGCCTATGCAGTATTGATCTGGTCCTAAAATATGGATAATCATTGTATACCTGTTATATACAGTTGTATACCAGACCAGACACTCCAATTATTATGGAAAACTCGGATTGCAGGCTTGATCGACGAGTTAATGTCGGCCCTGCATAGACCGTGGGGTATTTTCAGACCATTTTGGATAAGTCATCTGGATTAGAAGTAAAACAAAGAGTTGAGTCTATGTTTTATAAGGTTGATTGAAGTTTTTTAAAGTATGCCCATGTGTTTGATCTCTATTATGTTAAATTGTTTTTATAATGCTCTCGGTTATTTTATATGAAATATTTTTTGGATTATTCTGCATACTGATATATTCTAAGTATTGACCGTCCTCACAGTGGTTGCATTATTTCATAATGTAGGTTCTGAGGCATAGTCCCATGGTCCATCACATCAGTATAACATTTGGATATGACAGAGTTGGTGAGCTATCCATCTTTCTAAAGGTATTTATTCATATGTTGACTTCTTTCAGTTTATGGTCCAGCCAGGGACCTTTTCCTGGCCTAGACAGTTAGTATTTAGTAGAGGCTTCATTGATGAGATTTGTTTATTGTATTGTCACAGCTTTGTTGACACAGTTTGATTATAAGTTTCCTTTGAATTTCATTATATCTTCCATACTTTAGTTTTATATGAATTATTCTTATGATAGTATACTAAGGAATCTCTCAGGACTTCGTGGTTTGGGATGCCCATTGCAGCTAGGGCCTCGCCTTGGGTCGTGACAAGCTTGGTATCAGAGCACGGTTCAAGGTCCCAAGTTGTATACAAAGTCATGTCTAGTAGAGTCTTGCTTATGGGTGTATTGTGCACCAGACTTATAATCAGGAAGCTACTGGGTATTTAGAACACATTTCATATTCTTTCATACTTTAGTTATTGTTATAGTATTGTCCATTTGAAAGTAATCCAAATTCCTTCCTTACTTTAATTTTATTAGCTATGTGTCATTGTCTAGATGATACAAGTGCTAAATCTTAGGGTCTAAATGATGTAGTCCTTTCTGGTTGAGTCATCAAAAAGGTTATGAAATAGCATAAGGACTTGAAAGAAGTCTGTTAGTGCTTCAAAGTGTGTTGATTCAAGTGTATAACCCTATTTGTATTAATCATCCATTTGAGCCTGAGGTAAAAAAAAATGCATTCAATCCCTTTTCAAAAGCTTTGGTGTAGATGCTATGCTTAAGAGTAATGATATGTAGCAGAATGTTGGAACAATATTTCCACCCAAGAGGTAAATAAGTTAAGGTGTTATAATCTATAAGTAGTAAGATGGTCCCAAAGTTAGTGATATGAAGCCATAATTTTAGAAGTCAAAGTGAGGATAACCTTTTGAGTAAAGTGGGTAGTTTTAGTCGTACAACGTTTGAGTGAAGGGTGGTATGCCCTTTTATGGTGATTAGCTAAATTGTAGAAAGATTTGTACATTGTATGATAGTCTGTGGAGGAAGTGATTATCCATGATAATTAACTATTTAAAATAGGGATGGAGCTCAAGATGGATAGTAATGGTGGTTGTAAAATCATTTATAAGTTGTGAATGGAAGGATAGAGTGGATAGTAATTTATAATTTAGATTTCCTTGGGGAAATCTTAGTAAATGGGTAAACTCAGTAATGCTTATAGAATTTTGAAAATCAGTTTAATAGTATGCTTTGTAAGTAGACATAATGTGAGGAAGACAATAATGGGATATGTATTATAAGATTAATATAGACTGTCCTTATTATATGACTTCACCCCCATTGTTTCTCTTTTCTCTAGTAGTGGTAAACTAGTACAACACGTGAGAAGGTGTGTAGTAAATTCTAAGGTATAGTAGTAATGTTGTGGAGAGGATGATCTTGTAAGCCGTGGTTAAGTGAAATAAGAAAATAGGTTTATTTCTCTATTCAACAGATTAATATATTATGCAAGATGTTTCATCGATGGTACCTGATTGGTTCTAGGCACTAGGCTTGAACTTTGGATATGGATTGTGGTGATAAAAATGTTAACTCAAGAATTGCGATACAAGATTTGTGATGTGCTATAAAATATAGCACTTTCGACAGGTAAAACAAGAAAAATATGCAAATTTCTGAAGCCTTTTTGTTAGATATGATCAGTTTTGGTTATGTTTTACAGGAAACCATGTTTTGGATGATAAGTTTGTGAAAAGGTGAAAAAAGGTGTTTTCGCCACTTTTGGAGCAATTATGGATGTTTGGGATGTTTTACGGGTTGATCGTGATCAATGCATGTTCGAGAGTCAAAGAAGAGCTACAAAATAGACTCAGAGCACCTACTAAGACAACCTATAGACCACATGTAGACATATGGACTGCATGTAACAAAGAGGGTGCCAGAAACCTAAAATCTCGAGAGCTAAATTGCAAAAAAATTATCCATCTGGTACCTGCGGTCTATACCTATGTCGTGTGCCAGAACGCAGGTAGTACTTGCGCGCTGCCAGACCGTAGGTACAGGGAGCAGGTGGCTGCCAACCTAGTTTTCTCCTATTTCATTCGGGCTTTGTTTTTAGGGTTTTCTCATGTACTATAAATACCCTTTATGTACTTTTTTATAGGAGCGGCGCACTTTTAACACTCAGAAACATATTTTGATTTCAAGATCCATCTTTGATCTTGGGATTTCCTTGTATTGATTTTGATTGATTATACAGTTTAGGGTTGTGGGTTTTTATTCATCTTATCATTGTGATTTCATCTATGCTTTTTATTATGAATGTTATTGATTTCTTCAGATAATCAGCAGCTAAAACCCATAATTAGGGTTGTGGAAACCCTGGTGAATTGACGAAGTATAGGAAGTGTGATTATTGATCTACATCAATACCAATGGCATGCATTGCTTTATCATCGTTATGATTGATTTCTTAATGGGTGCACACATTAGGATCCTACCAAGATATTGCTACTTACTCCAAAAGAGGAGTAATGACTAGGAAAAGATAAAGACATCAGTAATTTGGAGTTTAGCTGTCGATCCATGCTTCTAGGTTCTATCTACGTAAGATGGTTAGGTTTTATCTAATAACTTGAGACTCAAAAGGTAATAGTTAATTGGGATCAAGATAAGGGTTAGTAGTGCGACACCCTAAGACTCAAAAGGTAAAGGGTGAAATCCTCTTACTTGTCCAAACGACTATAGGAGATACATAACTTATCGATTCTGCATGCAAGTTATTAAGTTATTGAATTGGTTCAATAATGCACGATAAGCCTATGGATTTGAGGAGCCAGGGGAATATCATCTAGTGTTCACTTACGACTGATTTCAACTAAGTTAATAATGTTATTTGTTCGAGATTACTACAATCAAAACCCCTATTTACTTTTCTTGTTCTGCCCATTGACTACTACTACTAAGATCTGCAAAGCCACGTGTTCCCTTGGGATTCGACACCAACATTAGTTGGGTTACTATATCATGACAGTGACTGCATCATTATCTAAAAAGACGTATTGCTTGGACGTCATCAAGAAATTGGCGTTATTGCCAGAGAACAAGGTGTTGATTTGTGAATTGAAGATGGTTGTGGTTTTTGGGTTTTTATTTTTGTTTTTGTTCTTAGTTGGGCATATGCTGGTGTATGCCTAGCACACAAAGTAGAGGCAATCCCTTGCTCCCAGACAATCCAAATCCAGTGAAGATCCTACAAACACCTGGTAGGATATCTGAGCCAAAAAGAGTTGAAAATCGTAAAGGGGTTCGTGATGATGTGCCTCCACCCGAAGGAGTGCAGGATATTATTGATCACCAGATGAGTGAGTTGTTAGCTCAAGATGAATTAGAGAAGAGGGTAAAGGAAGAAGCTCAGAGAGTAGCTAGAGAGGAAGAACTTGCTAAGTAGAGACAGACAGCAGACCGTCGAGCAGCACTCGATGGAAACCAGAACAGAGCTAGAGGTGCCCATGTTCAAGTAATCCCGACATATCAGAACATGCAACCATACATAGATAAGAAGAAGATATGGGATATATTGAGCCGACCCAAACTGGAGCCATAGTTCTTCCTATTTTTCCCCTAGGCATAAAGTTTGACATCACAAGTACAATGATCCAACTTCTAAATTTGAAAAGTGTGTTTGCAGGTCTTCCTACAGATGATGCAAACTTGCACCTTGCTAATTACCTTGGGATCTACAGTTCGTATACAAACCCAGGGATGAATCGAAAAGCACTTAGACTGAGGATTCTCCTCTTCTCACTTATTGAAGAAGCATCTTTACGGTTAGGGCAATTTCCAAGAGGCTCTATCACGACTTGGAATGAGTTGCACAGGCAATTCTTAAACAGGTCCTTTTCTCCATTAAGGATGTTACAGCTCAAGGATAAAATCTATAATTTTAGGCAGCTACAGTTAGAGTCCATGTACGAGGCTTGGTTTAGGTTTAAAAAGAAGATGAGCATGGTGCCAAACCATCAGTTGTCAGGGACAAGCTTATCAGAGACATTCTACAAAGCCCTGACCATCAGTTCTAGAGTTATGGTAGACACCATCTCTGGAGAAGCTTTTATGAGGCTACGTTGGGAGGCCGCTTCAGAAATGTTAGATCAGATCTCACTCACTAACTGAGGGTGGCAAACTTGGGAGGCTGGGAGGGGATCTAGCACATACGTTATTGGAGAATCCTACAACCAGAGAGAAACTGATGATACAGTAGCGCAAGAAATTGTGTTACTGAGGACTGATTTATAGGTGGTGCTAGCAAAGCAATTTACAGTAGAAAATTCTAAGAAAGTGAATATAGTAGCAACACAGGGGTCAGCTTCCAAAGTATAAGAGTCGGAATTGGAAGAGGGAGTTAATTGTTTGGATCATCAGATGGTGGGTTTTCGAGCCCAGGGGTAAGGGAACCAAGGCACAAACTATAATAATAGATATAAAGACCGTAGTAGAGAGAGAAATAGTGATTAGAGGAAGAAAGATAACTATAGAGAGAAGGGATATAGGTACATTCTACCTGGTAGACGTGTTAAGCCCATACGCACACGCAAGTGTATGTGGTCTCACTAAGTAATACAGTGGTCTTAAATAATACCGAATATCGATCCCTCAGAGACTTGTGTTAATCAACTATCCAGTTCTAGTTTAACAATTGAGATTAATTAGTGCAATCGTAACCAAAAGAGTTTTGAAAGTTATAATTAAAAGAAAACTAAAGTAATGCGGACAAGTAAAGAGTTTGGACAATCAATGGATGAAAACCCCAGGTTAAAGCACTACGAACAATCATACTACACTATTGAACTTCATTCATTAGATTACTTATCTTGGTTATTGATTCATAGGGTTTATCGCACGATCATGGTCTCTCGACCTCTAATTGTCTACCTAACTTGGATATTACAACTATATCACTGAGCGGGTATGTAATAATCCAATTAGATGCATGAAGCTATCATCCTACATGTGAACCAAGCAAGGATTCTAGGTATATCCCTATCCCAAATGCTAATTCAAAATCCTTATTTTATACAAGAATAAGAACCTTACTCTATTTATCCCCACGTTCTATCTACCTATTCCCCCTCCCAAGATCACAAGGTCAACAATATATGTATTCTGAGGTTAGATACTCCTTCAAATAGTTAAAACAACGATAAAAAAAATAACCAAATATTATAAGAAATCCAAACAAACTCAATTCAAAGTGAAAGTAAACATGTTCTTGGACTTAACCCCGGAAAGGGGGCGTTTAGCCACAAATTGACATAACCGTAATCAAGATTCTTGACTACATGATATAAATCATTAAGAAGATAAAGTAAAGTGAAATAAACCCTAAAATAAGTCGAGCAACCCCTATCCAAATATCCAAGACGTCCAAGGTGATTAGAAACAAGTCTAAGTGTCCTATATATAGTAGACAATATTTGGACGTAGGTGGAATAAGTAGTGTGTCGCTTTGGTCTCTCTCTTGAATCAAGACACGCAATTACTTTCTCTCTCCATTGGACTAATGGATGCGACGCATTTCTTAATATGAGGGCAAAAGGGGCACCACGAATTGCAATTCCAGTACCCTCACTGGAAATTATATTTTGACGTCCAAACCTTGTCTTATGCCTTGTCTTCAATACCAAGCCTTCCGGTGTTTTTTTGCCTTGATTTACAGCTTTTTCAACATCCCTAAGTCATCATAATCATCTCACCAAGAATCCTACATCATCATACACCACGTATTAGAGCTCAAAAGAACACAATATCAAGAACGGTGAACTAGAAACTCAAGCTAAGACGAGGCTTGCCCACGTTGGCCTTTAACTTATTGTTTTGACTCTTGGCTTGATCCAATTACACCTTGAACATTATAAACAAGTTTTTTCATGATTACTTACATAATTAAAGCATTAGGAACTCATTACACACATTAGAATCCATTGAGATGTAAAACTAGTTTTCTTATCTAGACTCTAAGTGACCAATTTAAGTACAAACTTGTTTGAAACAGCCTTTAAACATTGTTATCACATATTTAAACACTTAGATGCTTAGTTATATCATTATTAACACATTAATCACACAAGTTGTCCTCAAAAAAAGGCTAAATAAGCTAGGATAACAACACTAAGGTGCATAAATTCATCTCAAATCAAGACGAGATACAGAATTCAAAATGGAAGAGATGATGGCTAAGCTGGTGAAGGGTCAAAAAAGTCAAGAGACTAGCCTTAAGGAGATTAAGGTTGATATTTTATGGTTGACTCAGCAGGTCGAGTCACATGCCAATGCTATCAAGAAGTTGGAGCGCTAGATTGGGCAGATGTCAACAACTCTAAACCAGAGGCAGCCAGGTACCCTTCCAAGAAACACAGTGCAAAATCCAAGAAATGATGGTCACGTACTTACTATTAACATGAGAAATGGCATCACTACTATGGATCCCCCACTACCTGCTGCTGAAGTTGTTGAAGATAAGACACTTATTGCTGAGTCTGAGAAAGTAACAGATGATAAAGGTATAGTTGTTGGAGAAAAAGGTAAGGGTCCAATCATTGAGCCAGAAGTTATACAAATTTTGAGACCACCCCCACCTTTTCCTCCGTGACTGAGGCAAAAAAAAGGAAGGTAAGTTCAACTGGTTCATTAAGATACTGAAAGAACTGGGCTTGAACATACCTCTTTTTGAGGTGTTAGAACAGATGCCTGGTACTCCAGGTTTATATAACAGTTGGCCCCAAGGAAGAAAGGAGCGGCTTTTAAGGATGTTGATGGTGTGCACCACTGCAGTGTAGTCACGACTAGGTCCTTGGCACAAAAAAAGAGTGATCTTGGTAGTTCACTATACCGTACACCATTAGGTCATCCCAATTTGCCTGAGCCTTTTATGATTTAGGGTCCAGCATTAAGTTGATATCGATGGTCATATTTAAACAATTGGGCTTGAACCCTTCAGAACTGACTTTGATGCGATTATTAATGATTGACCACACAGTGAATAAGCTTGTGGGAATCCTATTTGATGCACTCATGAGGGTGGATAAATTCATCTTTTTGGCTGACTTTGTCATCTTGAACTGTGAGGTTGACACCGAGATCCCATTATTTTGGGAAGACCATTCATGGCCACAGGCAAAGCTATGGATGATATGGAAAAAGGTGAGCTAATATTCAGAGTCAATGGTGAGAAAGCGACATTCAACATACAAAAGTCAAAGAAGCAGTCAATCGACATGAGGGTATTATCGGTGATTGATTGTATTGATGACCCTGGAGGATATTCCTATGAGAGGCAAACCATGGGATTATTGGTGAAGTTTGAGCATAGCCCCATCATGTCACGACGTTAAATTCAAAGTTGAGTGGGAGACAACTCACTATTTTAATGTTCACGTTTTTGTTATTTTTGTCTTTTTGTAGGTTTTTAGCTTTTGAACCTTACCCGAAATATGGTAAAAATTGCTACATTCATCAATTTCCAGGTAAGGGGACTGTGTGACCAGCCCATCATGGTCATAAATCCCACACGGTAAGTTGAGGAATAAGGCAAAATGTTACTTTTGAGGATGAAAAATGGTAAGTTACGGACTCTAGCGTTTAATTTTACTTTTGGGACCTAAAACTTAGGTTGCGGGACCATAAGTATTTGGAAAAATATTGAAAATTTGAGTCCAGGTTGCAGAAAAGCGGGCCAAAAATTTTGGCCCATTACCTGCACCCAAGGCCCGACCGCGGGTACGTGTTGCGGGTAGGTCAACTTTTGGGCCCAATTTTTATTTAAAATTTTGGGCCCACCAACATTTAAATATGAGCTAAAGTAGCCCTCCACCTATATAAAAACATTCTTACCCTCATTTTAACTCATTCTTATCCTTAAAACTTTACTTAACTCTTTGAATTCAAACTTTCCACTTAAAGCATAAACCAACCCTACACTTAAGGCTAAATTGACACTTGTTTGAGATACCATCTTGTCCCGACACACTAAAAACAAGTTTCAACGTTGGTTTTTCTTGAGTTTTTCATTATTCTCTTCCGGATCTTTATATAAAAAGTAACTGCCTTGGCTCCTAATGGTTATATATTGGTTTATCTATTGTTGAAACAAGTTGATATGTGTATTCCATTACAAAATATATAGAAACTATCATGGTTGTATGTGGGAGCCTTGAAGTAGCCTAAAATCATAATGCAGGGCCTTGTTTTGAACTAAAATTGTAAGGTTAGGCCATAACCAAAAGTTGAACTTAAATAAATAGAGTAATACCACGAACTGAACATGTTTGTTTTCTTTGAAATGCATGATTCTTGAGTAGTGTGTATACATTGGACTTATTGGGATTTCAAACAGGTTATAGGGATGTAAAAATTGAAGAAAAATTCAAACTTTTCAAATTTTAATTTTTTCTTCGACTTTTGTTATCCCTCACTTTTATTGGAGACTGATACTGGGTTTTTTAGGTACATATGGCACCTAAAGTAGTTAAGAAGATGAAGCCCGGTACTTCAAGGAAATGGGCAAAGTCTCTCAAGCCTAGCGGATCAGTGGAGGAGTACCCGAGGCAGTTATGTAGAGACACTACCGCTAGGGTGACACACAGAGTCACAAAAGGATAGACTCACCAGGCTGCTCAATTAGTTGTAGCTCGATTGAGGATGAAATTTACATAGATACCACCTCTACACACTCCTATACCTGATGAGAAAGAGGAGGAGATAGAGTTTGAGACCACTCTAAAGGTTACTTCTCAGGACCACCAGTCTGAGAAGAGGTCTAAGGATTCATCTGATAAGGTTAAGCAGGAGCAGCCATCTGCGGTGACCCAGTATGAGGAGGGTACCGCTACTCATCTATAGCAGACAGAGGTACCCTAGTCTGATGACGATGCTGAGCAACCTTTCTATGATGTTTCAGTACCACAGAGCCCCGCACTTTCATATACCCCAGAAGCACTTCCCGAGGAGGGACCTTCAAGGTGGTGTATGGATGGGATGTGGGAGATTTATGATATCAACAGTTGTGTTTGGGAACTGGTTAGGCCTACCAGATGTATTTATGAGGAGCGTCGGATGGACTTATCGAGGCTAGAGTGAGTACCACAACAATGAGCAGCATTTGATAGATATCAGCTAGAGTGGATGACCATACCACTCTATTCCTCCAGCTCGACTATGGTATAGGATTTTTATTCATCTTATAGAGCTATTGTATCCTTACTGTACGCCATCATCAAGGCTTTATCAAATTTGCACTACAGCCACACACTGGTTAGAGGGGTCAAAGTTGACATATCGACAGTGACTATCCTTAGAGTCATCTTCGGCCCAGATTGCATCACTCCTGCATCTACAGTTGAGAGGATCACACAAGATTGACATATCATGCGAGATACTAAGCACTGACTAGAAAAGGTTGAGATAGCTAGGTGAATAGCCAGTTATATTTCACCACTAGGTGATCCAACCCCATGGATTGAGGGGCAGGCTGTTATCAAGAAGAACCTCTTGGCATTGGAGGCCAAATTTTGGTGGTTGTTGATTAGATACAGACTGATACCCACTACTTCAGATAACATATTAATATGAGAAGGAGTAGCACTGGTCTGTCTAATGGTCGTCTATGATATTAATTTTGCTTTTATTCTAAGTGGTATTTATGAGAGAGTACCTGCGACCACGACTACACAAAAAAGGATCATGAAGGGTTTAGCACCTTCAGTACATCTAGAAGATCAAACAGTGAGCAGCAATACCGCAGGCCCAGTCTGAGGGGCTAGCAATTTCTGCAAAGCCTGATAAGGCATATACAGATGATGCAGGTATTGATATTGACATGAAGATAGAGGATCAAAGAGATGCTCTAGATTTGATTACATAGGGCGAGGGGACATAGGCTATTTCTTCTTCAACCCCGGCTTTAACCTTAGAGCCGGTTGGTGCATCTACAGAGCCTGCTCTTCCATCTACTATAGATCCTACGATAAGTATGATTATTTACCCAGTGATTTTTTTAAGAGCTTAGTGGACGGCCAAAGGGCCATAGCTTCTCGATTGAAGGAGGTCGAGATCGAGATAACTACCCTCTTCAGACAGATGAGATTAGGGGTTTAGATGAGATTTGAGCAGGTTGAGGCTATATGGGAGGTTGCTCAGAGAGCCTCACTGTCAGAGTTGCATGCTGATTTTCAAACACAGATCGGTGAGCTAGAGAGATGAGTTACATCTCGCTATACAGAGACAGGTACGCCAGATCTAGTTTAGTTGAGGAAGGATTTTGAAATCCTAGAGCAAAGGTACGCTCTCTTAGAAAGAGTCATTTCGCAGCTACTCCCTCGACTTTACCCCATATGGTCCAGATATCACCTCTGCGTGTGCCGAGATACTTTGATTTCTTTGTGGAGGATGATGAGGTGGACTCGGTAATTAGGACCAATAGAGGTCACTTAGACAATTTGTAGGATCCTAATACGACAGAGATGGAGGCTATTAAAAAGGACAGGCACAATTCTTTAGAGACTGCATTCATCGACACATAGAGACATACATCCATAATTGAGGGTGCGTCCACTAGTAGTGCACCGCCACCACCACTACTTCTGCTAGCTTATATGCCCCCATCTAGGGATTATCCTAACTCGGGCGCATAGTGTTTCCCAAATATGTTCTCATTTCCCTATGTTTTGCTCTATCTTAGCGCATTGAGTACAGTGCATAATTTTTTAATTGGGGTGGGCATACCATACCACCGCGAGTTTTAATTGTCGTGCTTCTTTTTCTGTCGGTCATGGTATTATTGTAAAATTGTCATGTCTAGGATAATTATGTGTCGTATTGTGTTTTTCTTCATATAATGTTGTGCTTGTATGTATTTAGGATATTTTTAAGTATTTAGGACAGTAGTCATATTTTGACTGATTTTTTATGCCCTCTAAAATTTTGTGTTTTAGAACTATGTTGATGTATATATGTGTGAACTTTATGGATTGTTATGGCATTAGTATTAGAGACATGACAACCATTTGCTGACAATGGCATGAACTAGATAGGTAGTAGTTGGAGACATTGATTCTGTGTTATATGAGTGAGATACTACCTAGTTCCCTTTGTATGTCGAATTCAAAACTTTCCTGGTTAGTCTTTCCTAGGTTGAAGGATAGTTGGCTAGGAAAGGATCATAGACCATTTTTTATTTTAGTCTACTTTAGCCTAAATAATCTTCCATGTGTGCATTATATTCATTGATCCCTTCTTTGAGCTTTGTAAGCCTATTTTTTCTTATTTTCACCATTCACCTTCCTATTTGTATTACAATTTAATTATTTTGTCTCAGGTCCTCCTTTGACATTGTGCACCTCAACTGAGGCAAATCTCTTAAGTTGAGGGCGGTTATCATAGGGGTGCATAATGTAAAGTGGGTATGAAGAAGAGTAACATAAGAGAAAAAGAAAGTAGGGTTGGGTGTGGTAGCAAAAAGAAAGAGAAAGAAAAAAATTATGAAAAAGCAAAAAAGAAAAAATAAAAGACCACACCCAACCTAAATGTGCATAAAAGAATAAAATGGAGAAATAAGGGTGGAATAAAAAGGAAATTGGCAAATAAGTGAGACCTCAAAGTTAGTGCAATTCCAAGGAAGCTTAGTCACTTCATATGTCCATACGTACCATACCAACCCCCAAGCCTACATTATAAGCCGAGAAAAGTCCTATAGTGATCCTAACTTGACTATCTGAAGGCTAAGGTAAAGAAAATAAGGGAAAGCCTATGGTATTTGACATGCATTTATTGGAACTTCTTTGTTGAGTGTGAGTGTCTCTTGACCGTACCTACATTGGAATGCATGATTTCATAAAAGTGAGTGGGACAGCTTTGTTGTGAGACACTTGAGTTATGTTGTTGGCTATTTGCTTGTTCGGGTAGTGTAATTTGTATATATTAGTGGTAGTCTATTGCTAATTTAATTATCATAGCTTGACTCCATTGTGTCACATTGTTGCGCTTCATGTTCATACACAGCTGGTTTTGAAAATTGAGATTGGAGGGGATGTTGTGATTTGAACTGAATGTGATAACGGACTACCTTGAATAGCTTAGATTCTCCTAGTTAAGTGTCATTTTTGTTTTCTTGTGTTTTTGTTGCCCGTGGACATGCAAATATTCTAAGTTAAGGGTCTTGATGTGCTATAGAAGTATAGCACTTTCGATGCTTAAAATGAGGAAAATATGCAAGTTTCTGAGGCCTTTTTGTTAGATATGATCTGTTTTGGGTATTTTTTGCAAGAAACCATGTTTTGGATGATAAGTTTGAGTAAAAGGTAAAAAAAATGTTTTTGGCCACTTTTGGAGTGATGATAGATGTTTGGGATATTTTCCATCTTGATCGTGATGAATGCATGTTCGAGAGTCAAAAAAAAAGTTGAAAAACTGACTCTCTGCACCTACTAAGTCAACCTACAGACCACATGTAGATAAAGCGGGTGCCAGAAACCAAAAATCCCTAGAGCTGACTTGCAGGAAAATTGTCCATCTAGTACCTACGGTCTGCACCTGCTCCCTGGGCCAGACCACTGGTAGTACCCCTTATGTACTTTTTAGTAAGAATGATGCACTTTTAACACTCAAAAATATATTTTGACTTCAAGATCCATCTTTGATTTTGAGATTTTTATTGTATTGACTTTGATTGATTATTCAGTTTACGGTTGTGGGATTTCATTCATCTTACCATTGTGATTTCATCTATGCTTTCTGTTATGAAATTAATTTCTTCACAATCACGAGTGGTTAAAACCCATACCTAGGTTTGTGGAAACCCTGGTGAATTGACGAAGTACGGGAAGTGCGATTGTTGATCTGAACCAATACCAATGGCATACAGTGTTTTATCTTTGTTATGATTGATTTCTTAATGGGTGCACACATTAGGATCTCACCTAGATATTGCTACTTACTCCAAAAGAGTAGTTATTAGGAAATGATAAAGACAATAGTAATTTGAAGATTAATTGTCAATCCACGATTCTAGGTTCTATCTGCGTAGGATGGTTAGGTATCATCAAATAATTTAACACACAAGAGGTAATAGTTAATTGGTATCAAGATAAGGGTTAGCAGTGCGACACCCTGAGACTAAAAAAGTAAAGGGTGAAATCCTCGTACTCATCCAAAAGACTTTAGGAGGTACATAACTTATCAATTTTGCATGCAAGGTATTGGATTGGTTCAACAATACATGATAAGTCTACGGAGTTGAAAATCCAGGGGGAACACAATCCTAGTGTTCACTTACGACAGATTTCAACCAAGCTAATATTGTTCTTTGTTAGAGATTACTACAAACAACCCTCCTCCCCCCAATTTAGTTTTCATGTTCTGCCTATTGACTACAACTACTAAGATCTATAAAACCACGTGTTCTTTTGGAATTCAACCCCAACCTTAGTTGGGTTATTATATCTTGATAGCGACCGTATCATCATATAAAAGGAGGTGTTGCTTGGATGTCATCAATTTGTGGGAATGAATTAATAGGCTTGATATAGTGTATGAAAAGGGCCAAGGTTGATAACTTATGAAAGATTTGAGGGGATAATTGTGATATATGTATGTTATGTATATATACATGTATTTGAGGACTAGTGTAAGAGAAGTGAGTTTGTAATATCTGGTTTGTTATGGGGGCCAAAATCTAGCTTAAAGGATCCTAAATAACCCCTATCTTAAGTGTAAAATAGTTCAAAAAGAGTTTGGGTGTGTTGGGGAAAAGATTGGGACCAAAAAGAGGTTGTATGTCGCGAAGGGTTGGGTTCGCTTTGGCTTCGCACCACGAGGGAGCTCGCAAGTGTTCACTGCCTTATCTTTGTGCTGGGTTGAGCACTGCGAAGCTACTGCTTTGCATTAGGCATTATGCCATAAAGCTGGAGGTTTGCCTTGGGCTTTGCACCATGGACCTCCCTACTTTTGTCAATGGGACTTTATTTTAAAAGTGTTTTAAGGTTATTTTGGTCCTTCAATGTCCTATAGACCGTCCAATATTCTCATAACCCATTTTTAAGCCTTAAAACTTTTATATTCTCTCAAAAGGGTCACTCTTCATTCCCAAACTAAGGTTAAAACGCATTGGGGTTAGAGTTCAAGCTTAGAGGCTAGAGGAAGTTAAGCGCAGTGCCCCTAGAAGGAATGTAATAGTAAGAAGTTAGTACTTTTCTTATAATAGTTTATTAGGGTGAGCCTAGAATTTAAGTGTATAGTGATACCCCCTTTGTAGTGAGAGTTATGGTTATATATTTGATGAGAGGATATGTCCGCAAGTCTAGGATTATGACTTTGATCTAAAGGAGAGATGATGGACTAAGGCAGTTCTTGAATTTTCTCATAGTGGCAAGTTTAGGGAAGAACCATGATAAATATATTCCTATTCTAGTAAACTCCTCCTACTTCAATTTAAGGGAATGTTCTACTAATGTCTTATGTATTCAAGTCATGCCTATACCTAAGGTTTGAGTTCTCTATGTACCGTGTGTCTATGTTTCGACCTCCAAACTAGAAGTAATAATGTCCTTAAGCAATTCAAGCTTCCAAGTATTCAAGCTCTATTTTATGACGCTCATGATCCATAAATCCATGTATCACTTTATGCTTAGTTCTAAGAAACTATATTCTCTATATGTTGTCAATTCATTTTATGTTATGTCTTAGAACAAAGTGATTCTATCTATGCAAACTCATGGTTATTCTAAACTCTTAAAAATGAGAAGTTATAGCTTCAAGCAGCAATCCCTGTGTTATCCCTTGAATATATGAATCCCAACTTTATGTTATACAACTTATGATATATGCGCTCATGCTTCTCACTATGCGTAGTCCTAAGAACTCATGTTGTGCTATGTTTATACTCAAACGATTCTCTATTAATGATCTAGACATGTGATATATGAAGCACTTCATGCCTGTTGTTTCATATTTTATATCTCAGGACCCACTTTGAGTAGATCAACAAATATAAGTTAGAATTGAATAGTGTTACTTCCATTCGTGATGCTTGTGTTCTAGTCCCTCAATGACCCTTCTTATGTTACCATGATAGTGGTTATGGACACATTGTAATGTCTTAGATAAGAGAGTAGATGTTTCTTATTATGTTAAATTTTAGTGTGACTACTCGAGCCAAGGTTGTAGGTGAAGAGGGAAGAAGGAGATGAACTTTCGTTATGTGAAAAAGTTAGGAAGGAAATATGTGGCAAAAATCTTTGTGAGGGTAATTGAAGTTGTTGGTTTTAGTGGGGAGATCCATAAAGTGGGTGTAGTAAAGGTAGGATTGAATGTTGTGATTGATGGATATGCCAACCATTGTGCCATGTGGTTAGTATTCCTTGATTAATAATTGAGGTTGTTTGATTATAGTGATAAGGTGAAGTAATATTCTTAAAGGGATGTAAAGTATAGGGTCCCATAGCTTAAGCTATCACCTTTTAACTTTGTGTTAGGCTTCAACATGAAAGTACTATACGGTGGGATTCATACTCTTGTATTTAGGTATGTTATGGGGAAATTGTAAGTTGGAAATGATGAAGTATGTAATTCATTGTATAGAGCATAGTCGAGTGGTGTCACTCAATTTAAGGCTTATTAGTCGTATCATGTAAGGTGGAGGATACCTCTATTCCTATGTCCTGCAAAATCTTATTTCATGTTTAGTATCAATGTAAATCAGAACCTGATCACCAAATATATTCATGTCTTATGTTGTGATGATTATGATCCATAGAACTCATGTTCAAGGTCATCTCTATGTCAATTCTTATTATCTCATGCTTCGTGTTTACACGATTCACTTAGTGATGTCATGAAGCTCTTCTTGAATGTGTATATATGTTTCATTGAGGAAAAATTCCTAATGTGAGGTTACGCCCTTTATTCCATACTTCTATAACTTCAACAAGTTCCTACGCATCATTCGAGGATAAATGATCCCAAGGGGGAGATAATGTAATACCCCACACTTTTGGGTTAAAGTTTGAACCATTCTTCCTACGTATATAGACCCGAACCCAATGATTTATATTTAGAAATAAGTGTGAACAATAATTCTTTAGTGTGGTAATATATTCAGAGATGGATTGAAGTTATAAATATCTCCTAGCTCAAAGTTAAGTGGAGCACTTTCCTACCGATTGAATTTTAGTTGATGATTTTACTTAGATCAACTTTCAACAACCATTAATCCTAGAAAATAATAAGTTATATGGACTACTATATATCAAATTAAATCTCTTCGAGTCCTCTTTCCAATGCCACCGATCGTTTATAAATCCGAGTTTGGAGTTAAAAGTTATGAGTGTTTTAGTAAGACATTGTCCAGGGTGGTGCGCGATTGGGGTCGCCAGGCAATATTGGTGCATCGTGTTTAGAGTCGCAAGGCAAAGCTGGAGTTATGCTTTTGGGTCCACGGCGTGACCCTTCTTTTTCAGACGTTAAAACATATTTTTCCTACTTTAAATCAAGGGCAAAATGGTTCTTTCACCCCCTAATTCTCCCAATCTGTTTTATAACCCTAAATTCATTCAAAACTAACGAAAAGCCTTAAACCCTCATCCTCTTCCTCTCAAGAAAATTAAGAAGTGTTTTCTCAATTCTAAAGCTTGTAGATTCCAAACTCGAGGTTTTTCTTCAATTTTCCTCCATCAAAAGGTATGTAGAACTATCCTAAATATGGGAATAAGTATGTTGATTTTAATAATCCTTATTATGTATGTTTGTAAGTTAAGGCTTTGGAGTTGATTGAAAAATATGAATTTGGGAACCCCAATCTTATGATAGAATTATGCATTTACCATGGGGTTTTCTTTAAGTTTAAGATTTTGATTATGTGTATATGTTATAAGTTTTGAAGTGTTTGAAGTATGAACCCCTGTTTTATGATAAAAATTATGTATTTGACAATGGTTGTGGGTTCTCAAATAAATACGAAATATATGCATGTAATATGAATTTTGAAGTGGATTTGAGAGCATGATCTATATATCCCCTTTTCGATCATGAAATTTATTTATTGACTAGTGTTAAGATTGTTTAATGAATGATGATAAACTTGAGTTTTAAATGCCTCTTAATCAACTATGCATTTTCCTTTTCCATATGGCCAAGAGGTGTTTTCTTATTGATAAATGCTTTTTTCTGTTAAATGAAAGAATTCCATGTGATTTATGAATATGATGGCCACACGATGTTAAAGTTTTGAAAGAAGAGTGTTTTGCATAAGTTTTTATGTACTTTTGAAATAAGAACTCTCGTGTGATAATTGAATCATTTTTAGTGGTCAAATAATATGCTTTTTGAATAAAGGGCTATAGACGTGATATGACATAATATGACATAGCTTATACGGCTTGCAAATCTTGGTTTGACGATACCAAATAAGACAAATGCCATGAAAGACTTACACCAGACCAAACTACAGATTTTTTAAACTTCAAACCATGTTTTTTTAGAAAGTATGCATGTTTTAAGAGGCCAAAATATGGTATTAAAGAGAGTTAGGTGGCTAATCGAGAAGGCACGGGTTCAGACAACTCATAGTTCAAAATCGTATTTTGCCGATGCAAGATTGATCTTGTCCTGAAATATGGACGGTCATTGTATACTTGTTATATGCAGTTGTATACTAGACCAGACACTCCGATCCTTGCGGCAAACTCGGATTAAGGGCTTGACCGACGAGTCAATGTCGGACCCTACATAGCTTTGGGGTATTTTCAGACCATGTCGGATACGCCACAGAGCTCAAAAATAAAACAAAGAGTTGATTCTATGTTTTACAAGGTTGATTGAAGTTTTTTAAGTATGCCCATGTGTTTAAATCTTTATTATGTTGAATTATTTTCACAATGCTCTCACTTATTTTATATGAAATATATGTTGTTTTTGGATTGTTCTGCAACCAATATATTTCAAGTATTGGCCGTCCTCGTGGCGACTGCATTATTTCATAAAGTAGGTTCTGAGGCACAATTCCATGGTCCATCACATCTAGAATATTTGGATATGACAGAGTTGGTGAGCCATCTTTCTTTCAAAAAGCATTTATTCATATGTTAACTTCTTTCAGTTTATAGTCCAGGTGGGGATCTTTTCCCGACCTAGACAGTTAGTATTCAGTAGAGGTTTTGTATACGATATTTGGTTATTGTATTGTCACAACTTTGTTGACATAGTTTGATTATAAGTTTCCCTTGAATTTCATTATATCTTCCGCACTTCTGTTTTATATTAATTATGCTTATGACAGTATGCTAAGGGGTCTCTCAGGCCTTCGTGGTTTGGAATATCCATTGCGGTCAGGGCCTCAGCTCGAGTTGTGACACCCTGACACTGATACATAGACTGAGCTCGTCCCTTGCAGGCCATTTTGAGAGTCTCTGTTGACCCTAGTATGTATGTACACTTTACATGCATGCATTCATATTAAAAAGTTGGCAGATATATTGTCATGGTTATTGTGGACTGACTTATTTGAGCATAAGTGATGGACATGACTACATAAATGTAAGGTATGTGTTGGCTTTGTGTGTAGATTGTATCTTTTGTATGTATGCTATTATGTGTAAGCCATTGCGTTACCTTGTCTGGATCGTGTTGTCTCCTTGAGAGCGAGAATAGTTGTCGTGTCAGTGGGTACTCAAATATAGAATAGCGGGTCAGAATTGTTAGGAGTTTAGAATTGCAGATGTCGTTTAAGGACGTTAAGTGTGTAAATAACATGGTCATTAGTAGTACCTAGGGTTTTGTGATTAATTGGCTGTTTTGGTAAAGATCAATAGAACTATTATAAAAGAAGGGGTGTAAGGTGAGAGTTGGGTAAATTTCTAAAAGACTTAAGTAAGGTCAGTTTTGTGAGAATTTATTTTCGTCATGATCCCTCCCTGATTTCTAGTGCTATTATTTGTTTCTAACCTAATCAGTCGATGATACCTAACAGGATTTGTGGTTGTACTGATACTACACTTACTATATCTCCTTGGGAGATATATATAGCCATGTTGTAGGTGAATTTCTGTAAGTGCGGGCAGTGATTACACTTCAGCAGCCCCTAGTATTCTACTCTTACATGGATGTTCCGCGTTGGGTCATCCTCTTATTTGTTTAGTGCTCTTGCACCGATTTATATTAGGTTCGAGAAAATTGTTAATGTACTTCTGCAATGTATTTATGCAATAAATGTGTTTTGAATTAAAAAAATTATTTATTTGTTGATTTATCTATATTTAAAGTTGTTTAAAATATTTTCCACATTAATTGAATGGTTGGGTAGTAAACGTTCTCCCATCTAGGGTAGAGCTGGATAGATGCCTGCACAATCCGTGAAACCGGGGTCATGACAAAAATAGCACGCACCCTTATCCGCATTTCAAAAACACCTAACATGTGCCCATTGATAATGAAGTATCGCTACATATTCTCATAAAACTGACTCTTTAAAGGGAAACTTTCCCTACTTGGCCTTAAACTAATAACCATCTTCATTCAAGAATTCTTCACCCCCTGATCTTCATTCAATCGCCATGCTACCCCATAGTATTCATCTCATACTTACATAAACCCAGTCTATGATCAATATTAGCATACCTCATGATCTTAATCAAGTAGATAATGTGTCACTATGACTGTCGTATCATCAAACTCAAACCACTAAAATTCTCTCTATTGTACCTCCATTTCATGATGTAGAAAGAACATACTTCATGCGAATCTCAAACTAAGTCATACCACCTCGAACCTCATTATAAGAAAAAAAAAATTCATACTTTATCACAATCACTATCCTCTTACCCCATTTGTTGGTCCTCTGAAACTTTCAACTGTTCATTAGATAATAATATATCTATGTATTTCATCATTGAACTGTTGAATCTTTATCGATACAATAATGCCCTAAGACTATTGTAGAAATTCTTACCGGTATTGAAATATTTTTGTTCTCATCGTACCTCAAGCAATCCATCCTTGTTATATCAAACCTCCTAAATAATAGTTTTCAAAGTCATAATGCTTATTTCTGGGTTATTCTATCAACTGTACCATTGTTACACTCCTAGTTGTGATTTTTAAATTTTAGCATGTTTAAATCATCCTACCCCTCCTTGCAATTGCTATTTATGGGTTGTGATAGTAGGTTCCTCAACTCTTGAGGCATTTGGGCGAGATTTAATCGAGTTTTTCATTTTGGAAAGCTTAGAGTTGGAATGGTTGAATTTAGTCAATATTTTGAGATCCGAGCATCTTATGAGAATTCTATCAGCTCTCGAATGTCGATTTTTATCAGCACCATGATTGGTTCGTATCTCAGATCTTTCGGCGAGTTTTTGAGCATTTAGACGAGATGTTGGAAATTTTGGCCTAGAGTTGACTTCGATCAACTTTTGATGTTAATGAAATCTATTGGAACCGACATTTAAATTGAACTGGAATGTCGAATTTGGTCAAGTAGTATAGTGAGATTACTTTCATGGGATTCTGAATGCATTACAAGGGTTGAGTCGGGACGTTTTTGCACCTTGCCTTAGCTTCTGTCAGTTCTTGCTGGTGCAGCCCCTCGGCCCTCTTCACGCTCGCAATGCTTCCATCGCGATCGTGGAGAAAGAACTTCGATTGCAAAGGGGACACTGTGATCGCATAGAGCAAATTCATCTGGGTTGGGTCGGATTCGTGATGGTCCTCTCACAATCGCAACGGTCACCTGGGTCAGACCAGTCACAATCGCGATGGATCCTTTGTGTTCCTGAAGAGTAAAACGCATCTGGCAGTATTAATTTCTTTTAACAATCAAAACCCCATTTTCACCATTTTTTGAAGCTTGAGAACTCGTGGTTTTTAAACCTTGGGTAGGTTTTTAAATCATAATTTTATCATTCCCCACTAATTATTTCATGGTTTTGCCTTCACTCTTGGTTTTTTAACTTGAAAATTTGGTATTCTCTTGGTAAAATTAAAGTTTGATAAACTGATGATTTCAAGGTCGGATTTCAATTCTATTTTTAATGAAATTTCAGATTTGAACTTCTTAAATTATGGGTAACAAAAATTTTCAATATAATTTCAGTTTTTTCTTATGGGCTCAGGCTTAACTTTTGGGTTGACTTTTTGAATCTGAATTCAAAGTATAGTTATATGGGTCTTTGGTTTCGTATTCTTATGTGGAATTCATATTTAAACAGATCGATCTTGTTCTAAGGTGATTCGAAAGACCAATGGCATGCCTCTTATAAAAGGAAATTTCACTTAGAATGAAGAGGCTGCATAAAGCAAGGCCAGATAGACAAGCTGTTGGTCAAGCCTGCAGAGTTATATGTATTGTCTGTGGGAGTTCTTACAGCTAAAGCGAGGCCAGATAGACAAGCTGTTGGCAAAGCCTGCAGAGTTATATGTATTGTCTGTGGGAGTTCTTACAACAGAAATTGCCTCTGAATCCTATCTTTGGAGATTAGAGGGCCAGAGTAAAGTTGAAAATGACAAGGTTAATTTGCAGGGACTCTTGAAAGAATTCAGTAACCTATTTGAAGTCCCAAAAGGCTTACCACAAAATAGGAACCATAACCATAAAATAATGTTGAAGGAGGGACCACTCTTGTCAATATCAAGCCATACAACTACTCTACTATACAGAAAGAGGAAACTGAAAAATGGTTAAAGCATTATTGTCTACTGGAGTGATAAGGGATTAACATTAGCCCTTACTCTTCACCAATTGTCATAGTGAAAAGGAAAGATAGAAGCTTGGGGTATGTAAACTAGAGAAAACTTAACAACTATATTGTTAAGGATACTTTTTCCATTTCAATGGTTGATGTATTGCTTAATGAATTGAATGGGGCCAAATTTTTTGCTAACTAAATCTGATGTTGGGCTATCATCAAATCAGAATATGGAAATATGGAATTTCCAGGACAACTCTTAGGACTCATCATAGTTGTTTTGAGTTCTTGGTAATGCCTTTGGCCTTATTAATGATCTCTCTACTTTCCAAAGTCTGATGAACAAAATATTCCAGTACTATCTCAGAATATATATTCTTATTTTATTTAATGGCATCCAATCATTTGATGCTTTTGGGACAAACTTTGAGGTAATAAGGTTCACTATACTATTTGTCAAAAAGAGCAGGAAACTCGAATTGATTATTTTGGACAAATGATCTTTGGTGTTGGAGTGTCTATTGATTGGGACAAGGTAAACATTATTTTGGGTTGGCTGTTGAGTTAGATCATCAAATTCTTAGGAAATTTCTTTGGTTGACAAGATACTACTAAAGATTTATGGGAAGAAATGGTGTCATTGCTAGACCATTGACATACCTCTTAGAGAAAGGAAATTTCACTTGGAATGAAGACGCACACAAGCAGTTGAAGAACGGAAGAAGCCCCTCACTTCATCACTTGTCTTGACGTTTGGGACATCCTAGTCTATCCAAGCTACAAAAGATGGTGCCTAGTTTGTCTAGTCTATCCACATTAGATTGTGAGTCGTGTCAACTTGGAAAACACACCCGTGCTACATTTTCACATAGAATTGAGAGTCGCTCAGAGTCTATTTTCTCATTAGTTCATTCTGATATTTGGGGTCCTAGTAGAGTCAGTTCACCATTAGGATTTCATTACTTTGTTACTTTCATCGGTGATTTTTCAAGATGTACTTGGGTTTACTTAATGAAAGATCGTTCCGAGTTATTCTCTATATTCAAAAGTTTTTGTGCTGAAATACAAAATCAATTTGGTGTTTCTATTCGTGCTTTTCGTAGTGACAATGCCTTAGAATACTTATCCTTCCAGTTTCAGGAGTTTATGACTCATCAAGGAATCATTCACCAAACATCATGTCCATACACCCCTCAGCGGAATGGTATAGCAGAAAGAAAAAATAGGCATCTCATTGAGACTGCTCGCACTCTTCTTATTGAATCCCATGTTCCACTGCGATTTTTGGGCGATGTGGTCCTCACATCTTGCTATCTCATTAACAGAATGCCATCATCTTCGATCCAGAATAAGGTTCCCCATTCCATACTATTTCCTCAGGCACATCTCTACTCTATCCCCCTCATGTTTTTGGGAGCACATGTTTTTTTTTCTTGTTCTCATTTCCTACTCCACTAACGGCTCTCTCTCTCTCCCTTCCCTCTCTCTCTCTCGTCCCGGTCCCCGACCCCCGTCGCCGTCGCCGACCTTCGGCGCCGACCCCCCCTTTTCTCCACTACCCTCTCTCTCTCTCTCCCCCCCCCCTCTCTCTCTCTCTCGTCCTGGCCCCATCACCGTCGCCGACCTTCGGCGCCGACCTGACCCGATCTCCGGCCCTGACCTCCGGTCCCCAGCACCGACCCCCGTCGCAGCTCCCGGCTGCCCTCCGTCACCGACCTCCGGTTCCAATCCGCTCTCCCCCCCCCCCTCCGTTCATCCCCCCCCCCCCCCCTCCCCACCCCCCCCCCCTCCGGTGCCGGTGGGATACAACAGCCCTCCCCCTCCCCCCTCGGTCTCCAGCCAGCTGCCGCTCGGTCTCCAACAGCCGAAGCTCGGTCTCCAGCCGCAGCTCCGCCTGCACCCGCCGCTCGGCCGCCAGCAGCCGCAGCACCCAAACGACGACCAGTTCCCTCGGTCTCCAGCAGCCGCAACTCCATCTCAGCACCGGAATCCCTCGGAACCCGGTCAACGCTGGGCTTTGGTTTCCGGCTTGGTTTACAAGTGTAACCCGGTGACTTCTAACCTTTGTTATTTCATTCTTCGTATTATGCTAGTAGTAGCCCCTGTACCTTGACTTGCGTTGGATTTGTTGATATTGTCTGTTGTTGCTGTTGCTGTGGTCGTTTCTTGCACTGCTTTAGACTGGGTTATCGGCTTGGGAATCTGTTTTTGGGGTTGTGGGTGTTGAGTCCAGTGGTGTTTGCTCTCTAGTTGAGTTTAGTTTTGTTCCTGGATTATTCCTTTGAATTTGTGTGAGCCTTGTAATTCTTGTTGCTGCTTTGCTACTACCATCGTTTATATTTTTATATTTTCTTATACTTTCGGGTGGTTGTGGCTGTGGGCGGTAATGGTTGGATAGGGTCATGTCCGAGGGGGGTGGGGCATGGGGCCGTGGTGGGGGCGGGGGATGAGGAAAGGGCGGGAGTAGGAGGGAGGCCAAGGTTTGGCCGCGGGGGGGTGGTGGAGGGCGTGTGGATAGTGATAGTAGGCTGAGGGTTGGGTCTTGGAATATAGGAACCCTTCAGGGTAAGTCCATAGAGCTTGTGAAGATTCTTAGGAAGAGGAGGATCAATATTGCGTGTGTTCAAGAGACCAAGTGGGTAGGGTCTAAGGCTAGGGAGGTGGATGGTTACAAGCTGTGGTACTCTGGGAGCGAGAGGCGTAGGAATGGAGTTGGCATCTTAGTAGATGAAGAGCTTAGAGGTCAGGTAGTAGAGGTGAAGAAAATCAACGATAGGTTGATGACTATTAAGTTGGTCATTCGGGGGTTTACCCTGAACGTGTGTAGTGCCTATGCGCCGCAAGTGGGATCGGAGGGGGAGGAGAAGATGCGGTTTTGGGAGGCTTTGGAGGAGGTGGTGAGAGGCGTGCCTAGCTCGGAGAAGATTGTTGTAGCAGGAGATTTCAACGGGCACATCGGGGCGTTACCGGGAGGCTTTGGTGATGTGCATGGTGGTTTCGATTTTGGGGAAAGAAATGAAGAGGGGGCTACTCTATTGGAGTTTGTGAGGTCCTTTGGGCTGGTGGTGGTGAACTCGAGCTTCCCGAAGAAGGACGACCACCTGATCACCTTTCGAAGCGCGATAGCCAGGACCCAGATTGACTTTTTGTTGCTTAGAAAAGGGGATAGGGCATTATGTAAGGACTGTAAGGTCATCCCGAGTGAAAATCTTTCGACCCAGCATAGGCTCTTGGTTATGGATTTGGGTATAAAGAAGAATAGAAAGAGGAGGAGTAAGGAGTGTAGACCTAGAATTAAGTGGGGCGGCTTGACGCCAGTGAATGCATGGGAGATAGGGGAGAAGTTGGCGAGAATGGGGGTGTGGGAGTGTAGGGGGGACGTGGATAGTATGTGGGATAGGGCGGCTAGGTGCATCAGGGAGAATGCAAGTGAGGTGTTGGGTGTTTCTAGGGGCCGGGCGGGGCATCATCGGGGGGATTGGTGGTGGAATGAAGAGATGGAGAAGAAAGTGGGGACCAAGAAAGGGGCGTATGCTAAATTGGTTGAGAGTAAGGACGAAGAAGAGAAGCGGGTAAACAGGAAAGAGTACAAGCTAGCTAGGAAGGAGGCTAAGTTAGCAGTCACGGCAGCTAAGACGGCCGCTTTTGAGAGCTTGTATGCAGGGTTACAGGGGAAAGAAGGGGAGAAAAAGTTGTTTAGACTCGCTAAGGCTAGGGAGAGGAAGGGTCGTGACCTCGATCAGGTGAGGTGCATTAAGGGGGAGGACGGTAGAGTGTTGGTGGAGAACGGCCACATTAAGAATAGATGGCAGTCGTACTTTCATAGGCTCTTGAATGACGAAGGGGATAGAGCTATTGTGTTAGGGGAACTGGAGCACTCAGAGGAGTGTTGGGATTTTAGCTATTGTAGACGTTTTAAGGTAGAAGAGGTTAGAGAGGCTGTTCGCAAGATGCGAAGGGGTAGGGCGACGGGGCCGGACGAGATACCGGTGGAGTTTTGGAAGTTCGTTGGAGAGGCTGGTGTAAGGTGGTTGACTGGATTGTTTAATGAAATCTTCAAGACGGCAAAGATGCCCGAGGCTTGGAGGTGGAGTACCATGATCCCTCTCTATAAGAATAAGGGTGACATCCAGAGTTGCAATAACTATAGGGGGATTAAGTTATTGAGTCACTCTATGAAGATTTGGGAGAGAGTGGTCGAGGTGAGGCTGAGATGGATAGTGTCTATTTTGGAAAACCAGTTTGGATTTATGCCTGGCCGCTCGATGACGGAGGCAATTCACCTGGTGCGGAGGTTGGTGGAACAGTATAGGGAAAGGAAGAAGGACCTGCACATGGTGTTTATCGACCTGGAGAAGGCTTACGACAAAGTCCCCAGGGAGGTGCTTTGGAGATGCTTGGAGGTGAGTAGAGTACCGCTGGCATATATCAGAGCAATTAAGGATATGTATGATGGAGCGAAAACCCAGGTGAGGACGGCGGGAGGAAACTCAGAGCATTTCACTGTCTTGACAGGATTGCATCAGGGATCTACTCTTAGTCCCTTTTTGTTTGCATTGGTGATGGATATGTTGATGCGGCGTATTCAAGGGGAGGTGCCTTGGTGTCTGCTTTTTGCAGACGATGTAGTTCTGATAGATGAGACTCGAGGGGGTGTGAATGACAAATTAGAGGTGTGGAGGCAAACTCTTTAGTCTAAAGGGTTTAGGGTAAGCAGAAGCAAGACAGAGTATGTGGAATGCAAGTTTAATGACGTGAGGCGGGAGAATGAGGTAGTAGTGAAGCTGGAATCACAGGAGGTATGTAAGAGGGATAGTTTCAAGTATCTCGGGTCCGTGATCCAGAGTAACGGTGAGATTGACGAGGATGTCTCGCACCGTATTGGGGCGGGATGGATGAAGTGGAAGCTCGCGTCGGGGGTGTTGTGTGATAAGAAGGTGCCGCCCAAGCTGAAAGGCAAATTCTACAGGGTGGTAGTCCGTCCGGCCATGTTGTATGGAGCGGAGTGTTGGCCAGTTAAGAACTCCCACATCCAAAAAATGAAGGTGGTAGAAATGCGGATGTTGCGCTGGATATGTGGGCTGACTAGAGGGGATAGAGTGCGGAATGAGACTATCCGGGAGAAGGTTGGTGTGACTCCAGTGGA
This sequence comes from Capsicum annuum, assembly GCF_002878395.1. Taxonomy (NCBI): domain Eukaryota; kingdom Viridiplantae; phylum Streptophyta; class Magnoliopsida; order Solanales; family Solanaceae; genus Capsicum; species Capsicum annuum. Next base: position 60,251,517 of record NC_061113.1, on the reverse strand, counting down.
GTACAAGATGCGGGAAGGCCGATTGAGATGGTTCAGACACGTGAAGAGGAGGGGCATGGATGCCCCGGTTCGTAGGTGTGAGAGGCTAGCGTTGGATGGTTTTAGATGGGGTAGGGGTAGGCCGAAGAAGTACTGGGGTGAGGTGATTAGGCGGGACATGGAGCAGTTACATCTCACCGAGGACATGACCCTAGATAGGAAGGTCTGTAGGACGCGAATTAGGGCAGAAGACTAGGGCCGGTTTGGGTTGCTAGTGTAGGGAATTACTTGGTGGGGGTTTTATTCTTGTTATGATTCCGTGTTCCATGTTTTATTACGAATCTGTGTGCTTTCCTCTGTTTTCTAATACTTATGGGTGCCGTATTTATGTTATGTAATCTAGTTTTGTGCTTTACTATGAGTTTGTGTGGTATCTCGTGACTTGAGTCGGGGGTCTATCGGAAACAGCCTTTCTACTTCTTTAGAGGTAGAGGTATGGACTGCGTACATCTTACCCCCCCCCCCCAGACCCCACTAGGTGGGAATACACTGGGTTTGTTGTTGTTGTTGTTGTATGTTTTGTTCATAACTTAGCCCCGGGAAAAGATAAATTAGCCCCTCTTTCTCTCAAATGTGTCTTCCTTGGTTACTCTCGAGTTCAAAAAGGGTACCGATGCTACTCACCTGATTTGGGTTGCTACCTTATGTCTGCTGATGTCACATTCTTTGAATCTCAACCTTACTATACATCTTCTGATCATCTTAATATCTCTGAGGTTTTACCCATACCTCCAGTCTTACCCACACTAATCTTTGAGGAATCTACGGTTACTTCTCCATCTCCAGCCACAGTGCCACCATTTTTGACTTATCACCGGCACCCACGTCCAGTATTAGTTCTAGATGATTCATGTCCTGCGCCTGACGCTTCCCCTATTGCGGACCTGCCTCTTCCTAGTCAATCAATTGCACTTCAAAAAGGTATAAGATTCACTTGTAATGCTAACCCACATTATACTTTCTTGAGTTATCATCGTTTGTCATCACCGTATTATGCTTTTGTATCATCTTTGTCCTCTATTTCCATTCCTACGACTACAGGTGAAGCATTTTTCATTCAGGATGGAAACAGGCCATGATTGATGAGATGTCTGTTTTACATACGAGTGGTACTTGGGAGCTTGTTTCCCTTCCTGCAGGTAAATCTATTGTTGGTTGTCATTGGGTTTATACAGTCAAAGTTGGTCCAGATGGTCAGGTTGATCGGCTGAAGGCTCGCCTTATTGTCAAAGAATATACACAAATATTTGGGCTTGATTATAGTGACACTTTCTCTCCCGTGGCTAAAATAGCATCAGTCCATCTTTTTCTCTCTATGGTTGTCGTTTGTCATTGGCCTCTTTATCAGTTGGACATTAAGAATGCTTTTCTGCATGGTGATATTAAGGAAAAAGTTTATATGGAGCAACCACCTAGTTTTGTTGCTTAGAGGGAGTCTAGTAGCCTTGTATGTCGATTGCGCAAGTCACTCTATGGTTTGAAACAATCCCCTCGAGCCTGGTTCGGAAAGTTTAGCACAGTTATTCAGGAGTTTGGCATGATTCGTAGAGGAGTTGATCATTCAGTGTTTTATCGCCATTCTGAACCAAATCTGTGTATTTATTTGGTGGTTTATGTTGACAATATTGTTATTACCGGCAATGATCAAGATGGTATCACTAACTTGAAGCAACATCTCTTTCAGCATTTTCAGACTAAAAACCTTAGCAGATTGAAATACTTTCTAAGGATTGAGGTTTCTCAGTTCAGCTCAGGTATTGTTATTTCTCAACGCAAGTGTGCTTTAGACATTCTTGAGGAAACAGGAATGATGGAATGTCGACCCATTGACACTCCTATAGATCCAAATGTTAAACTTCCGCCAAGACAGGGGGAGCCACTCAGTGATCCTGGAAGGTATAGGCAGTTGGTTGGAAAGTTGAATTATCTTATAGTGACTAGACCTGATATCTCTTTTTCTGTGAGTGTTGTAAGTCAGTTTATGACTTCCCCCTGTGATAGTCATTGGGATGCAGTTATTCAGATTTTGTAATATATAAAGTCATCTCCAGGTAAAGGAATACTCTTCGAAGATCAAGGCATGAGCATATCATTGGATATACAAGTACTGATTGGGCAGGATCACCCTCTGATAGACGTTCTACATCTGGATATTGTGTTTTAGTATGAGGTAATTTGGTATCCTGGAAGAGTAAGAAACAGAGTGTGGTTGCTCGATCTAGTGCCGAAGCAGAATATCGAGCAATGGCTGCAGCAACTTGCGAGCTAGTTTGGATCAAGCAATTGCTGAGAGGATTAAAATTTGGAGAAACTGGTAAGATGGAATTTGTATGTGATAATCAGGCAGCCCTTCATATTGCATCTAATCTAGTGTTCCATGAGAGGACCAAGCACATAGAAATTGATTGTCACTTTGTCAGAGAAAAGATACTCTTGGGAGGTATCGTTACAAAATTTTTCAAAGTCAAATAATCAACTTGCAGATATCTTCACCAAGTCCCTCACCAGTCCTCGTATTAATTACATTTGTGACAAGCTTGGTACATATGACTTGTATACACCAGCTTGAGGGGGAGTGTTAGAATATGAATAGGAATAACATATTGAATTCTACTTGGAAAGGGATTGTAATGTAGTGTCCTATTAGGAATAAAATTGGAATGTAGTGTCTATAAATAGGATCTCAATGTAATAATTTAGAGACAACAATTCAATAATATTTTTCTCCATTATTTCTCACAAATTCATTATAGAGATAGAGGCCTCATGAAAAGGTATGGAGTTGTGCTGGCAAGTGAAGGGAAGCCTATAACCTTTTTTAGCAGGAAACTATCTACTAGAAACAAATCCTTTTTGTCTATGAAATGGAGTTATTGGCCCTTCTGTAATACAAAAATAGAGGTCTTATCTACTATTAAGACACTTAACTACCAAGATTAATCATCAGTCTTAAATACTCACTAGACCAAAGAAAACCATCCAAGTAAGCAGAAATTGGTTGGTTAAACTCCTTGGGTATAATTATGCTGTAGCTTACAAGAAGGGTAAGGAGAACTGCAGATGTTTTGTCTAGGAGGGAGGACCCTATTCACTTGTGTAGGGTCCTGAATTCAAGTGGAGTTGTTGGATGAAGTTAAATCATATTGAAGTTGGATCCTGCTTTAGAAAACCTCAGTCTTCAATTACAGACGGTCATCTATCAATCCTCACTATAAATGGCAAGCTGAAATTTAGAGCAAAAATGATAATATAATTGTGAGCAATGATGTCATATTTGTGGCAAATTAAGTAAATTTGTCCATTTCATAGCATTGAAGCACCTTTATATAGCTCCAGAAGTGGAGCAATTCTTAATGAATCATGTTTTTGAATTGTATGATATGCCCAAATTTGTGGAATCGGATAGCATATGCTTTTGCCAGAAAGCTCTGGAGGGAGTTATTTAAGCTTCAGAAGGTTAACGTGCTCACTTCACATGTATACCACCCCAGACAAATGGATAAACAGAGGTCGGCAGCAGATGTTTGAAGTATTATTTCATATGCATGACTTTTGACGGGTCAATAGAGTAGCCTCAATGGTTGTCACTAGATTAGTGACAGAGGCAGGGCCACCGAACCCCCTTCGACTGAAAAATATACTATTTATGCATGATTAAAATTATTTCTATGTGGTTATAGTAGGTGTTGAACCTCCTTCGACTTAGTTTTCTTTGAATATTGAACCCCCTTACTTAAAATCCTGACTCCGTCTCTGATTAGTGATGGTGGATAGGAACCTTCAAGTCAGAGAGGCCACCTTAAGAACTATGAAATCTCCTCTCTTAAGGGCTTATAAAATGATGAAAAATCTAAGGCTAATAAGGAAAAATGATTGTCTTATGCAGTTGGTGATTAGGTTTATGTTAAGTTGCAGCCTTACACACAGCTTTCCTTGAAAGATCACGCATTCCAAAAGTTATCAGCCAAGTTTTATGGTCCCTTTTAGATCATCCAAAGGGTGGGATCTTATGGCCTACAATATTAACTTTGCTTGTTCGTTCCAGAATTCATCCAACTTTTCACATTTCTCAGCTTAAAAAAAAGGTGGAACATAATGCTTCCTACTCTACCTATTGTTCATACTTAGAGATCATCTTGGATAGGAGGTTGGCTCTTAAGAACTGTCATGCTACTGCGCAAGTTTTGGTGAAGTGGTCGAACACAACCTGTAATGACAGCACATGGGAGGACTCGCACAGTTTCCAACTCAGATTTTCTAGCTCCAATCCTCGAGGATATTTATTTTTGAAGGGGAGGGTAGTTTGTTAAGATCCAGCGTATAATTCAATTTAATCTGACTTGTGCGATTCAATTTGTTTTAAATCTAGCTGACTAGTTAGTTAGAAAGTATTTTACTAAAGACAGCTGGCATGTGACTTTTGAAAGTTAGTCATAACTTTCAGTTTTCTTAGTTTGTTATATGCCAAATTACTTTCTTTTTGTAAGGCATTTAATTATTTTAGTCAATAATTCTCTTTTCTCTCTTCTGACTAAGCACTTGTTGATTGTTCAAAGACAAATAAATTTCTCAGTTTCCCCTTTAGTTTGGGAAGTTGCAACTCTCCAACATCATAAGACTACTCTTGGTTGACATCACAAGTTGCTCCAAGGATGATGCCTCAACTGACCTTTCTTCTAATACACTAAAAATAAACCTCTTATACTCGAGAACATCATCTGGATAGCAACCATTACTCTGATTTCTAATCTGGATTCCTTTTAATTGCACATATAACAAATATTAGTCTCTTGCAATTTCAATTTACAAAGGATCTTCAGTATAAAGTGTTCTCTAAAAAAATAAGTGTATTTTTTATTTATTTTCTTGTGTTCAATACGTAAACAAAAAAAAATATTATTCTAAAAGCATTTATTTATAGAACCTAAAAAAATATTATGGGAGGTTCCAGATGACAAAAAGGGTAGGAATGTGGAGGAGTGGGGATGGGGACTACAAGTGCAAGAGTAAAGAGAGTGGGAAAGAGGAGGAAGCATCCTTATGAAACTTGGTGTTCATATGGTGCAAAAAAATATAAATTGAGTGTCAAGTTACAAAAACATTAATAAGTCCAAAAAGGGACACTGTGTGAAATTGTTACCATAAACTTAGTGGGGAAAAGGAATAATCTTTTTAGCAAACGAGTACACAATAATATAAGGGTCAAATTTACTCCTCCGTTTTAGAAAATTAGCTAAATATATATTTTATCGTAGTTTGGGATCAAATTTATCCTTATCGTCATACTTTGGTACCAAATCTACTCCTTTACTTTAAAAAATTAACTAAATATACCTTTCATCATACTTTGGGGTCAAATGTACCCTCGATGTCATACTTTGGGATCAAATTTACCTTCGATGTCATACTTTTGGGTCAAATTTACCCTCATTATTAAGAAATTTTTCACATTTACCTTTATTTTAATAGAAAAGCTCAAATCAACGTTAAACGTCCTATTTTTAAAAAATAAAACACACCCTAATCTAACTCACGCGACCCAACTCGAGCCACTAAAAAAGACAAACAAATATACCTCTCTCCATTTCTTTGTCAAATTTTTCCAACAAGATTAAACCATTGGATATTTATCAGTGCATAGTTCATGAAAAATAGATCTGCATCAGTACAAACACAAACAAATATACCACTCCCTCAGTTCATGAATCCGCATCAATGCAGAGCTCATGATATAAAATGCCACTTGAAGATCAAATGCAAGAGATTAAGCTCACTGAATATTTCTCTAGATGATTGAGTTAAGAGGTTTACTTATGTGTTAATCCTGACATCTCTTCATTCTTTATGTTTTTTATAAAATTTGAATCTATACAAATTTTTTTATCATGTCATTTGCTTGGCAAACTTGTCCACTAATAAAATCTATATACACATAAAATTGCATACCAAATTTTGAAATTTAAATATAATTAAACGGGAGCAAATTTGTAATAGACATTTTCTCTAAATTCATGCACGTGTTATCTCATTCCATCTTACCTTTTTGTTCATTTGTAAACAACCTACCAACACTGCATGTTGAAGAAGTATGTTTGTCGAAAAAAATGGACCAATAGAACTGAGAGATGCATGTGTTATCTCATTCCACCTTACCTTTTTGTTCATTTGTAAACAACCTACCAACACTGCATGTTGAAGGAGTATGTTTGTCGAAAAAAATGGACCAATAGAACTGAGAGAGGAAATGTTCGTTTGTGCATTTTTGTGGGTATGACATTGAGGATAAATTTGATCCCAAAGTATGACGAAAGGTATATTTAGCCAATTTTCCAAAGTAGATAAGTAAATTTAACCTCAAAATATGACGAAGGATATATTTAGCCAACTTTCAAAAGTAAAGGGATAAATTTGACCCTTTTCCCATATTGGAATCAAACTACTAGCCTAACTTTAAAAATATTTAAGGGCAGCCCAGTGCACCAAAGTTCTATGCGCGAAGGGTCAAACCACAAAGGTTTATTAGTCTTGCCTTTCATTTCTGTCAGAGGTTGTTTCCACGACCTGAACCCGTGACCTTCTGATCAAACAACAACTTTACCAGTTACTCTAATGCTTCCCTCCATTAAAAAAATGTAGGAAGAAATTATAAAAAAAAAAACAAATTGGAGAAAATTTTTTCCAAAATTGCAAAAGTTTAGAAAACTGTAAATAAAACAAAGAGAGTAAAGATTTCATTAAATATAAATAATATTAACAGAATTTCGGAGCATATTACAAAATTTTGGAACTAGGATAAACAAGGAGAGGGGCTCACTATGGCATCCAATGGAGGGCGAATTTCGGGGGAGGTGAAAAGTCTTTCCCAATTTGTCCGAAAATTTTTTGCTTTGTGCCTCTCCTACAAGTTTCCCCTCCTATTCTCCCTGCATATAAATGTTCTTTAAGGTTCTTGACTGTTCACACGACTATGAAGTTCCAACATTTCTTGATGGTTTGGGTCAACAGAGAGAGCAGCTCGACAATCTCGCAATGCACCCATAACATCACCTATATGCTCATGAAACGCAGCTCGCAGGTGTAGAAGATGAAGATCAGCTTTAAACGCAATGGCCCTCGACAGTTCTTCAATGGCTTCCTTCTCCTTGTGGTTGTCCATCAGAACTATGACCAATTAACAAAAAGAGTTTTTTAAGTTCTATGCAGATGAATAAAAAGGGTAATTAACCCACTATAATCGGTTAAGACAACACTGATAGTGCAAAAGATCCTCCCACTGGCAGTTCATGTAATAAAATCCTAATGAAAAACAGCTACTATTACATGCTGTCAAAGAAGATATTGCAATTGTCGGAAATACTATGCCTACGCAAAGATAGAGGGGGAGGTTAAATTATCTCATAAAGGACCATCTTGATTTTACTATTTGTACATACAATAACATAACCAGTGAAATGCCACAAGTTGAGTCTGAGGAGGGTAGAGTGTACCTACGTTGCAAGGACTCTTCAAAAATGTCATTAGGAGCACGTTGGATTCTTCAAAAGTAGGGCATTTTTTGAGGATTCGACGCGGGTATGGCAATATTTTTGGAGAGTCGGAGCAACTTAGGAGTGTACGGCGTTACCCTACCTTATAAGGGTAGTATTTGTATATGTTGTTAATAAAATCAAATCCAATAAAGAACTTGAGTTCCAATGAGTACACCAACAACATACCCAGTGTATTCCCACAAAGTGGGGTCTGGGCAGGGTAAAATGATGTAGTTCGTACTACTACCTCCCAGGTGAATTAGAGAGGAAATAGAGAGGTGGTTTCCGATAGACCCCCAGCTCAAGACAAAAAACATTCTAGACAAAGACATAATAAAAAACAACAAACAAAAACAAAAAAACAATATTTATTATTATTAGTTCCAATGAGTAATTCGATAATATTTACTATTAATAGATGGTTTGATCATGTGATGAGGAGGAGCATAGATGCCCCAGTGCGGAGGTGTGACAGGTTGGCTAGGGACGATTTCACGCGAGGTAGAGGTAGACCGAAGAAATATTGGAGGGAGGTGATTAGACACGACATGGAGCAGCTTCAGTTACCGAGGACATGGCTCCAGATAGGTAGTTGTGGAGGAGGCGAATTAAGGTAGAAGGTTAGTATGTGTTTAGGATGTTGTATGTTTTGGTGTGGTATTTGGAGTATCTTGCTTTTGGTTTATTGAATATGTTAATTTCTATTGTATCTTGTTCTATTACTATTCCTTGTCTTTATCTTAGATTGCTTTATTTTGAGCCGGAGGTCTATCGGAAACAGCCTCTCTATCTCACATTTGAGGTAGTGATATGGACTGCGTACACTTACCCTCCCCAGACCCCACTTGGTGGGAATATACTGGCTATGTTGTTGTTGTTGTAATAGATGTTGTATATAGATTATGGATTAAAGTATCTTCATAGATGCAAATCTAAGTCTATAATAAGTGTAAAGAACATAGAATATTCTTGCATTATTCTTCTCCAGATCAAGACGAATAAAACTAAAAACTGAAGAAAGTGAGGAAAACAGAACTTTTACCTGCAGCTCGATATCTGTAAGGGTAAACTCTAAGAGGATCTAGACGAGTGACCATCTCTAGGTCAGCCTTTGTGCGGTCGCGATCACAGTACTCTGATCTCTTCTCGTAGGCAGATGCATTATTCTTGGCCTTCTCAATCAGCTTGGTCATCTCGTCATAAGCAGCCACCTTATCATTTCTCAAGAAATGGACACGAGCAAGACCTTGGTGAGCCCGGGTATGCCGGATTTTTAGGGCATTGATGTAGCAATCAGCTGCAGCATCCAATTTACCACAGTCGACATATACACTGCCAAGATTGTTCAGGGCCTACCGAAGTTCAATCAAGGAAAATATGTCATCGATACGCAAACTTACAGTAGTAGCAACCGCTAAATAGGTAGTAGTAGCAACTTAACAAAATAATTAGAAAAATATCAGTCCCACCTTCAGAAGGGGAGGACATTTTTGTCCTCTTTCTATGATACTATCTAAATTCTCCAAATGCAATACGAATTATATTGGCTAAGCATGTGAGAAGTATGAATTGCATATGGTATAGTGAACCTTGAACCATGACTTCTCGATGCTCTATTATCGTTTCCGATGGGAAAAACTACGCATCTAAATGCTTAAGTTATTTGAGGAGAGATAATTATTCTCATACCTCCCTAGGGAAAATGTAGTTGCCCTGCTGTGGCAGAAGCTAGTTTAACTCTTTTTTTTCCCTGTAATTTGAAACATCTAGGTACCTTTTTAATAAACTTTGCCTTATCAAAAAAGAATGAAAAAAAAACCACAATTCCTTGCTAGCATCCTGTGAAAACAATGTAGTTGCTGCATTCTATCTATAAATTTAGCATAGCAACCAAGAAATTCATTTTTGAATGCTGTGGAGATTCTGGATAGAGAGTGACATACCTGACCTTTGCGAAGCCTATCCGAAGGGCATCGCAAGGCGTCCTCAAGAAGTGATATGACCGTTGATGAACAAGATGCATCAAGGCTGGAATCAGCTAAAGCATATGCTTTCAGGAAGAATGCTTCAAACGATCTCTTGATGCTGATAGATTCTTCTGCTTTATGTAGACCTTCTTCACAGTGGCCAGTATCATATAAGATCCATCCCTCATAGACCAAACGTTCGTGTTCACTAGATGCATGCTGGCGAGCCAACTGTAAACTTCCCATGGCTGCATCTGGACAATTCAATCTGATAAAGCATGAAAGTGTGTGAAACAACATTCCGTTCTCTATTTCTGCTTATAGAGTGTTGAATTGGCATATAGATAGATTATCCTCTAAGAAGAGAATAAAGAAGAGCTAATGCTAATCCTCACTTCGAGCAAGATGGAGAGGGAGTCAAAAATATCACAGAGGTGAAGGAAAATTTTATTGCAAACTAATAACTATTAGGCAAGGCCTTGAAATCATCTGAAATTAGTCGTCTTAAGAAAATTAGGAAACGCCCTCAAGTTCTAGACTGCATGACGGCATGAGCACGGTCTTAGGGACACAAGGTTAAAGTAAATGAATGAATTCACAGCATTAGAATTATACTAGAGTTTGCAATCAACCTTATATAGGCCAAACTAAATTTTGTAAAGAGATGAAGCTACAGAAATGAAGGGGAGCCTTGGAGTAACTAATAAAGTTGCTGCCATGTGACCAGGAGGTCACGGGTTCAAGCCTTGGAAACAGCCTCTAGCAAAAATGCAAGGTAAGGCTGCGTACAATACACCTTAGTGGTGGGGCCCTTCCCTGGACCTTGTGCATAGCGGGAGGTTTAGTGCACCGGGCCCTTTTTTCAGATGAAGCCACAGAAATCAGTAATATAGATTTTCTGATATTATCAAAAGTATCTAAAGTAGTTGCTAGACATAATTTTCAGGCATGAGCATTGTATATTTACCCCTGGAGACATTCAGGATATAGTGGATATATTACTCTGTTATTTACTTCGAAAGTAGCCAGTGGCGAAATTATCCTGCAGGACTAAGCCACATTTTCCCATATTGTTGGGGGAGAGGGACAAGAGTTCCTCACATGTAATTAAAAAGGTATTTTCACCCTCATCTCTCCCCACACTCTTTTCACTTTGAAATTACATAAGACCACTTTTTATAGAAACTTTCAAACTTATTTGTCATCTTGTACTCCAGTTTGTTGATAATTCCTCTTTAAAATACTCCATAATTTTGCTTTATCAAAAAAGGTACTGTAATAGTTTCACTTATGCTCCAACCTTGCACCTAATCACACAAGAGTTTAACTTTGTTTCAGACATAGCTGCACAACAGGGTCCCATTCAAATAAGAGTTTGGTGGTACTGAAGAATGATGATCCCTACCCTCTCACTCCTCCACCTTCTGCCTTCTGGCCAAAAGAAAAAAAAATTCAAAGAAGAAGTGAAACAACCTAAAAAGGAAACCAAAAAAGAATTAGTTTCTCCATCCCAGAATGATTGATGGGTCTTGGAGAAAGGTCAATGCATCTATTTTTGGTGTGAATTCGAGCACAACTTTTTTTTGTTTATTTAAATGTTTTGTAACTAAAAAAAAGACTCAAATTTATAGTTTTTATAGTTGAAGTGTATGAAAAATATTTGGAATAGAAAAATCACTAGTTGACACCCCAAATAGTAATAGTGCAATTCCTTATGGTACGACGGCAATCATTAATATAATTTAAATTACAACATCAGCTGGGTTTGAAACCTTCGTCATGCGAACTAACCTAAGTATTAAAGGGGAGAAGCATAGAGGAACGGGTACATTATGAAGGAGTTTCTAGGGGTGGCCCAAATGTCTTGTTAATTTAAAAGTTTTGTAATTTCTTGTTTATTTAAATGTTTTGAAACTAAAAAAAGACTCTAATTTATAGTTTTTATAGTTGAACAACAACAAACCCAGTGTATTCCCACAAAGTGGGGTCTGGGGAGGGTAAAATGTACGCAGTCCATACCGCTACCTCCGAAGAAGTAGAGAGGTTGTTTCTGATAGAACCCCGGCTTAGGACAAAGAATAGTAAACAAGGTCGTAATGAAGCATGAAGCGTAAAGGGTGGCATAACATAAATAATGAAGGAGGAATAATACAAATAGAGCTCAGAGAAATATGAAATAAGAAGAAATACGAGCAATACGAAATACGAAATAGGAAGTAAGAAATAAGAAATAGGACACCCACCTAGTAGTAACATACACTCACAGGCCCAAAGACACCCACCCACTCAAACTCTCCTGGCTAGAGTCTCCTACCTATGGACACAATCCTAGGATTACTAATCCGGCTACACAAGAGCTCTCCTAACTACTAGCTACAACTCACACATCCACACTAGCCTTCTACCCTTATCCGCGACCTCCACACCTTCCTATCTAGTGTATGAAAAATACATCATTTCTTGTACCCACCAGAACCAGGGCCTTCCAAATAGGAAGGAACAGTCGAACACACAAACAAAGCAGAGACAAGCTGCAGCTTTGGAGATGAAATGAGATATAGCATCAACAAAGCCTGAAGGTCCAACACAATACAAGAAAAATTTTGCTATCTTAACAATATACCCCTAAATTATATTTCGTCCCAAAACATGATGCAGGCGTAAATGAAAAGCATGTCAATAAGGAACCATCATCAATCGCAACGCAGCAACAGTAATATAGAAGGTAAGGATGAGCAAATTGAGAAGTGGAAAAAATTGTCAAAGAAATACTTAACAGACCACGAGAGCGGAATCAATTTAAAATGGCAATCAAATGGAGCTATCCTAATAAGAAATAAACATCGTAAAGAACTAGATCTTGTAGAGTCTGCAGCCTAAATCAACTATGCTTCAATAACAAACTAGTTGGGTTCAGAAATATGAATCTTTCCACAGTCTATTCTTTTGGGGCCCATTACATTCTCAATGCTTGTGTTTTAAGACAATTAAGTGTTCTTCAAAACTAGGTTATCAAGATCTCATACTCATCCCAACTTCCATAAACAAATCTCTAGGCAAATCAAGAGGAGTCACTGCAAAAACTGGACCTAATTTAAGTGTGAAAGGATATAAGGCATAATTCTAACTAGGGTACCTATTCTGTGCGTCCAGTGATTTTTATATTAGCAGTGTGTATGGATCCAAGAAATTGTAGGTTCTAGTATATCAGAAAGCCACCTCACAGGTCGAAAATATGAATTTCACAACAAGAAGTAAAGAACAAGTTTCAGAATATGAAAGATTCCGCTGAGCAGCCATTATAACCAATCATCTTTCTGAAAATGTGAAATACTTACAGGTCAAATAAGCAAAAAAGTAGAATTACCTGAGGAGAAGCAGGGACTGTCTGAAGTAAAGAACACCTTTTGCTGCATCCGACTCGAGCATCTGGTATATTACTGAAAGAGATCCAATATCGTCAACCGAAGACCATCTATCATACAACTGCAGCCAACAATCAGCTTCTGTCCAATTTTCCACATGCTCACGCAGAAGAGTGCGGAGTTGCAATGCAGCAACTCGTCCTTCAAACACACGATAATCTGGGCAAAGTGTGAGGATTGCCTGTATATCACATATTGCTAACTGGTAGTCCTCTAGAGCAAGGTAAAAACAAAACCGGAGTTCCAAGCACTCCAATGCCATTTTGAATCCCAGGATTCTGTTTATTTCTGAAAGAGCAGCTTGGGCATTTTGCTTCCTCATCAAGGATGCAGCTCGATACATATAGGGGTATGTCAGTGTAGGATCAAGCTCATTTGCTTTCTCAAGGTCATCCCACCTCTTTTGTCCTTCACAATATAGCGAGCTCTCTTGGTACATCCATCCAAGTGGAGTTGAGGAAGAAATAACAGAACTGAGTTTCTCATGTGCCCAGCGTTTATGACCCCTTATTTGACCTAATCTAGCCAAACCAACAACGGAATAAGTATGACCCAAATTAAAAGCAGCCTCAAAGAGCTGCTCAGCTTCGTCAAGATCTTTCCTAAGAAATTTAACACATCCTAACCGATGATATGCGACCATTTTCTGTTGGCTGGTTTCAGCTGAGTCTATCAGTGTTCTCAAAAAACAAACAGATTCATCTGATCTAGGATCTAGGTTCATCGAAGCTTCACTCAACAAACAATAGAGTGAAAATGAGGCAGGACCTATCATAATTGACCTTTGTTGCTTGGTAGTGTTGCTTAACAGTTCAACTACCTGACTGTCGTTCAGAGAACCTGGTAGTTCACGTAAAAATACTTGCAAACATGACGCAGCAAGTACAGGGGAATTCTCTTCAAGGGCACATTCAAGGAGTTCTAGAGCATCTTGTCGACATGAAATTAAAGATGCAAGCTTCCGGTCACAAGCATCCTTGAGGCTTTCACAACAAAACTTATTGGCAAATACCAATATTTCCAACAGCAAATCAGGGGACATTTCATTCAGTAAACCAGTTGAACTGAATTCATTGATGACCCTCATTGCCAAGGGTGAAATATTGTTTTCAGACAAATCTATTTCCTCACAAACCGATTCTGTGAAACAACCATTCAGCATGGTATGAAACGGAGCTGAAAGACTGGAAATTTTTTGCCTGTCGCACACTATTTTCTCATCACCAATTCTAAAAGAAACACTTCTTGGACAAGGATCCCCATTTGTGGTGACGACTCCATGAGAGCTTAATTTCTTATACGCCGGCATTTCAGCAGCTATGTCTATAGCTCCAAACTCCTTCGCACACTTGCCACAAGTAGAAAGCAGGTCAGAAATAAGCTCTTCATCTTGCTTCTCGTATTTCAACCACGCCCCAAATACAAGTTTTTCATAAACTGTGCTTGCTTTCGACCACGCTGATCGAAGGCTTCTCCTCATTAATTTAACTTCCCCAAGGCCCTTAAAGACCTGAAACTGCAGCAAATGGAGATTTGACCTCTCTTGTGGAGAACATGATTCAAGTTCTTCATGGATTTTTGCTAAAACTTGAACATAATCAACAGGTTTAAAGAATGGAAGAATTGGTGGTTCAGGGACCTTGATCAAAGACTCTCTACAAGCATCAAGAAATGATTTTCAAGTATCAACGATATGAACAAAATAATGGTATTTAAAAGTTGCAAAATGTCAGCTTACTTACATAGAAGAAGCCGATTCAGATGAAAATTTAGCAAGCTTTCCTCTTTCAACTTGGAGCCATGATTGCGGATTAATAGATTTCAGATGTGTTTCTTTACAAGACTCTGAAGGAAAAAAAGTTCTCATAGGACATAACAGATTAAGCAAGTCCCAGATCTCCACAGTAGCCACAAGGGTTCTTCCCAACAATCCAAAACTTGGAAAACCAAACCAGGACAATATAAACACAAAATCACAAAACTATCAACTTGTTGAGATCAAAAATAACAGTTCAAAATTAACAAACACAAATCCCCTATCACTATTTTACAGATTAACACACAAAATCTTCATCTTTTTGAACAAGAATCATAAAAAAAGATTTGTTCTTTAAGATCAAGAATGACAACAAATAAACCTTAAATTCCCTTAACCTTTTTCCCACTCTAAAAAAGGTCAGATTCAGCAAAATACAAGACCAAAAAAGTAACCTGAAAAGGACCAAAGACCCACAAAAGATTAGACAAGATCAACAGCAAAACACAACCAAAACATCATTAAAACAAGAAAAAGCAAAATGAAAAAAAAAAAAAAAAAAACCACTAACCAGATCAGAAAAAAAAAATCAAGAACAGCCCAACCCACTTACTATTTTAGCTTAAATTATACAAAAATTGGAAAAAGAATATGTAAGGCACGAGAGAATCTAAAAGGAAAAATTCAGTGTTTCACTTTCTTTTCTGCTATTTGGTAAAAGGGAAAGTGTGTTCCTTTTTTCTAATCCACTTTTCCTTTTTTTTTCAATTTGTTCATTTTACTTTTTTCTTAGGCCGTTGGGTAACAGCTGCTGTGCTGTGCTTATTGGGAATGCAAAAACGTGGACAACTATGTAGTGTACTTGTGAAAAAGAAAAATAAAGCTGACTAAAATTGCCATTTTGGTCTTTAATATGGTACTTGTACGTTTGGTAATTTTATTTAAGGTCGATTGTCAGTTTTCACCTTTCATTTGAATGTATTTAGATATATCCAATAGGAAAAAATATTTACGACCTTTGGACATAAGGAAATTTTTTCTTTTCCCAAAAAAAAAAAGAAAAAATTATTTTAAAATGATATTTATTAATTACTCTGAAATAGTTTTATTTGGAATTGGGAAAAAACTCTATTTTTACTTTTTCACTTTTATTTTAAAAAAATAGATTAAAGAAATTACTCTGACTTTTTTTTATTTTTAAATAACATTATTTAAATTATATTTCATTAAAAACATTCAAATTCTAAATATTCATTATAAAAATATGGTCAAACACAATTTCAATTTTGAAAACTTTAAATAAAGTGAAAAAAGAAACTTTGTTTTCATGGTCAATCACCTATTAAAGCCTCATTTGTTTGCACTTAATGGAGGTTTGAATCTGAATGGTTCAGACTTCAGATTATTAAGTGCATTTGTTTTTTATTAAAGTTTTAACTCTTAATAAGTTTGAATAGGTTTTAATCATTTAGATCTAGAACCAAGTCTTAATAGGTCTGAAAGAATATTCTAGTGTTGGATAATATTCACCACTCTATTCATAATCAACAGTTACTACCACTAACCACCTCTGTCACTGTCATCATTGTCAACCAACACCCACCACCACCAACCACCTTCATCATCATAACCACCATCGACAAAAAATACCTCTACCAACCACAATTGTCAATCGCTACCACACCTACTACCTCTTTTATTCTAATTATATTCACCACCACCACTGTCGTTAACAACAACACAATCAGCAATCACTAGCGGCCAATCTCTACTACCAACCAACTCATCTATCACAACTAGCACCATCACTAATACATCACAACCTCTACACATTCTTTGGCCGACGCCAGCATTGTCACTAGTAATGTCACCTCTACCACTACTTCAACCAGTACCATCGCTACAATTTATCTCTACTAACAACCATCTCCACATCACATGAAATAAAATCTCCAATTAGCACCAACACATCGTCAATCATCATGCATTCATATTTCAGCCAACACAATCAACACCTTAAACTACTAACATCAAGCAACGTCATATCACAACCACCACCACCACCATCATAACAGTCACTACAGTACCAACTATCACAATTATCACCACCAACAATATTAATCACTAACATCAATCATTGTTACCGTAATCACCATTATAAGTCATTTCCACTATCACTAACAAACATAAATGTTTTTACTCAATCAAATACTAATAATTTTATTGTATTAAATTACATACTTTTTTAATAGATAATTATTTTTTATTTGAATTTTATTTTTTATGTTATTATGTGTACAAATAATTTTTTTTACACATTCAGATGTTGAAAAACAAACAGTCTTAATCATTCAGTTTTCTGATCTAGTGACAACATCTTAATCATTCAGATGTGCATTCAAATTCAGACGTCTGAATCTAGAAAAAAACAAATGGCGCCTAAGACACTGAAACTAGGTTCATTTCAATTGAGCACTTAAACACATGATAAAGTGTCTTATTAGATATTTCAATTCAAATTTAGCAAAAAAAAATTTGTGCGCAGAAATAGGTTAATCACTTAAAATATATGACCTCGTTTAATTTTGTGCATTAGTTTCAATCAAAACAAAGGTTTTACATTTTATTAAGGCTAATGAGTATAATTAAAAGAGTGTTAGATATTAAATAATATGTTATGGATGTCCATGTAAATGCATCAAGGCATTCTTGTAAGACAAGATATACAAGGCAATCTTGTTTTAGCATAAAAACGTTCTTGTAAAATAAGTTTTTTCATTGGCTTAGTGGAGAAGCTTGTAATTTGTTTCTATATATAGTCTTCCACTGTACATAAAGAGATAGATGAGTAATCAGAAACAAGAAAATTACTACTGCTATTTTCATTCTCTGTTAGTGTTATTGCAATTAAGTTTAGTGTTATTACAATTAAATCTAATATTTTACTTTAGTATAGAAAGTGTCTCAAGCCCAATATCAGTGTATTAAGATGGCCCCCCAGAGAAGGTTAGGAATATATGTTGGGTTTGAGTCACCCTCTATAATTTGCTACCTTGAACCATTGACGGGAGATTTATTTACTACTTGATTTGCAAATTGTCGATTTGATGAAATAAATTTCCCACAATTAGGGGGAGAAAACGTAAACTAAAAAAAGAAATTGCATAGAAAGTTTCATCATTATCTCATTTTGATTCACGTACCCCCACATGTGAAAGTGAGATCCAAAAGATCATTTACTTATAGAAATTAGCAAATCAAATGCTAGATGCATTTACTGATTTGAAAAGGATAACCAAGTCACATATCCCTGCAGCAAATGTTCCTGTACGAATTGAAGTTCCAAAAGAACCACCTTCTAATGTAATAGCTTCTGAATCCTAAACACGTCTGAAACGTGGTAGGCTTTTGGATTCAAAGGATAAAAATCTTAGAAAAAGACGTGTGAAGAACGATAAAGATAATATTATAAAAGATTCTTCTGAAGAGACTCAAAATCTGATTAATCCTGATATTCCTGAAGAAATCAGCGATCCCAAGACTCAAGTGAATGAAAAAATTTCAATAACTTCTACTAGTGATGGGAAAAATTTAGATTGATCGAAAATTATGGTGGATAATGTTTTTGCATATAATATTGCACTAAATATCATGCAAGACAATGAGGACCTTGAACCTCTATCTGATGATGAATGTCATCGAAGAAAAGATTGGCCAAAATGGCAAGAGGTGATTGAATCTGAATTGAACTCACTTGCTAAATGGGAGGTTTTTGGACCTATAGTCCAAACCCCAGATGGTGTAAAACCATTCGGCTACAAATGGGTCTTCGTACGTAAAAGGAATGAGAAAAATGAAATTGTAAGATACAAGGCACGCCTTGTTGCACAAGAATTCTCTCAAAGACCAGGTGTCGACTATGAAGAAACATATTCACCTGGTATGGATGCTATAACGTTTCGATACCTCATCGGTCTAGTTGTATATAAAAATCTTAAAATTCATCTAATGGATGTGGTTACAGCTTATCTTTATGGTTCACTTGATAATGATGTTTACATGAGAATTCCAGAAATATTAAAAATGCCTAAAGCATATAGTTTAATGTCTCATGAATTATATTCAATAAGATTACAAAGATCGTTGTAAGGTCTAAAACAATCAGGGTGTATGTGGTATAATCACCTAAGAGAGTACTTGAAAAATGAAGGATACATAAATGATGTTATTTGTCCTTCTATTTTCATTAAGAAAACGGTGTCAGGGTTTGTCATACTCACCATTTACGTGGATGATATAAATCTCATCGAAACTCTAGAAGAGGTCCGAAAGACAATTGAATATCTAAAAAAAGAATTTGAAATGAAAGATCTTGGAAAGATAAAACTTTATCTTGGCCTGTAAATTGAACATTTGGCAGACGGGGTCTTCATTCATCAAACTGCTTATACCAATAAGGTTTTGAAAAGATTTTACATGGCAAAGCATATCCATTAAGCACTTCAATGGTCATTCGATCACTCAAAGTGAGTAAAGATCCATTCCGACCTCTGAAAGAGGGTGAAGAGATTCTAGGTCCCGAAGTACCATATCTCAGTGCTATTGGTGCACTTATGTACCTCGCTAATGCTACAAGGCCAGATATAGCATTTTCTGTAAATTTTCTAGCAAGGTATAATTCTTCTCATATGCGGAGACACTGGAATGGGATTAAGCATATATTGAGGTACCTAAAAGGGACTATTAATATGGGTCTGTTTTACACTAACAAAGCTAGTTCAGATCTTGTTGGTCATGCATATGCAGGTTATTTATCTGACCCACATAAAGAACGATCTCAAATAGGCTATGTGTTTACATACAGAGGAACTGTTATATCATGGCGATCAACAAAGTAGTCTATCGCTGCTACTTCTTCTAAGTATGCTGAGATAATAACAATCCATGAAGCAAGTAGAGAATGCATATGGTTGAGATTAGTGGTACATTCCATCAAAAAGAGATATGGCCCAAAGCTCAATATCATGGTACCCATGATCATATTTGAAGACAATGCAGCATGCATAGCTCAATTAAAGGGAGCTTTATAAAAGGGAGATAGAACGAAGCACATTTCACCAGAATTATTCTTCACGCACGATCTTTAAAAGAATGATGATATTGATGTGCAGCAGATACGCTTCAGTGATAATTCAACAGATTTGTTCACCAAATCTTTACCAACTTCAATCTTTGAGAAGATGGTATACATGAATGGGATGCGAAGACTGAACCGGTTGAATCGGGGTCTTCATCAGGGGAGTAAGAATACGCATTGTACTTTTTTTTTCTTAACCAGTTTTTTTTATCCGACTGGTTTTTTTGTCTTGGTAAGGTTTTTAATAATGCTGCATTCAAATGCGTATTTACTAGATCATCCTCTACATGGACATCTAAGGGGGAGTGTTAGATATTAAAGAATATGTTTTGGATGCCCATGTGAATGCATCAAGGCATTCTTGTAAGACAAGATACGCAAGGCAATCTTGTAGAACAAGATGCACAAAAGCATTCTTGTAAAATAAGCTTTTCCATTGGCTTAGTGGAGAAGTTTGTAATTTGTCTCTCTTTCTATATATCCTTCCATTGTACATAAAGAGATAGATGAGTAATGAGAAACAAGAAAAGTACTACTGCTATCTTCATTC
Source organism: Capsicum annuum (assembly GCF_002878395.1). Classification (NCBI taxonomy): domain Eukaryota; kingdom Viridiplantae; phylum Streptophyta; class Magnoliopsida; order Solanales; family Solanaceae; genus Capsicum; species Capsicum annuum. The sequence continues at coordinate 60,231,114 of NC_061113.1, read as the reverse complement.
TCTCTGTTAGTATTATTATAATTGAGTTTAATATTTTTCTTTAATTATTTAACAAAGAGGTTATATATTTTAAATAGTTAACTTATTTATGTAATGCACTTGAGAGCACACATAAAGGTTTTTCTAAGAATTAAATCGAATTTGTGTAATACGAACATTTAATCATGTGTTTAAATACTCAATTAGAACAAGACGTAATTAAAGTATTTAAATGAAATTTACTAGTGGCAAATTAAGGGGTGATCTATGTATTAAGTTAAAGCATAGCTAGTTACTACACATTGTTGACTCGTTTGATCCGTAGATTTTTGTAAAATTATGTGTATTTAAAAAATTATATATAATTATAAATATTTATTTATAAAAGAAACATGTAAATTATGCGGCGGCATCTTAAATATTTCAATATCTTATTTATGAAGTATGATTTGTTTATTTTTAAAAGATTGTATAACATTTGAGAAAATTTTAATAATTTTCAGAAATTCTGAGATTTTCATTTTTATCAAAATAAAATACACAACTTTTGAGTTCTCACACGAAAAATATCGTATTTGTATTGACTTATTTTTAATTTATAAGTATTTTTAAATTTTTGAAGATGTTTGACAAAGAACAAGGTATTTAAACTTTACTTTAAACTCAAAAAATATAAAAGAAAATCAAAATTTTTAGCTTTTAACTTATAATCTATCTCTATATCTATATCTATAATCTATCTCTATATCTATATCTATAATCTATATCTATATCTATAATCTATAATATATTAAAAGTATGAAAGACCTTAAAAATATTGTTTGAACTTTTTGCCCTTTATTAAAAGATTCTACAATAGACAAATCGTCTTTTCACTTTTTTTTTCTTTAATTATTTTAATTAACTTTATACTGTTAAATTTTAACAATAACAAATATATGAAAATAAATAAATGGCAAGACTCCTAAATATATGGAAAGACTTTAATTTATGAAAACTTTTGTTGGGTACGTGAGTCCTAATATCGGCAATAACTAATTATGATTTATTCACTTTACTTAGTTTTCCTCCTAACAATTGCAGACTAAATTTAAGAGAGAAATAAATACAAAAATCACGATTAAATTTCAATTAGTATAATTATAGGAGTCAAATATCTACAGTATGGTTAGGGGGGGAAAAGTTGCCCGACAAGTTCAACTATATTACTTAGGTGGTGACTATCCTCTATAAATAAAAATATTACCATTGTATCATTTGTATATAAAGGATATACAATGCATTCGTTACATGAATTTTCTCCCACCGCGTTCTTAAAAAAGGTACAGTTCCATTAGAAGCTAATAGCAAAGATTACATTGGCTACAATCAAGAAATTACAGTCGATAAATACTATTACATCAAGTTGAATGTGGTCAAATTATGTTTTGGTATCTCATCAAGTTGCTCTGGTGAGGTGAAGGTCGGAGCAAAGGAAGGAGAAACAGTCACTATCATCTGTTTCAAACCAACAACACCAATTTAAAAACAAACAACTTTTATTGTAACGTATTTGCTTATGTTTTGTCGTAGAATTTGTATGGTGCCAATATCTTATCTTATTTGTTATCTATGTTATACTTTATCTGGCGGATTGCTACTTCCAACATGCAGATTTATATTGTCTCAATACCATACGTGCCATGGTTAGTATTGAGTTCCTGTTATTCGCTTTATTTGGAGATATTGCAAGTTAGTCTTAACGTTATGATCAAATGCGATAAACTTTATTATTTATCTTGTTTATCTAATTTTTGACTTAACATCAAGTTAAATTATTTTTCTCTAAGGAGTTAGAGCAAGTGAAAGTGGCATTTGGATCGCTCTCCATGAGGATGAGAAGCAAGAGAGAATGGAGAAGGAAGCAGAGATTAGAAGAATGATTTTGGTTTATTTTGAACATCAAAAAATGCATGATCAACTATGTTATTTGCTTATTTATTTTGTTTCAATATTTGATTGTATAAGAGAGTTTATGATGACATAACATGGTAAAAAAGTTCACCGCATTGGTAGAAAGTGTTCATCACACGATGATATAGGCTATTTTTTAAGTGTTGTTCATATAAAAAGTTGTATTTTTATTTTTTTAGAAGTTAGATTATGTATTTCTCATTATTTCTTTCTTCAATAGTTTTGTGGATGAAGTTGTGATAATATTTTTTAAAGAAAATTTATACCATTGAAGTTATTGTAGGGTAAGGCGAGAGCAAAGTGTACGTAGATTTTATTCATATACTATTTCATAGAGATAAAGAGGTTGTTCCGAAGATCCCAACTCACGTAAAACTGAACTTGCTTAGTTATATCTTCAAATTATTTATAATGATAAAGTGGTTGTTTTCGAAAGATCCCACTCAAGTGAAGTTGAGTTTGCATAGTTGTTGTATCTTAAAACTGTTTGCTCAGTTTTTGAGAGAAAATAAGTATTTTTGGAAAGTAACAAAAATTATTTTTCAGAAGTTAAAAAAATATTTTTCTCTTATGTCTTTTTTCACATGATAAAGATGACGCGGAGAAAAGCAATGGATCTTTTTGAAGTGTAGCAAGATAACGTTGAAACAAAAAATTCTTTAGATTAATGGTCAATCCTTGGGGCCTTCAAAACTATGAAGCACAAAGAAAAGAAGACCTATGGAGTATATGTTGGGTTCAATTGGTGTGAATGGAAAATGGAGGGACATAACACTTCGAGAAAAGGACACATTCAGAAAAGGGGTGACTGTTCGGTCAGTTGTGACTGTTCAGAAAAGATATGTTATTTCGGAATGCACAGACATGACTATTCCGAAATGATACACCTTTTCGATGAACTATTGCCTCCTTTCCAAAGAGGCACTTCATGGCTATATAAACCTACATTTTTTCCACAGGTTTAGTATGAAAAATTTCTGCATAAGAAAAATATTCTCTTGCTTCTAACAACTCTGTGTGATCATCTCCCGTTGAGTGAGTTCGAAGAAAATCAGAAAGTTTGAGGTACCGCTACATTCTAGTTGTGAAGTCATTTTATCTTGGGAGAAAAATTTCGCAACCTCGGGTACTTGAGGGAAATTATTTCCTTAAGGACACTCCGTGAATTTGGAGGACTTGGCTTATTTTGCTTCGTCTATTTTTCTTAAAAAATAGAATAACACACTTCTTTGAAAGGTCATTTTGATCTTGTGTTAAGGCTATTGGAAAACTTCAAAAGTGTTCTTGAAAAATTTTAAACTTGTGTTGAAGTTTAGTGAACTAACATACAGATTTTGTGTACCAAAAACAACAATCTTAAGGAAATAATTTGAAAAGAAAATTTTTTTTACTTGTTTGGTGAAATTTTCTTTTCACTAAAGTTTTTTTTTCATAATCTGTATTGTTTGGTTTCTAGAGATTAAAGCGTTAATCTTTCTTCTCCGTTTGAACTTAACAAGTGATTTGAAAAAATAAAATCTTCATCACAAGTTAAAGGTCATTCGGTTAACGATCGGAAGAAATAAAAACTTCATCGTTAAACTAGAAACAAGTAGTATTTATAAGTTGCTACGAACTTGTAATAAGTATAATTAAGTATAATTTTATACTAAAGTTGACTGTCTTTTTGTGACGGAAAAAATGACTACATAAGGTCATGTTGATGGCGTGACAAGTGTGGCAGCAACTAATATTTCCACAACTAGTCGCACAAATGCGCCACCCGCTATAGCACTAGCGAAAAAACCTGGAAAATTTTCTGGAGTTGATTTCAAAGTGTGGCAACAAAAGATGTTCTTCTATTTAACAATCTTATGTCTTCAAAGGTTTATTTCATAAGATGCTCTAGAAGTGCCCGAAGAAACTTCGAACCAGAAGCGATTCGTTGTAACAAAGGCGTAGAAACATTCTGATTTTCTATGTAGGAATAACATCCTAAGCGGCCTCCAAGATAAATTGTACAATGTCTACATCGTAATGAAGACATCTAAGGAATTGTGAAATGCACTGAAAAAGAAATAAAGGACTGAGGATGCGGGAACCAAGAAGTTCTATGTTGCATGATTCCTAGAGTACAAAATGATCGACAACAAGACTGTTGTTTCTCAAGCACAGGAGTTGCAAGTCATCATCCACGGTCTCCTTGTAGAAGGTATAAATTTAATGAATACCTTATTTGAACATATTAAAAATGTTATTAATGTTCACACAAATTTTGTTGTAAGATTGGTTGCGATAATTAAGAAGTTGCCACCTTTGTGGAAGGACTTAAAGAATTACTTGAAACACAAATGAAAGGAGATGACAGTCGAAGACCTTATTTTGAGGTTGTGCATTGAAGAAGACAACAAAGCCACAGAGACGAGGTCTAAAGGAAATTCTACAGTAAATGGAGCTAATATTGTAGAAGATGACCCTAACAACTCAAAGAAGCGGAAGAAAGCAGGATAACAAAGCAATTAACCTAAGAAGAAGTTCAAAGGAAAATGCTTTAATTGTGGCAAGATTGGCCACAAGTCTACATATTGTCGTGCCCCAAAGAAAGAAAAAAAGAAGGATCAAACAAATATGGTTGAATCCAAGAACGAAATTGATGATTTATGTGCCATGCTTTCGGAATATAACTTGATGGGAAATCTTCGATAATGGTGGATGGATTCTGGTGTCACTCACCACGTTTGTGCAAATAAAGAGTTGTTTGTTGCGTTCGCTCCGGCTCAAGGCAAAGAGAAGATTTACATGGCAAACTCCGCTACTGTAAAAGTTGAAGGGACAGGAAAAGCATGCTTGAAAATGACTTGAGGCAAAGTGCTGACTCTTAACAATGTCCTGTATGTACCATAGATAAGAAAGAACTTGATTTCCGTATCAATTCTTGATATAAATAAATTCAAAGTATTTATTTTCGAAAAAATTATACTTAGTAAAGGAGAAGTGTACGTAGGAAAAGACTACCTCACTGAGGGTCTATTTAATATGAATGTAATGAATGTTGAAATCAATAAAGGTTCTATTTCTTCTTACTTGCTTAAGTCTAATGATTTGTGGCATGAACGATTAGGACATGTCAACTACAAAACATTGCAAAAAATAATTAACTTCGAAGTTTTGCCAAACTTTGAGTGCAATAAATTAAAATGTCAAACGTGTGTGGAATCAAAGTATGCTAAGAATCCGTATATGTCCGTTAAAAGGAATTCCAATCCCTTAAAATTAATCCACACTGACATTTGTAATATGAAGTTAACACCATCTCGTGGTGGGAAAAAGTTTTTATAACTTTTATTGACGATTGCACTGGGTACTGTTATGTCTATTTGCTAAACAGAAAGGATGAAGCAATAGATGCGTTTAGGCAATATAAAATAAAAGTTGAAAATCAGTTAAAGAAAAAGATCAAAACGATAAGAAGTGATAGGGGTGGAGAATATAAATCTTCCTTTGCAGAAATATATGTAGAGAATGGAATTGTCTATCAAACTATGGCCCCTTATTCACCTCAATCTAATAAAATTATAGAAAGAAAAAACTGAACCTTAAAGGAAATAATGAATGTCTTATTAATAAGTTTAGGTTTACCGCAAAACTTGTGAGGGGAATCTATCCTTACAGCTAACCGAATACTTAATAGAGTGCCCTACAGTAAGACACTATTAATTCTATATGGAAAATGGAAAGAAAGGAAACCCAACTTGAAATATTTCAAAGTGTGGGGGTGTCTAACGAAGGTCCAAGTTCCTATGTCTAAAAGGGTAAAGATAGGACCTAAAACGGTGGACTGCGTGTTCATAGGATATGCTAAAAGTAGTAAATCATGTTGGTTTTTGATTCATAAATCCGAACATCTGGATATCAATGATAATATGGTAATTGAATCAAACAATATTGAATTTTTTGAACACATTTATCCATATAAAATTAGACATACATAGTCTTGTGGGTGGTCTAAATGACCTCGAGATGAATCAAGTGAGGATGTACATAATGATGAGAATCCAAGACGTAGTACACGTCAAAGAACGTCAACTTTGTTTAGATCGAATTTTGTAACATTTCTCTTAGAAAATGAGCCTCAAATATTTAAAGAAGTGATATCATCATCAAACTCATTCTTTTGGAAAGAGGCAGTCAATAATGAGATTAATTCATCTTAAGCAACCATACGTGGGAGTTGGTTGATCTTCCTCCAGAAAATAAATCTTTAGGTTCTAAATGGATCTTCAAAAGGAAAATGACAGCGGATGGTACTATTGACAAATACAAGGCAAGACTTGTAGTAAAAGGCTTCAAACAGAAAAAAGGTCTTGATTACTTTGATACATACTCACCAGTAACAAGGATAACGTCAATTCGGATATTAATTGCCTTGGCGGCGATATATGGTCTTGAAATCCATCAAATGGATGTGAAAACAACATTCCTAAATGGAGAATTGGAGGAAGAAATTTACATGGAACAATATGAGGGTTTTGTGGTTCTAGAAAAAGAAAATAAGGTGTATAAATTTGTTAAGTCACTTTATGGACTAAAACAAGCATCTAAACAGTGGCATGCAAAATTTGACCAAACCATGTTGGCAAACGGGTTTAATATAAATGAACGTGATAAATGTGTTTACATTAAAGACAATCCAAATCACAAAGTCATTATTTGTTTGTATGTGGATGATATGTTGATCATCAGTAGAGACATTTCTAACATAAATGCAATGAAATAAATGCTTAAGAGTAAGTTTGATATGAAAGGCCTTCGAGTTGTGGATGTGATCTTAGAAATAGAAATCCATAGAACTACACAAGAGTTGGCATTATCACAGTCTCATTATATTAAAAATATACTTGATAAGTTCAAGTATTTGGAATTTAGTATTGGGAAGACTCCATTAGACGTGAGCTTTGCACTTCAAAAGAATGAAGGTGAAAGTGAATTACAGTTGGAATACACAAAAGTGTTGGAATGTTTGATGTATATCATGTTGTACTCGGCCAGACATAGCATGTCCTATTAGTAAACAACTTCAACACATGTTCAAGATTAAATCAAGAACACTTATGAAGTTTTTCAACAGAAGTTCAATATGAACTATTAAAGAAGTGTGTTATTTTATTTTAAAGAAAAAAAGATAAAGAAGAATAATCCAAGTCCCTTGAATTCATGGAGTGTTCTTAAGGAAATAATTCCCCTCAAGTACCCGAGGTTGCAGAATTTTCCTCCCAGGATAAAATGATTTCACAACCAGAATGTAATGGTACCTCAAACTTTCTAGTTTTCATTGAACTCACTTAACAGAAGATGATCACACAAAGTTTTTAGAAGCAAGAAAAATGTTTTTTTATGTAGAAATTTTCATACTAAACCTGTGGAAAAAATTCAGGTTTATATAGCCATGAAGTGCCTCTTTGGAAAGGAGAAAATGGTTCATCGGAAAGGGGTATCATTTCAGAATAGTCATGTCTGTCTGGTTTGAAACAATATATCTTTTCTGAACAGTCATAACTAACCGAACAGTCATCCTTTTTTGAAACAGTGTGTCTTTTCCTTGAAGGTTTGTGTCCCTCTCTTTTTCATTCACACCAATTGAACTTAACAATCCCTCACATGAATGGGGGATGACTATTTTTTGTAAAACTTTATGGACAAGTATGTGATCAATAAGCAAAGACTGATTGGATCTAGATAAGTGGATTTCCCTTTGAACTTTCCATAGTGAACATGCATCGGATACATTCGATCAATCGGTAGATTTGATATCTTTGAACCGTCGAGCTTTAATGTACAGCTAGACAATACATGTCACACAATCAGTCTTTTACCATTTATGATTCTCACAATTTTATTCATTTCAGCCATGAACATGTCCCGGTTTCATGAGAGCTTTGAGAATAGGCCTTTACTAATATTCTCCCTAAAGGGGCTTCCACTTCACCCTCACATAGGTGATTTCTAAACGTTCAATCCTATAGATTAAACTATCTGATCAAATCTGCCAAATTTAAATAATCATTAAAAGACTTCACACCATAAGTTTTATCTTTATTCACTAAACATTGTCTACATCATGAGAATGAGTTGGGTATATTGAAAATGTTGAACCTGTCAGACACAACTTTATTTGATCTTCTTGAACCTAGCTCTTGTAATCTCCAGTCTGCTAGGTAGAGTTACCGTTATGCTGAATTATCCTAGGCCGTAAACCCATTTTCTTAGATGTTCTCACAACTCCCTCCCTAGATAGGTCTTTTGTAAGTGGATCTGACATATTATCCTTTGACGTCACATAGTCAACGGTAATAATTCTACTAAAGAGAAGTTCTCTAATGGTATTATGTCTCCGTCTTATGTGATGAGATGTACCATTGTACATCATGATCCTTGCCCTATCTATTTCCGCTTGACTATCACAGTGTATACATACAGGTGCCAATGGTTTGGGCTAATAAGGAATACTTCTAAGAAGTTTCAGACCCATTTTGCTTCTTCACTGGCTTTATCTAATGTGATAAATTCTTATTCCATTGTAGATCGAGCAATGCATGTCTGTTTGGATGATTTCCAAGAGACTTCTCCTCTACTTATAGTAAATACGTATCCATTTATGAATTTTACTTCATTCGATCCGGTGATCCAATTTGTATCACTATATTCTTTAAGTACCGCTGGATATTTACTATAATGCAAAGCATAGTCTTGAGAGTATTTAAAATACCCCAAAACTCTTTTCATCGCCATCCAATGAGTTTTATTGGGATTACTAGTATACCGACTCAACTTACTAATAGCACATGCTATGTCTGGGTGTGTACAATTCACGATATACATTAAACATCCCAACACTCTTGCATGTTCCAACTGTGAGTTACTTTTACCTTTATTTTTTTTGAAGTGCGAAGGTTATGTCCTATGAAGTCTTGGAAATACCAAATTCCAAATACTTGAATTTGTTAAGTACCCCTTTGATGTAATGAGACTGTGACAATGTCAACCCTTGTGGAGTTCTATGGATTCTTATTCCTAAGATCACATCCGCAACTCCAAGGTCTTTCATATCAAACTTGCTCTCAAGCATTCATTTTGTAGCATTTATGTCAGAAATATCTCTACTGATGATTAACATATCATCCACATACAAACAAACAATGACCTTATGATTTGGAGTGTCTTTAATGTAAATACATTTATCACATCATTTATCTTGAACCCATTTACCAACATGGTTTGGTCAAACTTTGCATGCCACTGTTTAGGTGCTTGTTGTAGTCCATAGAGTGACTTAACCAGTTTGCACAGTTTCTTTTCTTTACCAGGAACCACAAAACCCTTGGGTTGTTCCATATAAATTTCTTCCTCCAATTCTTCATTTAGGAATGTTGTTTTCACATCCATTTGATGGATTTCAAAACCATATACCTCCGCCAAGATAATTAATATCTGAATTAACGTTATCCTTGTTACTGGCGAGTATGTATCAAAGTAATCAAGGCCTTCTTTCTGTTTGAAACCTTTTACTACAAGTTTTGTCTAGTATTTTTCAATAGTATCATCCACTTTTATTTTCCTTTTAAATATCCATTTAGAACCTAAAGGTTTATTTCCTGAAAGAAGATTAACCAACTCTCACGTATGGTTGCTTAAGATTGAATCAATCTCACTATTGCCTGCCTCTTTCCAAAAGAATAAGTCTAAAGACGACATCGCTTCTTTAAATTTTGAGGCTCATTTGTAAGAGAAATGTTACCAAATTCGATCCAAACGAAGTTGACGTTCTTTGACGTGTACTACGTCTTGGATTCTTATTATTATGTACATCCTCACTTGGTTCATCTCGAGGTTGTTTGGACCCCCCACTAGACTGTTCATGTCTAGTTTTATACAGATAAATGTGTTCAAAGAATTGAACATTATCTGACTCATTTACCTTATTTTCATTAATAATTCACCATTAACTGACTCATTTACCATATTTTTATTGATATCTTGATGTTTAAATTTATGAACTAAAAATCGATATCCTTTACTACTTTTAGCATATCCTATGAACACGTAGTCCACTATTTTAGTAGGTCCTATTTTCACCTTTTTAGGCATAGGAACTTGGACTTTCGCTAGACACCCCCACACTTTGAAATATTTCATGTTGGGTTTCTTTCCTTTCCCTTTTTTATATGGAATTGATAGTGTCTTACTGTGGGGCACTCTATTAAGTATTTGGTTAGCTGTAAGGATAGCTTCCCTCCACAAGTTTTGCGGTAAACCTGAACTTATTAGTAAGACATTCATTATTTCTTTTAAGGTTTGGTTTTTTCTTTCTACAATTCCATTATATTGAGGTAAATACGGGGTCGTAGTTTGATGGATAATTCTATTCTCTACACATATTTTCGCAAATGGAGATTCATATTCTCTGCCCCTATCACTTCTTATCATTTTGATCTTTTTCTTTAACTGATTTTCAACTTTTGTTTTATATTGACTAAACGCATTTATTGCTTCATCCTTATTGTTTAGCAAATAGACATAACAATATCTAGTGTAATCGTCAATAAAAGTTATAAAATACTTTTTCCCACCACGAGATGGTATTGACTTCAAACACAAATGTCAGTGTGGATTAAGTCTAAGGGATTGGAATTCTTTTCAGCGGACTTATACGGATGCTTAACATACTTTGATTCCACACACGTTTGATATTTTGATTTATTGCACTCAAAGTTTGGCAAAACTTCTAAGTTAATTAGTTTTCTTAATATTTTGTAATTGACATGTCATAATTGTTCATGCCACAAATCATTATTCTTAAGCAAGTAAAAAGAAACCAAACTTTTATTGATTTCAACATTCATTACATTTATTTTGAATATGCCTCAGTAAGGTAGCCTTTTTCTACGTACACTTCTCCTTTACTAAGTATAATTTTTTTGGAAACAAATACACATTTAAATTTATTTTTATCAAGAAGTGATACAGAAATCAAGTTCTTCCATAACTCTGGTAGATACAGGACATTGTTCAAAGTCAACATTTTGTCTGATGTTCTTTTCAAGCAGTTTTTTCCCGTTTCTTCAACTTTTACAGTTGTGAAGTTTGCCATATGGATCTTCTCTTTGCCTTAATCTAGAGAAAATACAGTAAACAACTCCTTATTTGCACAAACATGGCGGGTGGCACCGGAATCCATCCACCATTCTTGAGGATTTTCCACCAAGTTGCATTCAGATAGCATGACACACAGATCGTCCATTTCTTTCTTGGATTCAGCCATATTTGCTTGGTCCTTCTTTTTGCCTTCCTTTGGGGCATGATAATCTATTGACTTGTGGCCAATCTTTCCACAATTAAAGCATTTTCCCTTAAAATTCTTCTTAGGTTGATTGCTTTTATGTCTATCTTTCTTTTATTTTTTTGAGTTGTTGTGGTTGTCTTTTAAAATATTTGCTCCACTTATTACAGAATTTACTTTCGACCTCCTTTCTGCGACTTTGTTGTCTTATTTAATTCATAGTCTTACTATGAGATCTTCGACTGTCATCTCTTTTCGTTTATGTTTCAAGTAGTTCTTGAAGTCCTTCAAAATAGGTGGCAACTTCTCTATTATTACTGTGACTTGAAACGCCTCATTCACAACCAAACTTACAATAAAGTTTATGTGAATATTAAGAGTATTTTTATCATGTTCAACTAAGGTATTTACCAAACTCATACCTTCCTCAAGGATATCGTGGACGATAACTTGCAGTTCATGTACTTGAGATACAACTGACTTGCTGTCAATCATTTTATACTCTAAGAATCTTGCAACAAAGAACTTCTTGGTTCCAGCATCCTCAGTCTTATATTTTATTTTTAGTGCACCCCACAACTCTTTTGACTTTTTTATTCCACTATACACGTTATATAGGTCAACTTGGAGGCCATTTAGAATTAATTCCTGCATAGGAAATCAGAGTATTTTCACACCTCCATAAAGATAAATTTCTCCTGGTCCGAAGTTTCTTCGGGCAACTCTGGAGCTTCTTCAAATGTAAATCTCTGAAGACACAATGTTGTAAGGTAGAAGAACATCTTCTGTTGCCACCTTTTAAAATCAACACCAGTGAATTTTTTGGGTTTCTCCACTGGTGTCATTGCCTGTGGAGCACTCATACGACTTGTTGTAGCAACATTAGTTGCTGTCACACTCGTCCCAGCATCATTCACATGACTGTCAGTAGTCATTTTTTCTTTCACAAAAAGACAGTCAACTTTAGTATGAAATTATACTTATTACAAGTTCGTAGCAACTTATAAATACTACTTGTTTCTAGTTTAACTATGAAGTTTTTATGTCTTCCAATTGTTAACCAAATGACCTTTAACTTGTGATGAAGATTTTATTTCTTTAAATCACTTGTTAAGTTCAAACAGAGTAGAAAACTTAAAGCTTTAATCTCCAGAAACCAAACAATACAAATTATTATAAAAAACTTTAGTGAAAAAAATTTCACCAAACAAGCAAAAAAAATTTTTTTTTTCAAATTATTTCCTTAAGATTGTTGTTTCGGGTACATAATTTGTATTATGTCAAAATAACTTCAACACAAGTTCAAGATTTTTCACGAACACTTATGAAGTTTTTCAACACAAGTTCAATATGAACTATCAAATAAGTGTGTTATTTTATTTAAAAAATAAATAAAGTAGAATAAGCTAAGCCCTCCAAATTCACAGAGTGTCCTTAAGGAAATAATTCCCCTCAAGTACCCGAGGTTGCAAAATTTTCCTCCTAGGATAAAACTGCTTCACAAGTAGAATGTAGCGGTACCTCAAACTTTCTAATTTTCTTCGAACTCACTCAACGGGAGATAATCAAACAGAGTTTTTAGAAGCAAGAGAAATGTTTTTTCTATGCAGAAATTTTCATACTAAACCTGTAGAAAAAATTTAGGTTTATATAGCCATGAAGTGCCTCTTCGGAAAGGAGGCAATGGTTCATCGGAAAGGTGTATCATTTTGGAATAGTCATGTTTGTCCATTCCGAAACAACATGTCTTTTCTGAACAGTCACAACTGACCGAACAGTCACCTCTTTTCCGAAACAGTGTGTCTTTTCCTCGAAGGGTTGTGTCCCTCCATTTTTCATTCATACCAATTGAACCCAATAATTTCAAATAAGGTATTTATTAAATCTATATCTTCTGCAAGAATAGTCATTTCATATTTATGTGGGGGATTGTTGGGTTTAATTGGTGTAAATAAAAAATGAAGGGACACAACCCTTCGAAGAAAAGACACATTCGAAAAAGAGTGATTGTTCGGTCAATTGTGACTGTTCAGAAAAGACATGTTGTTTCAGAATAGACAGGCATGACTATTCCGAAATGATACACCTTTCCGATGAACCATTACCTCCTTTCTGAAGAGGCACTTCATGGCTATATAAACCTGCATTTTTTCCACAAGTTTAGTATGAAAAAATTCTGCATAAGAAAAATTTCTCTTGCTTCTAAAAACTCTGTGTGATCATCTCCCGCTGAATGAGTTCGAAGAAAACCAAAAATTTTGAGGTAGCGCTGCTTTTTGGTTGTTGAAGTCATTTTATCCCCGGGAAAAAAATTCCGCAACCTCGGGTACTTGAGGGGAATTATTTCCTTAAAAACACTCCGTGAATTTGGAGGACTTGGCTTATTCTGCTTCTTCTATTTTTCTTAAAAAATACATAATAACACACTTTTTTGGAAAGGTCATTTTGATCTTGTGTTGAGGGTGTTGACAAACTTCAAAAGTATTCTTGAAAAATCTTGAACTTTTGTTGAAGTTTAGTAAACTAACATACTGATTTTGTGTACCCGAAACAACAGTATATGTGTCTTTAATGCTTATTTGATCGTTTTGTGGTTGTTTAGACTTCTACATATGTAGCAAAAATTTTATTATCTATGTATTTATATAGTCATCATGGCGTATGAGCATATGATTGTGCTTGATGGAGTTTTAGAGAGTATGTAGAACAGCGTTTTCAGAATTATTTTATACTACTTAAGTTCAATTTTTTTTAAAAAATATATATATTTTTATTCATTGACGCGATATATACGTGTGGAGCACATACATTATTTACCTTATAAATGTAATTGTAACATATTTTTTTTGGTTATCTACAAATAAAAACAAATAATAAGGAATCCGAGGTGAAATTAGTCTTACGAAACTCATCTATTTGCTTAATCTAGCCAACAAAGGATTAATCATATTTTGTTATGAGGAACTTCATAAAATGACTATAATTTGATATTTATATCTATAGTTTTCTTAATTACAATTCGTATGTACAAGTTAAAAGGATGAGAGAGGCAAGTGAGATTTGAGAGAAAAAGGAGAGAGGTGAGAGAAAGGATGATGTATTTATTGTATCAGATTGTGTCACGGATACAATTTATTTGTATGAGTGAACATAATTCTATCAAGTGTAGCAATAGATACTATTTTATTTTTTAGTAGTAATGGGTTAATATTTTTCATCTTTATCATATGAATAAAATATCATCTTTTATACACTTTTATCAAGGACTTTTAAAATATATGATAAAGGTTTAAGAAAAAATGAAATATATGAGAAGGCTAGGCTAAGGAGAATTAATGTCAGATTCTACAACAAAAATGTAATTTGAGTACTTTTATTTGAACAAGACTTTATAAGTTACATAAATTTAGACCATAAAATTTTACATTGTAAAGTTTTAACAATTTTAATTACATGATAATTTTCTTTTCTTTTTAGAATTCATTCGCTACTAATTTATTCAGATTTAGGAGTATTTTTTAGGTTTATTAATGGTTTTTACTTAGAATTATAGAGAAACAATGGTAAATCATCTTTTTCCCACAACTATGATGCTTTTGAAACTTTTCTTCACATCCAAGCGTTTGATTCTCCACATAGTCTCAATATTTGAAGGGTTATCATCATATTAATGGCTCATGTTTTAGATTTCAATGAATAAAGATAATATATATACACTCCACCACTGCAAAATTAATTTTAAGTTGTGTTCAATATTTTCGATTTCAAAATTATGTGGCCATTGAGTTTCACAATATTTTGTCGGGCTCTTTTAAATAATTAAGCATTCACATATTTTGTATTGATAAGCCGTCGGACAATTGTCATGTTGTTGGAGCCTCGAAGACAAGTACTATGTAAATTATTCATTCTCGATTGTTAGATTATGTTATTTCAATAATTTATACTTTTGATTCTTGGGAGTATGTATTTTGGCCAAATTTATATTTTTATTGTACGGTAAGAATGACTTTATTAATTTGAAGATGATGAAGTCATATTTTAAATGCAATTAGGGGTCATTTGGTAGAAGGGATAAGAAAAATAATCCCAAAATAAAATTTGAGATTAACTTTATCTCATATTTGATATAAGGTATAACTTAATTTCAAAACTATTTTATTCCATCATTTGTACTAAAAATGGTGGATTACTATTCCATAGGGAGAGAGGGATAAAAAATTTCATCAAATATCCCACCTCATGGGATATCCTTATCCGATGAGTGTACCAAACAACCCTTTAGAATTTTAATATGAGAATAATAACCCCAAACATCAAAGGATGAAACTTTCAGTGTTGTAATCTAACATCATACTTACCAAGATGGGTTTCAGTGTAGTGGTGGGACTACTCCATCTTTAATCAGAGGCCTCGGGTTCGAGCACTGGGTATGGAGAAAATCCTGTTGGAGTGTCATTCCTAAAATGGGTCCTGCAGTGCGCAATCCGAATTAGTCGGGGCTCCAATGTGAGTGCTGGACATCGGATGGATAATCAAAAAAAAAAAATCTAACATCATACTTTGGAAAGAACTTAAATGAGAGATCATTGATGATATCAATGGTGGAAGATGATAGCTATTTTGGCTTATAATTGGAACGACTCTAAGTCTCCCATATTGAAATAATCAGTATATAACTTTTGTTATAATTTTAATTTCCTAATTTTACTAAGAGTCTTAAATTTCCACGGGTTATGTGTGATTGTTAAAATTAAAACGGAGCATAGTAACTTGTGAATTTGAACTGATAATTTTATCAAACTAGAACCAACTCTTTGATTTAAAAGTAATTCAAATTAACTCCTCTGCCAATTCGTCATAAATAGGCGTATTGAAATTATGAGGCACCAAATTTGGGATGATAGAAGACAAAAGAGAAAAGAGAAAAATGACACATACAACACACGTAACCTAAACTAGTTCACTTAAAAAAGCTAATCCAAACATTCCAATAATCTATTTGGTCAATATTTTAAGAAGTATAAGCAAATTTTTCAAGAAAATAAAAATTATGAGATTTAAAGCAATTTGCTATTTGGGAAAACTATAGATTTCTGGAAGAATCAAAAGCAGAGAACTAATTTCAGAAAACAAAGTTATCATTGCCAAAAAGATATATTTACCAAATTTACTTTTATTAATTTAAGAGTAGATTTTTAAAAAAATAACTAAATGACTTAGCAAATATAAACTCTCAATTATTCCACTTACTTAAGTTTCAATTGATTATAATTCATAGTCTTTGTCCTCTCTAGTCAATTAAATATAATTCATAATCTCTCTTCTTTATTTTTACCCTTAATTTTCCTTCTTTCTCCGTTTTCTATTTCTCTTTCTTTTTTTGTTTCTTTTTCAGATTTTTTTGTTTTTTCTTTCTTTTTTTTTTTTAAAAAAAACTTTTTTTTCTTTTTTGTTCTCTTTTTTTTTTTTTCTTTTTTCTTTTTATTTGCAATTCATTTATATTTCTTTCTTTTATGTTCTTGTTTCGTTTTTTCTTTTTGGACACTTTTTTAAAAATAATTTCTCATATTTATTATGTTGTTGTAGTTTATATTTTATATATTTTTTATATGTATTTATATCATATATATATTTTAAATAAATTTATTATTTATATTTGAATAGTTTAGCCATGAATATGTACAATTTATTATTTTTATATGTATACAAATAAGTATATGAATTAATTGTATTCGCTTGAGTCTAAAATATACAAATATGTAATGAGTCATTCAATGCAAATATATCATTAGTATTTGTATGTTAAATTTATCATTTGTATTTGTATAAACAAGAATTATTTGAATGCGTATGATTAAAATTGTATAAATATGTATTATTTGATACAAATATGATACTATTAAATAATTTAAAATTTATATTTGTATAATTTATCATTTATATTTGTATTTTTCAATTTATATCAATAAAACACAATTCGTATCAATGAATATAAATACAAGTATTCATAAAAAGAAAAATAACAATTCTTTTTCAATTGTTTAAAATACAAATGATGTCGTCAACTATAAGTTTAAATACAAATAAATGAAACAAATAAAATTATAAATATAAATACAATATGCAGTCAACTAAATACAAATACAAAATACTTCTTCAAAAATACAAGTGCATCCACGGAAATAGAATACAAATACAAATAAAATTATAAAATATAAATACAATATGCAGTCAACTATAAAATACAGATAATACTTCTTTAAAACACAAATGTGAATTGTATAAAATATAAATGAGGGTACAAGCTGTTAAATATAAATAGAAGTCCGAATTATAAAATACAAATACAATGTGAACTATGAAATACAAATATAAAAACTTGAACTATATAATACAAATACAAATACAAGCATGAACTATATAATATAAATATAATTGTATTAACGAATACAAAAATATAAATAATGATGCGAATTTAAATATAATATGTGATTATTTTTGTTATCCTCCATGACTTGTACTCTACATAACTATATTTTCTAAAAATAAAAAAATATAAAATAGAATAAAAAAATGAGAAAGAAAAAAATACAAGAAACTAAAAAAAAAAAAAAAAAAGAGAAATAGAAGTTAAAGATAGAAGAGAGAGAGAAAAAGGTAAAAAAAAAAATAAGAAGCAAAAAAATCAAAATAGAAAAAAAAAAAGAAAAAGAAAAAATGAAAATAGAAAAAAAGAAAAAAGAAAAAACACGAAAAAGAGAAAAATGAGAAAAAATATAAGAAAAAAAATAGAAAATAAATGAAAAAAAAGAAGAAGAAAGAATAGAAGTTAGAGACAGAGGCCAAGGCTGCCTCCTGTTGATCCGGTTTCTACTCATGTTGTATGACTAGTTATTAATAGCCTGGCCAAGGCCCGGGCCCAACAAATATTTTTAAAAAAATTTATTTTAATTATTGTGACTTGTAATATTTTTTAAAAATATATAATAGATTTTTATATATATATATTTAAAGCTGTTGATTATTGTAATTTATAATATTTTTTAAAAATATATAATAGATTTATATATATATTTTAAGCTATATTTTAAGCTGTTAAAATATATATACTTTTTACGTAATTTTCAAATAATATATATCACTCTCGCTGTCCAAACTTTTGTGGCATTAATAGTCAATTACATTTTTAAAAATAATTTAAGTTTTAAATTATTGTGATGTATAATATTTTTTTTCTATTCCAATTTAGGTGTCATAATGCTTAGATAAACATAATAATTAATTATGGGTGATATTGTAAAGTTACGATTGAAGAAGCGAAGCAGACATGTCTTAATTACTCACAACAACTAATTAGAAGTGATATAATAAAATTACTATAAAAAATAATTGTAAATTTTTTTTGATTAACTTATTATTTTATATCTATTTTACTTTTTTTTTTATCAAATATTATTAATTGATACAATGCTCAAATAGTCATATAATTAGGGGAAACGACAAAAATGACACTCCAAATTAAACTATTTCCATGAAAATGGCCATGAAATGTAAATTTCACTTTCTAGCTATTTCAATTTACTGACTTGTTCTATACCGTTTCTACACACCTTTTATACAGTTTCTATACATATCTTATACATATAAATATTCTATATGAAAATTTTACAGTTTTGACACACAATTTATACAATAACTGTACATTATTCTTACACGTTTTATACAACAATTATATAATTTTTATATACTTTCTATATATTTTTTATATATATTTTATACATATACATATTTGATAGAACTATACAATTTCTATACATATATTTTATATAGATACATATTCTATTTAACAATTATATCATTTTTATATAATTTAATTATTATTTTTAAACAATAAAAAAAGCAAAATATCTGATCAGTTAAAAAATTTATAGAAAAAAATTAAAATATTTTTAAAAGGGCCGAATTGCCTAAGTTGAACACTATATCAGTATTGTATATAAACTGTATCAGTATTGTATATGGACTGTATATGGACTACGTAGGCCAAAATAACCCAAATTAGGAAATGATTATAAAGCAAAAATAGGGCCACTTTTTGGAAAGTTTTCAAACTTGGGCAATTTGTTTTAAAAAGTGTTATAGAGTGTCCTTTTCCCTAATAATTAATTAGAAGTGACATAGTAAAATCAAGATTGAAACAACGAAACAGACATGTCTAATTAGAAGTGATACAACAAAATTACTATAAAAAATATTTGCGAAAAAAATTAAATGGGTCTCATATAAAACGTGAACTAAATTTAACATTAAATATTATTAATTTTTTAATACTTAGATGACTTTATAATAATTTTTTAATATTTAAATGACTTATAATAGTTAATTATGGGTGATACAGTCAAATTATGGGTGAAACAATGGAAACAAACATGTCATAAATATCTATTTTAAATTTTTATTAAATATTATTAATTTTCTAATATATAAATAACTTATAATAATTAAGTAGAGATGGTATAGTAAAAAATTTCAGAGGAAGTAACTTATGAAGCTGGAAGGAGAAGCAGGCATGTTGACGGAGACCTGCCTGCTTCTCTTTGCCATTCCCTCTTATTAGAGAGTAATTTTATATTTTTATTATATATTATTAATTTTGTAATACATAAATAAATTATAATAATTAATTAGAGATGACATAATAAAATCATAGAGGAAGCAACTTATGAAATAAGCAGGAGAAACAGACATATTGACGGAGATAATTGAAGCAATTGAAGCAGAAATGTCATAAATGCCTATTTTACTTTTTTTTATTAAATATTATTAATTTTTAATATGTGAATAACATATTATAATTAATTAGGGGTGATATAATAAAATCAAGTACTAATTAAAAGTGATATAGCAAGATTACTATAAAAAATATTTAATTTTTTTTTAAGTGGACCTCATATAAGTCGTCAAGTTTAGTTAAAATATCAATAGTAAATTTATCATTTCATATTATTTTTTACCTTTTCTATCAAATATTATTATTTTTTAATACTCAGATGACACATAATAATTAATTAAGAGTGATATTTAATGAAGCTACGATTGAAATAGCTGAAGCAAACACGTCATAAATATTTATTTTATTTTTTATTAAATATTATTAATTTTTTAATACATAAATGGCCTATAATAATTAATTAGAGATGATATAGTAAAATCACGGAAGAAGCAGCTGAAGAAGAAGCAAGCAGGAGCAGCAGACATGTTGACGGAGAGCTGCCTGCTTCTCCTGCCCTTTAGTTAATTTATCATTTCATATTATTTTTTACCTTTTCTATCAAATATTATTATTATTAACACTCAGATGACACATAATAATTAATTTAAAGTGATATTTAATGAAGCTATGATTGAAACAGTTGAAGCAAACATGTTATAAATGTCTATATTACTTTTTTATTAAATAATATTAATTTTTTAATACATAAATAATTTATAAAAATTAATTAAAGGTGATATAGTAAAATCACTGAACAAGTAGATGAAAAAGAAGCAGGCAGGAGAAGCAGACATCTAGATAGAGAGCTGTCTGCTTCTCCTGCCCTTTCCCTTTTATTAGAGAGTAATGTATAATTATTAGTAATGAATAAAATATTCTTTGACAAAAAAAAATGAAAAAGAAAGAGATAGAAGAGAGATAAACACAAAAAGAAACAATCAATAAAGGAAAAAAATAAAAATAGAAAAAAAATTAAGAAGTAAAAAAATGACGATGAATACAAACACAATGATCGATTATAACGTTTTTATTATCATTCGTGATTTGTACTCGATATATCCATGTTTTTCAAAAATATAAAATACAATCAAAAGAAGAAAAAAATGAGAAAGAAAAAATGGGAACCAAAAGAAACGAAAACAAAAAAAAGCAATAGATGCTAGAGATAGAAAAGAGGAAAAAAAGAAATTAAAAAGAAAAAAAATAAAAGAAGAAAAAGAGAAAGTGAAGCTAGGGGTTATAATTTTGTAAATGGAAAAGGGCCTAAAATGCCCTTCTACTATGTAAAATGGTGTAAAAATTCGTCTACCTATTGGGCCTAAAATGCTCTTTCCATCTACCTATTGGGCCAAAAATGTCCTTCTCACCTACCTTTTGAACCTAAAATGTCCTTCTCGTCTACCTATTGGGCCTATTTTGCCCTTTATTTAGGTAAATTACATAGAAAGGTCATCCGTAAAACTTAATTACATAGTTAATACTCCCTCCATTTAAAAAAAGAATGACTTATTTTGACTTGACACAAAGTTTAAGAAAATAAAGAAGACTTTTGAATCTTGTGGCCTTAAATTAAAGTTGTGTCAAATTTATCAAAATACCCTTTAATCTTGTGATCCTAAATATGTCATGTGGAAAATTAAAATTAAAGTATTGCCAAAAAAGGAAAGGGGTCATTCTTTTTTAAACGGATTAAAAAGAAAAGCAGGTCATTCTTTTTGAAACGGAGGGAGTAACATTTTCTCAATATTACAAAAATAAAATTTCTTTTTTTATATATATAGCCATTTAAAAAAATAAGAAAAATAATTATAATTCCTAATTTAATGTTATAACTAATTATCAATTCACGTTAATTTAAGATGCATATTTTCAAACTTCAAATTAATAGTGGAAAAGATAATTCCTGCTTTCAAATCTTTCTCTCTTATATTAAAAATTTAAATATTTATAAATAAATTAAGTATTTCATTATTTGCTCGTGTATGTTTCGTTTTGTTTTCATGTATGTTAATCATCTAATATTATTTCATTATCGTGTATTTAAAATTCTAATGTAACGAGTTAACCATAATTTTTTATGGATAAATATTTATGGAATAAAAATCATTATGTTACAAGCACATATATACCATGTATTTTAGTTGTTTAAATATAATTTATGTCAAAGTCAGATTATTATTATATTTTATATATAATTTATGAAATAAATATTTATGAAAGTACTTTTCTTGTTAAAAAATTATTTATTAAATATAAATATATATTTTCACTATTACATGGTATAAATTTTTTATATCTAAAATATACCATGTATGTTTATGGTATAAATATAATTTGTATGGTATAAATATACCATGTATTTTTATGATATTAATATAATTTGTATAATATATAAATATACCATGAAATTTTATGGTATAAATATACCATATACATTTATGGAGGCATCGTGAAAGCAGACAATAAAAATGAAAAACATAAAATTTTGATATAGTATATAAAAATGTTTTTCATGTAATTTACCTAAATAAAGGGTAAAGTAGCCCAATAGGTAGACGGAAAGGACATTTTAGGCCCAATAGGTAGACATGAAAGATATTTTAGACCCAATAAATAGACGAAGGATATTTTTACACCATTTCACGTTACGTTGAAGGGAATTTTAGGCCCTTTACCATTTTGTAAATTAGGATAAGACACTCCGTGAAACATGGGTTATTTTCTGTACGTGACTCATATTTTAAATATAAATACAATCCTCCTTTTTTTTTTTTAACCATCTTTGTTCCCTTTTTTAATTAAAAATCATAATATATGTATTTTTTTTAAAAAATTAATACATATAATAAAAACTTATTAAAGTTTCTAATAAAAGTTATTTAGAATTCTTTTTCTCTATCCAAATAATACTAATGATAAAATGAACTTTTATATTTTTTTTTATATAATTTAATACTAAAAATAGTGTTTGAAAGATTGATCAAATACAATATGTTTATCCTTGTAGATAGCATGCGTAGTTGCGTATTTAATTGGGTTCATGGGCTTTTTTTGAATTCTCAATTTTCATAGGCCTAAGCATAAAAACAAAAAACAGGCCTTTGGAGTATAAATGAAGTGTTGTGAGTTGGATGTCATATGTCCATATTAAAGGACATGTGTCATTCTTATAGAAATTAGTCACCATTCACCTAGTCTTATTTTGGTGAAATTTCATTTTTCTTTTGGCTATATATATAGCCAATGATTAACTAAAGAAGCTATGAGATTTTGCACTCCTCAAATTTACACTCATTATTTGTTATTTCCATTATACTTTGTTATCTTCGTATGTAATTTTATAACATGTTATCAGCACAAGTCTTTACCATTCCGAGCAAATACAGGTAATAAAGATAAGTATTTATTTTTCTTAAATATTATCAAATATATTCAAACGCGAATTTATTGCATTGGATATATCAGGCAAAACTTACATGTTCTGAGCACTGGATGTCGAAATATATTTAGATGCGATGGGTCAAGCAGACACCATGAAAAATGAAAATCAGGCATCAAATCAAGACAAGGCTAAGACCATGATATTTCTTCGTCATCATCTTGACGAAGGTCTGAAAATGAAATACCTCACAATTAAGGATCCACTTATATTGTGGAATAATTTAAAAGAAAGATACGGCCACTTGAAGATGGTCGCCCTTCCATAGGCACATTATGAGTGGACTCATTTGAGGTTACAGGACTTTAAAAATATAATTGATTATAATTCTACGATGTTTAGAATTAAATCGCAGTTGAATTTATGTGGCGAAAATATAACTGATCACGACATGTTAGAGACAACATTCTCTTCTTTTTCCGCCTCGAGTATGCTCCTGCAGTAGCAGTACCGAGAAATGAGATCGAAAAAGTATTCTGAATTGATTGCTCATCTTCTTGTTGCTGAACAACATAATGAGTTTTTAATGAGAAATTATGAAAATCGACCTCCTGGTACTGCTCCATTTCCTGAAATGAATGCTGCATATTCTTATCAAACCAGGAGTAAAAGAAGCCCTGACCCCAGTCGTGGTTGTGTTCGTGATAGATATTTTAATCAGGGTGATCGTATTATATTAAACAATGACCCGCAGTACCAGCAGGGCATAAAGAAGGGTGAAGCTTCTGAAGCAGCGCCAAGGACGAACACTGAAAATAGATGTTATCGAGTGGAGAAAAGGGGCACCGGTCACGTACCTATCGTACGCCAAAGTATCTGGTGAAACTCTATCAGACGTCCCTTAAGAAAACAGATAAAGACATAGAGGCAAACTTTATCTCTGAAGGTAATGTTGAGCCTATAAATTTAGATGCCTCAGATTTCTTTGCAATCCCCGAAGGATATGTTAATCATCCTGTAGATGATGAATATGAAATAATCTGATTGGTTTACTTTCTTGTTTAGTTGTATTAGTTTACATTTCTGTTAATAGTATCTCACTAATCTTATAAATAAATAAAGTTTGTGTAATACATTATGTGCTAGTAATACTATAATGTTTACTTTGTTTGAATATATGAATACTCCTGAAGTAGAAAATCAGAAATTTACTCCTGAAGAAGTAAATTTGAAATTAAAGATATGATAGAGAAAATTCTCTACAGTTATATGTATACCTCGATTTTCTCCTGGAGTAGCAAAATATTGACAGAAGTCCTAAAGTATCATAGTTTGATATGCTTGAGGCACATTGTAATAATTATATTTCATTCACGAAGAATGAAAACTTTTGATAAATTGTTAATTATCTTTCATTCTCAAGGAATGAGAATTTTTGATAAATGTTATAATTACAGATTCATTTTCTGAGGTGAATATGATATTTAGTAAGGTATATAAATATGCACTTGATTGTGAAAACCACATTCAGAAGGAGTAGAAAGAATTATTCTGAAATTTACTCCCAAAGTAGTAAGTCAAAAATTTATCTTAAATCTTACCCCTAAAATAATAGACTCTTGAAATTTACTCCTGGAGTAGTAAATCCGATATTTACTCCTGAAGTAGTAAGATTGTGTAATAGTAAAATCTTGCAAACTACTCTCGAAGTAGTAGGCCTTTTACTCTAGTAAATAACTCATGCCATGATAAATTTGGAGTTTACTAGTTCTATTTGTTACATGAATAATTTTATCATCTTGAAGATGAGCATATTGAGTTTTAGACATATAATGAAGAACTAGAAGATTCTTCAAGAACTATTACTTGTTCACATGATAAGTTAATTGAACTAGCTAATGTTGGGACTGAATTCCTTAAATTCTGAAAAACGTAATAGGTGAATAAGGGTCCATTCACCCATCATTTGATATGATGCATCCATAAGATGGTCACATGTACGTTTATTGTCAACCTGCAGTTTGACATTCATAAAATTGTCTTCTCAATTAAATTGAGTCAAGAGCATAATTTTCAGATAACGTAATCAAGACAATTGATCTTGATAATGCTGGTTATATTCAAGTTGGTTTAACATTGAATGTCTTATATAGATAGCTAAACCATTGCTTATGAGAACAAAGATAAAAAATATTGATCTGAAATATATATTGCATACAATAGCACTTGTGTGACCAATAAATTATGATCAATTCTTCTCTCTCAATTAGTTCAGGGTCAGGAGTCATATATTTTCCATCTAATAGCTTTTTGATGTGCGGTACGTAATTAATAGATATACCATAATTCACAAATATGGATTCTCCAAAGTAGATTAGAGTATATGTTAGTTTTCCTAACATAAGGGGGAGATAATAAACAACTAAGAAATATGTTGAGAATTATCGTTTAGTACGATCCTCATTTAAAAGATAAATCTAGTCAAATGCTAGAAGCATTTGCTGACCCTAAATTGATTTTATATTTAGCTGCAGATGCTGCTACTATGTGTCCCTGAAGGATAGGGTCTATAGCATGCATGAAACATGGTAGATCAATCATTTCCAAATAAAATAATCCTTAAAAATAAAATAGAGCAAATGATCATAATAAAGAGGTAATATGCTCTTGAAGAGCGGAGACATAACGCTTCGTGAAACCTCTAGAAGAGGTTCAGGTACCTGAAAATAAAGATGTGATGAGATCGCAATAAGTTATGTCGTAGTGTAAACTAATACAAATGATATATCGTCGACGATATCTTTAGTACAATAGCGCGCAATATTGTATAATATTGTGAGGATCAGAATTCTACGTTTATTTAAGCATGCTAACGTAGAAATAATTATCAAGTGAAATATGCTTCTTGGTAAGCATAAAGTTTATTTGGCCTACAGTCCTGACACTAGAAGATGTCATGTATTTAATATTGAATGGTTCACTTGATAATGAAATTTAGATGAGAATTCCAGAAGGATTAAAGGTGCCTGAAGCATATAATTCAAAGCCTCGAAAATTATTTTCAATCAAATTATAAAGATCGTCAGATGATTTAAAATAATCAGGGCGTATGCGATATAATTGCCTTAGTGAGTACTTGATAAACGAAGGTTACATAAACAATGTCATTTGTCCTTATATTTTCATTAAGAAAACATCATCAAGGTTTGTTATAATCGCTGTTTATATGGATGACATAAATCTCATTGGAACTCTAGAAGAGTTCCAAAAAGGCAATTGAATATCTAAAGAAAGAATTCGAAATGAAAGATTTTGGAAAGACAAAGTTTTATCTTGGTCTGCAGATTGAACATCATCCACCAATCTGCCTATTCTGAGAATGTGTTAAAATAATTTTACTCAGACAAAGCATATTCATTAAATAATTTAATGATTGTTCAATTACTTGAAGTGAGTAAAGATTCATTCCGACATTCAGAAGAAGGTATAGAGATTCTTGATCCTGAAGTACTATATCTCAATGCTATTGGTATTCCTAGGGGTGTTCACGATTTGGTTAAAAACTAAACCGAACCACTATCCAAACCAAACTGATTAAAAAATTTGATATTTAGTTAGGTTTGGTTTGGTTTGGTTATGAATTTAAAAAACCCGATACTAATTTGGTTTGATTTGATTTTACTCTAAAATAACCGATAGAATAATCAAACAGAACCGATATATATATATATTATAATTATTTAAATATTATTCATAAATATAATATAAATATTTGTTACATTTTATATTTTAATCATGATTTAACTTTAGTCGTAATACATTCAGTCATATGTCTTCATCTAGTTGACAGTATCTTATAAGATTCTAAATGAATTTGGCACTTTGAATGACAAATGATACTAGTTTTGAAAATAATATCTTATTGTATATTGAAATTTATAGCTAAGATTCATTAGACTATAGACAATCACTAATTTTAACTTTCATATGGTGTTATTCATGGATTTGCCGAAGTATAACACTCAGTTGATATCTTAGTTTCAAGGTTGAGATACAACACTCGTTTGACATCTCATATGTTAGATTGGATTTGTTTTTTTTAAATCTTCAACTTTTATCATTAGCTAAAGTTATAAACTAAAAAAACCGAACCAAACCAAACTAAACCGACAAGAATCAAACCGATGGTTATTTTTTTGGTTGGTTTGGTTTGGTGTTAAAAATTTTAAAATCGACTATATTAGTTTGGTTATGGTTTTGATCAATAACCGACCTAAACCGATCCATAAACACCCCTAGGTACACCTATGTATCTTACTAATAGCGCAAAACTTCATATAGCCCATTCTGTTAATTTGCTAGCCAGGTAAAGTTCTTCTCTTTCATGTAGACATTGAAACGAAGGTAAGCATATATTACAGTATCTAAAGGAGTCTATTGATATGAGTCTATTTTATACTAACAAAGCTAGTCCAGATCTTGTTGGTCATGCAAATGCAGGTTATTTATCTGACCCACATAAAGCACGATCTCGAACAGGTTATGAGTTTACATGCGGAGGTACTGCAATATCATGGCAATCGACAAAGCAGTCCATCGTTGCTACTTCTTCTAATCATGCTGAGATAATAACGATCTATGAAACAAGTAGAGAATGCATATGGCTGAGATCAGTGGTACATTCCATCAAAGAAAGATGTGGCCTGAAGCTCGATATCAAGGTTTCCACAGTCATATTTGAAGACAATGCAATATGCATAGCTAAATTAAAAGAAGACTTTATAAAAGGAGATAGAACGAAGCACATCTCGTCGAAGTTATTCTTCACACACGATCTCCAAAAGAATGATGATATTGATGTACAACAAATACGTTTCAAAGACAATCCAATAGATTTGTTCACTAAATCGTTACCAACTTCAACTCTCGAGAAGGTGGTACATAAGATTGGAATGCGAAGACCGAACCAGTTGAAACGGGGTCTTCATTAGGGGGAGTAAGAATATACGCTGTACTCTTTTTCCTTGACCAAGATTTTATCCCACTGGATTTTCCTGATAAGGTTTTTAATGAAGCAACACTCAAATGCGTATTCAGATATTTTTTCTTTACTTAAGCATCCAAGGGAGAGTGTTGTGAGTTGGATGCCATATGTCCATATTAAAGGACATGTGTCATTCTTATAGAAATTAGTCACCATTCACCTCTTCTTATTTTGGTGAAATTTCATCTTTATTTTGGCTATATATATAGCCAATGATCAATTAAAGAAGTTATGAGATTTTGCACTCCCCAAATTTACACTCATTACTTGTTATTTCCATTATACTTTGTTATCTTCGTACGTAATTTTATAAACATGAAGTGATTTTTACAAAATTATTTAAAGTAGAAGTTAAAAATGTTATTTGAAACTTGAACTTTTGTTAGGGCATCTAGTTCACTTAAATAAACAAATAAATAAATTTGGTGAGTGAAAAAAAGCTTCACGTACAAAACCGGTTTTAAAAAAACAAATCCTCAAAAATTAACCAAAAAATCATTCCAATGTAAAAAAAAGAAGAAAAAAATTACATGTCCAAACATATTCGTAGTGGGCGTGTGGCCATAGAAATCAATATTTTTTTTATCTTATTTGAATTTTTTTTTAAGCTTGAGTCAAAGATGGAAATATGATTGACTACACTTTTTACAAAAGAGAGAAAACAAGTTTTTTTTTTTTCAGTAAGAGAATATTTTATTAGAAATTATGAAAATGAATACTTGAAATTGAAAAATAGGTTATAACCAGCTTCAAATTGAAAATGAAGACTTGAACTTGAAAAACAAGTTATAAGTTATTTTTCAAATTTGAAATCCGGATTCAAATTGGATCTGAAATATTCATGATCAACTATTGTTTTTCAAATAAATTGAAAAATTTTGTTGCAAAAGAAAAACAAACTTTTATAGCCAAATGTGTCCTTTGTGCTGATGGGCGAGTGATATGGTTATTAATGATATATATTTGCAATGTTAAACACCTGTAATTGAATTTTTTGCATCATTTAAGTGTATGATTACTGCACAAGCTTTAGTATAATAAAATTATTATACTGTATGTATTAAATAAATAATCTATGTTTAATTATAAAAATCTTATTTTTAATTAATTTATAAATTAAAGTTTATTGAAACACAATTTGAAATTAGAAATACGGCAGTAAAACTGATTTTAGTGTTCACAACTTCAAAAAAAGAATTCAAGTCATTTTTCTAAAGAGTTTATCAATATCTTTTTCTGTTAAACACATCGGCAACTTATTTCGGTTTAAGCATCTTTAATATATTAGTTTGATTCTGTAACAAGAAAAAGAGCTATGACCAAATTACCGCAAATACATAACCAAAAACAAAAAGAGTTAAAGCTCGTGCTATTTCAAGGAGGTCATTAATTTGGATAAATGAGTTAAATTTGAGTGAAAAATATTTAACTATAGTCAATTGCCTTTTAGGGTCTCCATCACACCCAAAAGAGAGTAATATGATTTATAATATCATCTGTTTTTTGTTGTGATGATGCATTATGTTACATAGAAGTGAGGTAATAAAAGTAAGTAATAAAAAATAAAAATCAGTATTCTAGATGAGGTTTTGGATTTCATGATGATAGCTGAAATTTGGTCAATAAATGTGGGGCTCATAAGATGTATGATCCACAAAAGATGTACTAATAAGGTGAGCTTGAAAATGAATTTTAGACACGATATATTGATCATACTAACCACTTCAAATATCTTGCCTCTAACGTAAGTTAGATATAGCAAAAGGTGATCTTCAATATGATTAAGAAATATAATTTTCTCCTCCTTTTTTGGCTTTTATATCTATTATAAATGGTTACCGTTAATTTTTAATTGCAAATCATCCACACTAAGATTTATTAAACAAGGGAAAAGGATAAAAACTATCTCTCTACTTTAAAAAATTGGCTAACTTTATCCTCGATCTGTTAACAAAGTTGTCATCTGTATCCCTAAAATGAATGAAAAAACCCAAATCAACTAAGGTTGCCCATTTTTTTTTTTTTTTTTAGAAAACCCACCATTCCTAATCTAATATGCTCTGACCCAACCCATCTAACTAAAAAAAAATCTAAATAGCTTAACCATCCCATGGCTCTTGCAACAAGCTGAACCAACAATTATAGCTGCCACGAGAATTAGTACAATTTCGACTAATTTCTCAACTCTCAACGTTTTTATGCGTGCTAGTGTTACACAATTTTAACTCCGTCATCAAAATCTGCACCTCTTTTCATCCACAGCGGCGCTCCACCTCTGTTAGGTTTCGACTACTAGCGACCCAACACCAGTTTTGGGTAGAACCTAGATGAGACTTACATGAACAAGCGGTTCAGAAAAAATATGTGTGTCGCCTTCAACTGATAAACCAAAAGAACGAGATTCAGATTGTAATTGGTTTTGAAGAGACAGACGGTTGCCCTCCTACTTTGGGACCTAGCCCCAATCAGATGTATGCAACAAGAAACTTAACAATACAACACGTAAAGTAAACAAATAAGAAACACATTAATTTTTACGTGAAAACTCCTTGATCAAGGGAGAAAAACCACGACCTACCTCCAGCATTTCTAAAGCTCCACTAATATTCAAACAACCTTGAATACAGACTCTATGACCTCAAGTATTAAGACTTCTATCCTCCTTCTCCTAGTAATAACTCTATTACAATGAGAAAGATGCAATAACTCTACTGCATCAAGGCCCAACTATCTCTAACTGAATCAACAAGCTAGCTCTAGCTTCAATGTCACCTAAATCTAGATAACACCATTGACCACAAAAACTAGAATAAAACTGCTACTAATAATTGGCAATAATAGTGGACAATATTTATAACAATCAGACAAAGACTCCATTATAACAAAAACATGAAACACAACTTATGAGCAAACAGGTCCCTTGTTGCGAGTGATGCTTTGATTCCAAGAGCTTCAAATGTATTTTTGTTGTGAGAGTATGGAAGCTTGGGTTTTCTTATTGATGGAATGAGCATATATATGAGACAAGAAAATCTAGGATGAATCTTATTGGTTGAGACAGAAAGTGCACAACTTTTCCACCAACTTTCTGTACTTTCGTCCAGTTATACAACTGGATACTGAAAATAACGTGAGTGCGATCAACCAGGTCCCTACATAGTTGTAGTCTTGTCCTAACAAGATCTTCAGGAACCAGGTCCCAAGGAATAATTTGTCAATCATCAAAACTAAGGACTTAACAGTTTTCCCAAAATCCTTTTTGATGATGACAAACCCATACGTTACTTCAACCATTCATAACTTGTTCCCCCTATTACTAATACCATCTCTATATATTCCCCCTGTCTGTTAGAACCTAAGATTTACCCTGAGAATGAGAACCTGGTTCTCCATACACGAGACATACGACACATATTATGCCTTATCTTCTTCCTTTTGGCATCATCAAAGTGATAAAACAGTAAACCAAGCAGAGATAATCACACATGTTAACGCATGGCCATTGAGGCTACACTGTCATGAGCAAAAAATATTAGACAGAGTAAGAGAGATAATTCCACAAAGCAGATTCATTTATTGATCATAAGGGATAATATCATACAATATTAAAAAACCAGTAACATTAAGAACAAAAAACAATAGTGCCAATACAACAGGAATAAAAATTACCTTAAGGAGACTACGCTTGATGGGGCTTAGGATGGGAAAACAGATTAAGGATCAGGTTGGGGAGACACGTAGGAGGATGGACCAGAAGGAGTATTGGACAAATGACAGAAAAGTATGGTCATCCTCTCATTTTTTGTAGCATGATTCTTCAAAAGTTGTTGAGTTAAATCCTCAACTTTTGCCCTTAATTTCTTTACCTTATCACATAATTCCACATTTTAGCCCCCAGGTTCTCCATTGAACCTGCTTCCTCATCACTTTTTTTTACTGATGTTGCCTCCAGAGCTGTAATTTCTATATTCTTTCATGCTATAATAATTTCCATCTAATCCAATTGTTCCCTCAACTCATTTTTGACATCAATAAGCTCAACAACTATGGATTTGGATTTTGCTCCACCTGATCTCCTAAGGATGCATTCATTATCTTCCAAGATTATCACATTGAATATTTATTTTATAGAGCCTGCCTTTTCAGGGCCACATCAGCATTGAACTAAGAAAATATCCTGTTCAGCCAAAAACCATAAGCCAATCCATGCTTTCCATCTTTAGCTGTCATCACTCTATTTAAGTGCTCAATCATAATAGCAGAAATATTCACCTTCTGAAACTTGGACAAGACCTTCATAAGCAATAGGTCAGGCCCTGTCATAGTAGTTATCTTCTCAGTGTAAAGAAGGAGTTCCTTGTTAACCAACTCAAAGAGAAGTTGGTATTCTCTCTTTAGTGCCTTCTTGCTCACATTTTTTACATTCATATCATCAAGCTTGACATAGATTTCCAATTTTTTTTTGAACCTTTTTCACTTCTCAGGACCTGATTAGGCACACCAAAACCTCAAGCAAAACCTACTCATCGAAGGTAATGTTCACACCAATTAACTTGACTAGTGAAATACAAAGCATCCTAAAAAAGACTAAATTATGATAGAACATTCTAACTTCTTTCTCACATAAGGTGGGAAATAGGGGGTTCAAATAAATGTTCCTAACTTTGGAACTTTACCCACTCAACCAAATCAACTTATTCTAGCAAAGCAACAACATCATGTCAAAGACTTGACCCCTTAGACTTCTTGAGATTTTAGAACCTCTTTACATTACTCTTTTGTCAGCCTTTTCCCTTCTCTTTAGAGGTTGAAGCTTTCCTAGAGGGACCAATTTCTTTTGTTGAAACCCCAGGATCTCCTAACGTCTTAGTAGATTTTGAACTGGGACTTGGTCCCTTAGTACTAGCCTTCTTATTTTTTTTTTCTCTTACCTATTCTGGGGGAACATGCTTTTTGATCAATACTTATTTTGATTTTCCTTTTTTGGAGAAAATAACAACCTTTCCTTTAGCCTTGGCTCGTGTGGTAGCCATACTTCTATCAATATCAGAATCAACATCCTCAGACATATTATCATCCTCAAACATACTCCCAAAGAGACTTTCAAAGTCAGTAGCACTACTATTATCAAAATCACTTTCAGTCTTCTCATCAAATTCTTCGACTGTCATAACCCTTTCCACTGGAGGTTCAACTATAGCCACTCCCTGCTTTTTTAATGTCCTTATTTTCTTAGTGTTACTTTTGTTTGGTACCAACACTTATTTCATCAAGTTCCTTGAACTTAACTTGGTCCTTGGAGGTTTAATAGGTTTGGGTAGAGCTTTGGTAGAGGAAGAAGATCCCTTTTTAGATATTTTTCATAATAAGGTCAGTTGTCCTCACTATCAATATTTTTTTTTCATCTACACTTCCACCAAACAGGTCGAGAACTGGGGCCAACAACAAGTTGTCATCCTCACCATTCTTAAAAAGATTATTTTTCCTCTTTATGGACAATGTAACAGGAGTTGTATTCCACTTTGGTGAATCAGGAGTATTTGAGTCTCTAAGAGACTCTCCATTAATGGCAGTAAGACCTTGAATCTCACTTTACTCACTCACGAAAAGGATATTCAAAGAAGTATCTTTTGAAGTTGGCAAATCACCATCAAATATATCTTCATCAATAGAGGCACTCTCAGTCTTACTAGGTGACTCAACCTTATTAGGGGACAGAGTTTTGGAAGAGAAGTCTAAAACTAACTTAGAGGGAACAAGTTGATTGGGACTGGAGGAATTTCTTCAAAAACTTTGTCTTTGGAAGGGTCTATTTTAGGGTCCAGGATAGAAGGTGCATCTTGGCCAGTCTTCTCTGAGAAAGACGCAACAAATGAATCCTTATACTTTTGAGCACTAGATTATTTAGAAATTTTAGAAAGAAGGAGTGAAGAATATTTTATAATGGCAGAGTCATTTTGAGGGGTGGAATCAAGGAAAGAGGATGGAGGATAAACAACTTCTACAGGTATTAAGTTTTCTTGAGGTAGAGAAAATGAATGAGAGTTTAAAATTTTGGTTGATTTGAGTGACAAATGGTTTTAAAAAAAATAAGAAAGAGAGCAGTTTGGGAATTGGTAGGTTATTAATATAAGGGTTTTAAAAATGGAGAGATAGAGGATCAGATTTGGCTTAAATAAAGGGAAGGGAATAATTTAGATTTAAAGAAGAGGTGTGAGAGATGTGATGTGTCTGGTTAGATGGACGAATCCATAGAACATGCAGTAGGGGTTGACTTTTAAGAATAGGCGAGAGAGTGATGTGGCAACCTGTGATTAAATTTAAAAAGATACCATTTGAGAATATGGAGTGATACTAACCTGATAAGGGAACTGGTCCCTACATGATTTTCTAAACATAATAAACTTTGAGCTGTCTCACCTTTCTACTTATCTTCTCTTTTTTTCCATGGGTGTATATCTGTAGAAGATATGAAACTGGATTAGATATGTTCTATATTATTTTACATGGATACCTGCGCATCAAATCATCACCATTTTTTGGAGGATTAAGAGGAATAACATGCATTCAACTTAGTCTCCCCAGCTGTGTCTTATTTCTTTCAAACTGTCCCTACCAAGTGACTTAGTAAATATGTCAGTAATTTAATCTTCAATACTATAAAATAGCATCTTGATCAACCCCTTTTCCATATTATCTTTGAGAAAATGATGCCTGATATTAATGCGTTTGGTTCTTTTATGATGAAATAGATTCTTGGACATGTTGACAAAATATGTGTTGTCATAGAATAGAGTCAAACAATCTGAGAGAATACCAAAATCTTTAAGCTATTGCTTGATCCACAATAATTAAGCACAACATGAAGCAGCTGCAATATATTCAGCTTTAAAACTTGTAAAGGCCAATGAGTTCTGTTTCTTAGTATTCAAAGAAATTAAGGATGATCTAAGAAAATGAGCCATTTCTGAGGTACTCTTCATATCAACCAGGTGCCCAACATAATCAACATCAACATACCCAAATAAGTCAAAATTATCTCCAGCAGGATAGAATAGGATCAGATCGAGGGTTTCTTTAAGATATATTAGAATTCTTTTAACAATTTTCAGATGAGAGCCCTTTGGACTTTCTTGGAATCTAGTACACATCCCAATACTAAACATAATTTCAGGTCTGTAAGCTTTTAGATACTGCAATGAATCAATGATTCCTCTGTACATAGTTTCATTAACATAGGGACCAGGTTTATCCAAGTCCAATTTTGAGGATGTTCCAATAAGAGTATCAATAGTCTTTGCATCCTTTATGTGGAGCCTTTTGAGTAGCTCATGAATGTACTTTTGCTAACATACTGTAGTCCCAGTTGCACTTTGCTTAATTTGCAACCCAAGGAAGAAATTGAGTTCTCCCATCATGCTCATCTCAAATTCACTACTCATTAAGTTAGGAAACTTATCACATAGGGAACTGGTTGTAACTCCAAATATGATGTCATCAATATAAACTTGAACAATGAGTAGGTTTCTTCTTCCAGCCTTTAGGAATAATGTGTTGTCAATCTTCTCCCTTTTAAATCCATTTTCAAGCAAGAACTTTGAAAGCTTATCATACCAATCTCTGGGGTCCTGCTTCAATCCATACAAAGCTTGTCCAATTTGAACACATAGTTGGGAAAATCAACATCTTCAAATCCTGGAGGCTGCTTTACTTGCACCTTTTCCCTAAGACGACTATTCAGAAATGCACTCTTCACATCCATCTGAAAAAATTTAAACTCCATGTATGGGACATAATAAATGAGAACCTAGAGTAGTCATTAATAATGACCAATATGTAATTTATTCCTCCCCTACTAACAATCTTTACAGGTCCACATAGATCTATGTAGAGAGGTTGCAGAAGTTTGGAGGTGCTCACTTTTTTCTTTGGCTTGTAGAAGGACCTGGTTTGATTTTCCTTAACACATGCATCACACACCTTAGAGCTGATAAACTTCAACTTAGGCAAGCCTTGAACCAGGTCCTTACTGACCAACTTGTTCAATAGGGAGCAACTAACACGGCCTAATCTTTTATGCCACAATTTAGCAGCATTTTCTTTCACACTCAGGCATGTCATATTCCTAGACTGGCAAGACACCAGATCAGCAACATACATATTTTTGTTCCTCCATACAGTTAGTATCACTTCACTATCTTTAGGACTTGTGAGAGTACACTTATCTAACTTTAAATTTACTTTATTTTATTTATCACAAATCTAAGCAATACTCAGCACACTGAATTTGAGTCCATCAATAAAATAACATCATCAATGGCTTGACTCAAATTGTTCTCAACCTTTCCAATTCCAATAATGTATTATTTATTTCCATTACCAAAGGAGACACTGGCTCTTTCATGTGCCTTAAGCAAGAGGAAGTCTTTAATTCTTCCAGTTATATACTTCCAACACCCACTATCCATGATCTAGTGGTGGGTACTTTCTCTTGATTTACTCTGCATTAATAATTAGTTGTTAGCTTTGGGAACCTATTTCATTTTGAGTTCCCAAAATGGAGACAAAAGAAAGATCAATTTTTTCTTAGACCATCCAGGTACACTATCACCACTTTCTTTTGATACAAAGATTTTGTTTTATCATCCTTACAGTTGTGATACTCTAGGGGCATAAATCTCTTGTACGATCTTTTTTTCCAAAATGAGTACACAAGAGATTGTCTTTGTGTAACGACCTAATCTTTTATGATTTGTGTGAAATATTTATTTCTGTGTGATGTGATCATTTTACCCCTCTTCGTGGTTGGGGTATGGGGATGAACATGTAATACCCTAAAGATTTCAAGATCTAGACCCCTCAAAAGATAGGCAATTAATCTAGTTTTCCAGTACCACAAGTTTGCCTTAATCCAATATCATGGAAATAAGTTATATAATTTTTTCCATAAGTATCAGTCAACTGCCAGTAGCTACAAACTACGTGATGACACATAACCAGATGTAACGAGTTATTACAAGGAGTCATCATCACAACAGTAAGGATCCTCAGTTTTAGCCCAGTGATAATGACCCCACCCTATGACTCGTCACCAGTAACAATGAGTTGTTATGAGGAACTCATTGTCACAATAGTGTATAGCCTAAAACCCAGTCTCAAACAATGAATTTACCTAACGACTTATTAGCTGTGATAATGAGTCATTAGGAGGGATGTCATAGTCATAATAAAAAGGACCCAAGACCTCAGGATTTTTGATTACGACTCAGACCACAATTTGTGACCCATTGTAACGAGTCGTGATGTGAGTCGTAACGACTGGGAGCAGAGTTTCCTACATAATTTCTCAAGAAATTTTAAGACTTTTCCCACTCTTTTAAAAGACAATCTCATGTTGTTTAGCTACCCAAAGTGTGGTATAAAAGACCTAAAATCTTCAAATTTATGATTAAGTCATAATTCCACCCAGAGAAACCAAAAGGGGGGATTTTTCTCTTCTCTCTAAGGCAGCCAGGGGTTTTTAAGTTCAAGATCAATTCTAAGAAATTCTCCAAGTAGTTTTCTTTTAGGTATGTGGAATTTTATCAATGGGTCCTTTCCATTCCTTAAGTCCCAAGAAATTTCAAAATTTATAAGTACAAACCCTTCTCTCTCCTTCTTATTAGGTTCCAGGTCAAATTGAGTTTAATGAACTCTTTCTATTTGTTTTGTTTATGAACCATGATAATATATTTCCCCTATAAAGTTGTGTCTCCATTTTTTTGATGATTGTGAGTGTCCATATCATAATCTATTATTGAAAGTTTGAGTATTATTCATGACTTTTCCTGCTATGTTTTGTTTAAATATTATCATGATCTGTCGCACTAGTTAGAGCTGGTGGGTTATGAATATCTAATACCTAGGAACTGATGCATATGTCAGCTTTTTTGTTATTGAGCAGTTCATATTGTACATGAGTTGTTATTTTCAAAATACCATAACTTGAGCATATAAGTTATCAGTTCATGTTTCAGTTTATACTTCAGTGTTTTTCAGTTGGGAGTAATACTTAACACCAAGTGAACGCAGGGATGACGACTCCCTCATCAATTAGGCATGAGACCTTTAGTAGCAGTCCGTAAGTTCCAAAGCTACGGTGCCATCGTAGGTCATAAGGGGTCCCCCATTAGTAGAGGAATGACACCCTAATCCTTCAAGATATTAGTTTAGTGGATCCACGCCAGCCAGTGTTTATATCCTTGGCAAGGTACTAGCACCTTTCCAACTAGTGTTACATGTTGGACCCTAGTTTTTCTCAGATTGGGGTATGTCGGTTATAGTTATCTCCTACAGTCTCTAGTTCACTTTCAACTTATATACCCAGTTTATGTTTCAGTCCAGATATGCATGACTTTGTATTCATTTATTCAGTTTATTTAGTATATACTTATACTTGGTCTTGCATTTAGTTTAAATGTTTATACATTCATGTTTTGTTCTTGCATGATTATTTTCCCATATCGCATACTTTGTACATTCAAAGTACTGACCACATACTCTTGTTGTGCTATATTATATCATAATATAGGTTCAGACACTTATTACCCGAGCCGTGTGTAGTTCACTTCAGTATCACTCAGCTGCAGTCTTGGTGAGTCCTCATCAGTTAGGGACTAGTTATCAGTTATTTATCTTCAGTATTTTAGTATTTCAGTTTTGTGGAGTTAGTTGGGGGTTTGTACCAACAAGTCATTCTAGTTAGAGGCTTTTAGAAAGTTAGATAGATCTTTAGATTTTTTAGTCTCATTGAGTATTTCAGGCCATGATAACATTTATTTTATCATTGTTTATTATCAGTTTATTTCAGCTAGCTTTCGCCCAGTGCTTGTTACTTTTCTCTTAATATTTATAGTTCATGCAAGATCATGGATTGGCTCGGGGTCACTTGTGACTCTTAACACCCTGTTATGACTAGGGAGAGTTTCGGGTCATGACAAACTTGGAATCAGAGCACAAGGTTTAAAGTGTGCTAGGGTGTCTAAAAGCCGCATTAAGTAGAGTCTTGTTCATGGGTGTGAAGTGTGTCACACTTATGGGTGAGAGGCTGTGAAATATTTTAGTAATATTTTACTTTTTTCATTATTCATGTCATGCAATGGAGTGTAAGATCCATTAAATGTCTTCTTCTTACTCGTCTTCTATTCATTTATAGAAAATACCTCCCAGAAAGGCAAATAGAAGGAGGAATGAGGATCATCTAGCACCCCTACCAGTTTAGGAAAACCCTCTAAATAAGCAGGTCTCTCATGTCAAATTTAGGGCTTCTTTCACAGCATTAGCCCAATCTATGGCTGCCCAGAATAACTAGTAGAATATTGCACCATCCAACGAAATAGTGAATACGATGATAATTAGAATTAAAGATTTTGCTCAAATGAATCCTCCAGCGTTCTTTGAGTCTAAGTCTGAGGAGGATCCATAGGAGTTCCTATACAGTGTTCAGAAAGTGACTGACATTATGGTTGTCACTTTGAGTGAAAGTGTTGATTTAGCTACTTACCAATTGCAAGGAGTGGATCATACTTGGTTTAAATAGTGAAAGAAAGAAAAAGGTATTAATTTTGGGCCGGTAGAGTGGGATGAGTTTGCAACTGCTTTTTTGGATAGGTTTTTCTCGCTGGAGTTGAAGTATGCTAAGGTTTAAGAGTTTATCAACTTGAAGTAGGGCAATATAAGTATTAAGTAGAATTCACTTAAATTTACTCAGTTGGTGAGGAATGCTCTAAATATAGTAGCTGATTCTTGGCCCAAATGAGTAAGTTAGTATCTGGTGTTTTGAAGTATGTAGTCAAGGAGTGTAGAACGATGATGTTGATTAAAGATATGGAACTCTCTATATTGATGGTTCATGCTCTGGAAAATTGAGTAAGAGAAGGTTAAGGAGAAGGAAAGGGAGAATAAAAGGGCTAGGACTGGCAGTTTCAATTTCTGTCAGTCGAGATCAGGTGGTAAGAATCATTCTCAGCCTCGCCACAAGTCTTTATTCAAGCCCCATCTTCTTCCAGTGCTCAAGTGCCTATGTTCAGGAAGGATACTTGTGATAGAGCGCCAGTATCTATGTCCGAAGGTAGTATGAACAGTGGTCACACCAAACCAATCTACAAGAGGTGAGGTAAGAACCACAAGGGTGAGTGCATGGACAGTAGTGATACTTGTTTTGGGTGTGGCAAGTCAGACCACAGGACAAGGGATTGCCCAACAGGTGTGTGTAAGTCAAGGAATGATCATCAACAAGGTAGACAACTCTTTATCAGTTCCAGTAGGCTGTCCAACTCAGCAAGGCGCTTCCTTTAGTGCAACTAGTGGATAGTGTCAGAATTAACTCTATGACTTTCAAACTCGTCTTTATCATGAGGGTTCTCCTGATGTGGTTACTGGTATGTTAAAAGTCTTTTACTTTCACGTATATGCATTATTAGATCCTAAATCCACATTTTGCTTTGTGACTCCCTATATAGTAGTAGATTTGGCGTTAGTACAGAAATTCTTGTAGAACCCTTTTTAGTGTCTACTACAGTCGGTAGTTCCATAATAGCCAGACAGGTATACAAAAATTGCCCGATGATAATATCCCAAACAGTTACCTCAGTTGCTCTTATGGAATTAGAGATGATCGATTTTGATGTCATCCTTGTTATGGATTGGCTCCACTCTTGCTATGCCTCAGTTAATTGTAGAAATAGAGTAGTCTAGTTTCACTTTTTGAATGAGCCAGTCTTAGAATAGAAGGGTAGTGTCTCAGTACCTATAGGTCGATTTGTCTCTTTTCTTAAGGCGAGAAAAATTATTTCTAAAGGGTGCATTCATCATCTCATCTGATTCAATGAATCAAGTTCTGAAATCCCAAGTCTTAATTTAGTTCTAATTGTGAATGAATTTCAAAAGGTGTTTCTTGAAGATCTTCCCAGAGTTCCTCCCGAGTGAGACATCGACTTCAAAATAGATCTCTTTCCAGATACCCAACCTATTCTTATTCCACCTTATAGAATAGATCCAACCGAGCTTAAGGAATTGAAAGAATAGTTGAAGGACCTCCTAGATATCATCAGGCCTAGCGTTTGTCTATGGGGTGCTCCAGTTCTTTTCTTACACAAGAAAGACAGTTCTCTCAGAATGTGCATAGACTACCGTCAGTTAACAAAGTCACGATCAAGAATAATTATCCCATACCCTAGATTGATGAATTCTTTTACCAAATTTAGGGTGCAAACTATTTTTACAAAATAGACTTCAGATTCGGCTATCATCAGCTCAGAGTCAAGAATTGCAACATTCCAAAAACATCCTTTAGAACTCGGTATGGTCCTTTTGAACTTGTAGTTATGTCATTTGGACTAATGAATGCTCTTGTATCTTTTATCGACCTTATGAATAGAGTATTCAAAAAGTGTTTGGACATGTTCATCATAGTTTTCATAGATGATATTTTCGTCTATTCTCATAGTGAAGGAGAGTATGCAAGCCATTTGAGGTTTGTTTTGTAGAGCCTTAAAGATCACCAATTGTTTACAAAGTTTAATAAGTGTGAATTCTATTTGAAATCAGTATATTTTCTTGGTTATATTATCAGTGAAGGCATTTAGGTTGATCCTCAAAAGACCAAAGTAGTAAGGAACTGGCCTAGACCTATCTCTCTATCGGATGTCAGGAGTTTCTTGGGTTTAGCTAGTTACTATAGATGGTTTTTTGAAGGATTTTCTTATATTGCCTCTCCTATGTCCCAACTGACTTAGAAGAATATCAAGTTTCAGTGGTTAGGTTCTTTCGAGAAGAGTTTTCAGAAGCTGAAGACTCGACTCACTTTCACTCCAGTTTTGACTCTACCAAAGGGTTTAGATGTTTTTGTGGTTTATAGTGGTGCTTCCAAGGTTGGTATTGGTTGTGTGTTGATGCAATGGGCAAGGTTATAACATATGCCTCTAGACAGCTCACCATAAGAAAAACTACCCGACTTATAATCCTGAGTTAACTGTGGTTGTTTTTGCCTTAAAGATTTGGAGGCATTATTTTTTTGGGGTCCATGTTGATGTGTTCACTAATCATAAGAGTCTTCAGTATGTGTTTACCCATAAAGTTCGAAATCCTTGTAAGATAAGGTGGTTAGATTTGTGGAAAGATTATGATATGAGTGTTTTGTACCATCCGAGTAAGGCCAATAGTGTGACCAAAACCGTTAGTAGATTGTCTATGAGAAGTGTTGCTCATGT
Source organism: Capsicum annuum (assembly GCF_002878395.1). Classification (NCBI taxonomy): domain Eukaryota; kingdom Viridiplantae; phylum Streptophyta; class Magnoliopsida; order Solanales; family Solanaceae; genus Capsicum; species Capsicum annuum. The sequence continues at coordinate 60,188,418 of NC_061113.1, read as the reverse complement.
TGAGGATGAAAATAAAGAGTTAGTTTGTGAGGTTCATCAGCTTTCTAGGTTGGTAGTTAAGTTGGTTGATTTGATCGAAGGTAGTGTATGAGTTCAGAATGGTTCATAATCTTCTTTGGTTGCTGAAGTAAAGAAGAAGAAAGATGGTGACCCAACTTTGATTAAGTTGAAGGAGGTCGTTCAAGATTAGAAATTTGAGGTTTTATTCCAACGAGGAGATGACATACTTCGCTGTCAAGAATGATATGCGAGTCAAGTACCCCTATCTTTTTTCTTCGAACTCAGTTTCAGCTTAAGGTACGAGTTTTTTTAATTAATTAGTTATTTCTTTTATTTGTATCTTATTCCATAATAATAAATCCTTATGTCACAGCATGCATTCATGAATTCAATTTGGTCCATGCATCATGTATCAAATTCAGATATTAACTCATGTTTCAGCTCATAAGTGTTTGGTGCAAAATATCTATCTTCCTCCCCACATGCTTTAGCTTAGTTAGTTTCATTCGGGTATGAATGATCCTAAGGAGGAGATATTATAATACCCTTAATTTTTCAAGCTCTAGACCCCTCAAATGATAGGCCATTAATTTAGCTTTTCAATGCCACAAGTCTTGCCTTAATCGAATATAGTGGTAAAAAGTTATGCACATTTTTCCTTTAGTATCAGTCAGCCGCCAGTGGCTACGACCCACGTGATGATCCATTACCAGATGTAACGAGTTGTTATGTGGAGTCATCATCACAATAGTAAGGATCCTCAGTTTTAGCCCAGTGATAACGACCCCACTCTAGACTTGTCACCAGTAACAATGAGTCATTAGGAGGGACTCATTATCACAATAGTGTATAGCTAAAAACCAAGTATCAGACTATGAATTTACCTAACGACTCATCACCATAGTGACAATGAGTCGTTAGTAGGGAAGTCATAGCCATAATACAAAAGACCTAAGACCTCAGGATTTTAGGTTATGACTCAGATCACAACTCGTGATTATTGTAACGAGTCATGAGGTAAGTTATAACAACTGGGAGCAAAATTTCTTGCATGATTTCTTAAGGACTTTTAAGTCTTTTCCAACACTTATAAAAGCCAAACCCACGTCATTTGGTTTACTCAAAGAGTGGTATAAAGGACCCAAAATCCCAAAATTCATGATTAAGTCGTAATTCTACCCAGAGAAACCAAAAGGGATGATTTTTATCTTCTCTATAAGGTAACTAGGGTTTTTCAACTTAGGATAAATTCCAAGAAATTCTCCAAGCAATTTTCCTTTAGGTATGTGGGATTTTATCAATGGGTCCTTTCCATTCATTGAGTCCCAAGAACTTATAAAATTTGCAAGTATAAACCCCTCTCTTTTCTTTTCATTAAGTTCCAAGTCAAAAATGAGTTTTATCAACTCCATCTCTATATGTTTTGTTTACGAACCATGATAATATATTTCCCCAATAAAAATATATCTACATATGTTTGATGTTATGAGTGTCCTTAGTATGATCAATTATTAAAATATTGAGTATTATTCATGACTTTCCCTATCATGATCAGTCTTAAATATTATCATGATTGGTCGCATTAGACAGAACTGGTAGGTTATGAACACCTAACACCTAGGAACTCCTGCATATTTCAGCTTATATATTATTGAGCAGTTCATATTGTACATGGATTGCTATTTTTAGAATATCATGACTCGAGCATATTAGTTATTAGTTCATATTTCAATTTATACTTCAGTGTCTTTTAGTTGGGAGTAATACTTAGAATCGAGTGAATGAAGAAATGACGACTCTCTTGTCATTTAGGCATGAGATCGTTAGTAGCAGTCCCTAAGTTCCAAAACTATGGCACCACCATAGGTCATAAGGGGTTCCTCATCAGTAGAGCCATGATACCCTAGTCCTTTGGGACATCAGTTTAGTAGATCAATACTAACCAATATTGGTACCCTTGGCAAGGTACTAACACCCTTCCAACTGGGGTTATAGGTTAGACCCTGGTTTTACTCAAAATGGGGTATGTCATTTGTAGTTAGCTCCCACAGTCTCTATTTAAGTTTTAATTTATGTACCCATTTTATGTTTTAGTCCAGACATGCATGACCTTGTATTCAGTTATTAAGTTTATTCAGTATATGATTATTCTTGGTCTTGTATTTAGTTTATATGTTCATGCATTCGTGTTCCATTCTTGCGTGTTAATTAGTTTCCCATCTGGCATACTCAATACATTCAAAGTACTGATCGTATAATCTCTTTAAGCTTTATTATCTCATAATTTAGGTTAGGACGCTTAGTACCCAGACCATGTGTTGTTCACTTTAATGTCACTCAGCTGCAGTGTTGGTGAGTCCTCATTAGTCAGGGACTAGTTATCAGTTATTTATCTTCAGTACTTCACTATTTTAGTTCAGTAGGGTTAGTTGGGGTTTGTCCCAAAAACTTATTTTAGTTAGAGGATTTTAAACAGTTAGACAATTGTTTAGATTTTTCAGTCTCATTGAGTATTTCAGGACATAATAACATTTATTTTATCATTGTTCATTATAAGTTTATTTCAGCTAGATTTTGCCTAGTGCTCGTAACTTTTCTCTCTATTTTTATAGTTCATGCCAAACCATGGGTTAGATTAGGGTCACTTGTGACTCTAAGCACCATATTATGACTAGGGGTACTCTTGGATCATAAGAGATCAACATGATTTTTGATGCATTTTAGTGAGATTTATATGATATTGTGATTTTTGGTGACTTGAAAAAGATTTAATTGACTTCGGTAAATATTCATTAATCTGTGCATCGGATGGAAAAATAGACTGCGCTAGCAGATCCATAACGTCAATTTTAGGATGGTAACTTGGTTGGTTTAGTTTTATGGCTTTTAAATCTTATTTTGACCCTCAAGTTGGGAGTTATGATTTTGGGTTTCAGAGGTCAACTTTATTAAAACAATATTTTTTTAAAAAAATTGATATCTCGATTGAGTTTGGAGTGTTGAATTTGATAGAATAGTATATTTTGTTTGAATTCATGATATTTCAGATGAATCTTGAGGGGTACACGGAGACTTGGAGTGCACTCTCTTACGCGAGCCCAATGTTGCTTTCACAACTCGACAGTGAAACCCAAAATATCATATATGCGACATCAGCATTGCATATGCGACACTCGTGTGAGTAGTTATAGGATCGGGACTACAACGTATGTGACACCTGGTCGCGTATGCAATGCCTTGATTATATATATATATATACCATGTTTTACCATTTTCATCATTTTTGAGACTTGAATCTTAGGGTTTTATAATTTTGTGCAATTTTTTTCACTTTGAAGCTTAGGTAATATCCTAAACACCTATTTCAACTTCTATCTCTAAACTTTATCATGTATTCTTGTCTAAACACGGATTAAAAAGTAGTGATTGGGGATTTTGGCTAGCAATGCGTAAAAATTGTAATTCCCTGTTTAAACTCCAATTTCAACCCATTTTCACTTGGGTGAGTTTCTAATCTCATAATTTTTACTATTTTGATTTCACCTTCAAAACAACATCAACTCTCGATCTTTAAAATGAATTTTGAAAAATTTTATTGGTAAAGCTTGAACATGGTTTTTCTTCAATCTAAACGTACTTTTTAGCTCATTTTTCTTGGGTTTTCAGTTGTAGACTCCTAAAAATAGGGAGAACATATTTCATAAATAAAATTATGATTTTACCTTTTTTTTTGAAAACCCATCTTGGGGTCCATTTTGACCCAACTCTAAAATAGGCAACGTGGGTATTGTTGGCTTTTTTTCTACGTATATTCTATATCTCTATGTTTTAGTTGATTTTGAGTCCGTTCATGAGGAGTAAGGCTTCTAATTGAAGGCTTCCGAACTAGTGTTTTGGCATTTGAGGTAGGTTATGACTTACTATCTTCAGAGTGGGTTGGGTAGTTAATATTGATACAAAATCAGGCTAAGGTTGTGGGAAATAATCACAAAAATGGATATGTTATTGTGTTGTTCCCGTGTGGGCCATTTATATTGATGATATTTGCAAATTTTAAAATATTAATTGCTATGTGTAACCGTGTGGGATCGTATATGATATTATTGGCATTGTATATATGAAATTAGTTGTATCTTGTCTAATGAAAAATCCTAGTGTGGTATCAATGGTACATCTTGATGTATTTTTACCCTTTTGGCGTATAGTTCATGTTGGATTTCATGGATAGTTAGAAATATTGAGTCGAGTATTGACTCACTTTGTTGGTATATTTGTTGGATATGGAAACTCTCATTCAGGTTAGTTGTGAGTATTACATCCTTATATCATATACATTCATGAAATATTTGTATCACTGTGGAAATATTTGAAATATTGGATTTTTCTCACAAAAAATATGACATCTTAAAACCTCAACCAAAAGAAGTGTAGGAGAGGAGTTATGGATATTGGTTGTATGCAGATTGATGACCCCCCTCCATGAGTCCTACATCGAGAAGATTTAGCTCCATAGGTGTATACGGAGGTTGTGCGACAACCTTGAGTATCATCATCATTAGTATTATCATCATCATCTCTTTTGTCAAGGCTTGTCACGATAAGTGCCATCATGACCCTTAGTGTTTGGGTCGTGACAAATTAGTATCATAGCCAGGTTTTTATTGGTCTCAATAGTGTAAGAACGAGGTGTTTAATAGAGTCTCATGGATCAATACGTAGATGTTCATATCTATCTTTGAGAGGCTATAAGATGACTTTAGGAAATTTCTTTTTTTTTTCTTCCTTATTGTGTGAATTTTCTTTGTACCTTATGTTCTAAGTTATACTTTTTTCTTTTATGTACAGATGGTAAATGACTAGATCTCATGAGATTAGAGATGTATATCCTTCATCCGAGGGGAAAGCCCAGTTTAGAGGGTGGGTTGTGAGTTGTGGACGGGCTTGAGGTAGTGAATGGGCACATGGCTATGCTCTATCTAGGAGTAGTGATAGAGGACTCTCTTATGAGCCTCGTGTTGATCTTGTTGGAGACGTAGGTCATACTTTGGTTCCATCTAGTTCTTCTATTCTAATCTTGGAGGGGTTGTTGATTTGTTTGTTAACCCATTTGGAGTGTGCTCTTTTGAGTGTGCCTGGTGTTCTCCCAGCTCTAAGTATTGTACCTCCGTCCGTGCTTAAGTCTACTTATCGTATTCCTCCAACCTCGTATAAGGATTCTCCAATAGTACCTACTTCTGCTTTTGGTACTCTACAGACTCCGAGTGTTACTCCCTCTTTAACAGCTGCGTCTGAGTATGGAATTCTAAGATTAAGAGTTCAACCTTCATCTATGTTACCTACTTAGGTAGGATCTCAGCCTACCAGATTCACTATGCCTCCTCTTATTATGAGTACAATTATGTCTTTTGAGAATTAAAAGAGGTTTGAGAGGTTCACTCATTTAGGCCATCCTAAGTTCAGTGGTGCTGTAGGCGAGGATGACTATGAGTTCTTGATTGACTATCGTGAGAAGTCGTATAACGTGGGTTCACTTGAGTCACATGGTATTGTGTATACTATGTACCAGTTGAGGGATACTGCTAGGGATTGGTGAAGGTCACTTATTGGTTGCAGACCTCTTTATTCTCCTGAGATGACTTAGGATTAGTTTGTTAAGGCCTTTTTAGAGAGGTACGCGCCTAACAGTCTAAGGTATTAGGTGAGGATTGAGTTTGATCACTTGGAGCAAGGCTCCATGTGTGTTGCAGAGTATGAGCCATGATTCCATGCTTTATTTAGATATTTCTATGCTAATATTACCATTGAATCTAAGAAGATTTAGAAGCTTGTGAAAGGGTTGGATGTTTCTCTTCAGCTAACTGCATCTCAGATGGTAGTGTTTGGAGCATCGTTTCAGAATATAGTGGATCATGCTAAGATATCTGAGGTTATTCTTCAAGCATCTCAAGGAGGCACCAAGAGGGTGATCCATCTGGATTAGTTCTGAGGTCACATTTCTTGAGGTAGAGATTCTAGAGATTTTCATAGGTATCATAGTAGACCTATATAGGTAGCCTTATAGAGTTTAGGTAGTGGGTCTTTTAGTTCAATAGTTTTAGGTAGTTGTTCTGTTCTAGTCGTATCTCCTCCTATTGAGTCAGGTTATAAATATTGCTATGTGTGTGATGAGATTGGCTATTTGACCTAGAACTGTCCCCCCGTGTGTTCAAAGTTACTCTTATTTAAACTATAAGAGGTAGAGGTTCTACTAAAGATGCATGAGGTAGAGGTAGTGGTGCCTATGGCAGTGGTTGCTGGGCCTTTCAAGCAGTTGGTGGTCATGGACAGTGCTATTCTATACTCGCCAGACAAGAGGCAGTGGCTTTCGATGTTGTTATCACAGGTATCATCCCCATTTGTTTCAGACCCGGTCTGTATTATTTGATCCAGGATAAACTTTTTTCTATGTGTCTGCATACTTTGGTTTAGGATTTCATTCAGTTTGTGAGCCTCTTGATATGCCTATTCATGTATCTACCCCAGTAGGAGACTCTTTAGTGGTTGATTGGGTGTACTGATCTTGTGTGGTGACGTTTGCTGGGTGTAAGACCTGGTTAAATCTAGTTGTATTGGATATGGTAGACTTCAATGTCATCTTGGGTATAGATTGGTTGGCGCCTTACCATGTTGTCCTAGATTGTTATGCTAAGACCGTAACTTTAGCTTCACCGGGTGTGCAAGGATCTCTTGGATGGGTGTGTTTCATTTGGGTCTCAAAAGAGTCATATCATATGTTCAGTCTTGTTTCTTGGTTGAGAGGGGATTTTTGTCTTATTTGGGATATTAGTGTTGTTTTACCTCTTTTTTTTATTTCGTTCGTATGGTCTGTGAGTTTGTGGATCTCTTTCCCATGGATTTGCCTGGTATGACTTCGGATCGTGATATTGACTTTACTATTAGTGTTGTCTAGGCACCAGTCTTATTTCTATTCCTTCTTATTGAATGGACCCAATTGAGTTGAAGAAATTGAAGAATTAGTTGCAGGAGTTGCTGGATAAGGGATTTATCCGACCTAGTGTATCACCTTGGGGTGCGCCTATCTTGTTTGTGAAGAAAAAAGATAGTTCTATGCATATGTGTATTGATTATCGATAATTGAACAAGATGATGGTCAAGAATAAGTATCTTCTTCCTCGTATTGATGATTTGTTCAACCAGCTTCAGGGTCCTTCAATGTTTTTGAAGATTGACTTGAGGTCCGGGTATCACTAGTTGAGGATTAAAACTTCAGATATTCCAAAGATAGCTTTTCAAACTAGGTATGGTCATTATGAGATCTTGGTCATGTCCTTTGGGTTGACCAATGCCTTATCCGTATTCATGGAGTTGATGAACTGGGGATTTCGATTGTATATTGACTCCTTTGTTATGTTATTTATTGATGATATCTTGGTTTATTCTAAGAGTAAGTCCGATCATGAGGAGCATTTGTGAATTGTACTTCAAAGATTGAGGGATGAGTAATTGTATTCTAAGTTATCCAAGTGTGAGTTTTGGTTAGAGTTTGTCTTTTTTTTTGGGTCATGTAGTGACTAAGGAAGACATTATGGTTGATTCAACCAATGTTGCAACAGTTCGTGATTGGGCCAGGCCTATTGGGTCATGTAGTGACTAAGAAAAATTACCCTACCCATGATTTGGAGTTGTATGCGGTTGTTTTTTCTTTAAAGTTATGGAGACACTACTTGTATGGAGTCTATTTTGTGAGATTTTCTTGGATTGCCGTAGCATGCAGTATTTTTTCACCCAACGAGATCTTAATATAAGACAACGCCATTGACTTAAGTTGCTTAAGGATTATGACTTGACTATTCTCTATCATCCGGGCAAGGCTAATGTGATTGCGGATGCCTTGAGATAAAAATCGACTAGCATGGGTAGCTTGGTGCATCATTTGGTCCAAAAGAGTCTGATGGCCTTAGAGGTTCAATCTTTGGCTAGCCAGATGGTTAGGCTTGATATTTTCATACCTGGCTGTGTTTTGGCATTCATGGAGCCTAGGTATTTTTTGATGGAGCAAATTCGAGCTCTATAGTTTAATGATATTAGATTGAGATTAATCTTGGATAAGGTGTTGAGTGGTGAGGCTAAGGAAGTTGCACTCAATTCAGATGGTGTTTTGAGGATTAGAGGCCGGGTTTGTGTACCAACATTGGGTGATTGGTATATATTGATTTTGGAGAAGGCTCATTGTTACAAGTAGTCCATCCATCTGGGAGTGACTAAGATGTATCGTGGTTTGAGGCAGTATTATTAGTAGGGTGGTATGAAGAGAGATTTAGCAGCTTTTGTAGCTCGTTGCCTATGTCGCTAATAGGTGAAGGCCAAGCAAATAAGACCAGGTGGGTTGCTTCAGAGATTACCTATTCTCAAGTGGAAATAGGAACAGATCACTATAGACTTTGTAACTAGATTGCCTCGTACTTCTCATAGTTTTGAGATTTTTTGGGTCATCATGGATCGATTGACCAAATCTACTTATTTTATTTCAATTCAGATATCTTTTAGTACTAAGAGGTTGGCCTGTATCTATATTCGTGATATTGTGCGTCTTCATGGTCTTCCAATATCTATTATCTCAGATCAAGGTTCAGTGTTCACATCTCATTTTTAAAAGACTTTTAAGGATGAGTTGGGCTCTCAAGTTGATCTTAGTAGAGTATTTCACCCCCCAGACCGACAGACATTCAAAGCAAACCATTTAGGTTTTGTAGGATATGTCCCGCACTTGTGTGATGGATTTTGGTGGTCAGTGGGAGTGCATCTATGATGTGCTATAGAAATATAGCACTTTTGATGCTTAAAATAATAAAAATATGCAAGTTTCTTTGGTTGTTTCAGATATGATATAATTTGGGTATGTTTTACAGGAAACTAGGTTTTGGATGCTAAGTTCATAAAAAAAGTTCAAAAATGGAGTTTTTAGCTTCTTACTCGATCAAGTTTGGGTATTCATGACGCTTTCCAGATATACGTGACCAACGCATGTGATGAAAGTTAAAGATTTGAAGTTTGGTTGCAAGTATTGGAAGGCCTGACACTTACGTATGTCTATACGTGGACCACATGTAGTATATGTGGTCTGTATGACATTAAGGTAAGTACCTGAATTAAAGATGTAGAGAGTGAAAGAGCTGAGAAAGAACTTTCAACACTTACCTATGTCAATATGCGGACCGCATGTTGCACATGTGGACCACATGCAGGTAGGGTAAGTATAAGAAGTCCAAAATCCCGAGAGAAGAAGGTGCAGGAAATTTTTTTGGCACTTATATGTGTCTACATATGACCCGGGTTAGGCCGCATGTGGCACATGCGCCTAAGTCCAGGCCGCATGTAGACACAAGTAAGTGGCCATTGACCTTTTTTTTTTGGGGCTCTGATTTTAGGATTTCCTCATGTACTATAAATAACCTTTATGTATTTTTTTGTAGTAGTTACACACTCTTGAAACTTACAAATATATTTTTATTTGGAGATTCGATTTTAGTCTTGAAATTCTCTTGTATTAATTTCGGTTGATTAATTCAGTTAAAGTTTTGGGTTTTTAGTTGTAATTATTGTGATTTCATCTTATGCTTTCAATCATGAATGTTGTTGAAGAATGAGCGGCTAAAAAACCTTAGCTAATGTTATGGAAACCTTGGCGGATTGTCAAAGTAGGGGGAGTGATATTGTTGTTTTGAATTGATACCCATACATGTATTATATTATATTCACTTTAATAGATATCTTAGCGGTTGCAAACGTTAGGATCCTACCTATATTATTTCTACTTACTCCAAAAGAGTAGTAGTGACTAGTAAAAGATAATTACAATAGTAATTTGAAGTTTAACTGTCGATCGACGCTACTAGGTATTATCTACATAATATGGTTAGATGTCATCTAATAACTAGAGACTCAAAAGGTAATAGCTAACTGGGATTTAGGATAATGGTTAGTAAGGCGACATCCTCAGGCTCAAATGGTAAAGGGTGAAATCTGTTAACTAGTCCAAAAGATGATTAATGATACATAACTTATCAGATTCTGCATGCAAGGTATCAGGTTGGTTCAACAAAGCATGATAAGCCTACGAAGTTTAGAAGCCAGGCGGAACACAATCCTAGTGTTCATTAGACGACTGATTACATTCAAAAGTGATAATAACTACTAGTTCGACATTGCTACTTAACTCCCCCTATTTACTTTTTTAGTTTTGACCATTGCTTATAATATTTGAGAGCCACGATTCCATGTATTCTCTTGGGATTCGACCCCAACCTTTGTTGGGTTACTATATTTTACAACAACCGCATAATCTTTAGATTGAAGGTGTTTCTTGGGCGCTATCAAATTTTGGCGCTGTTGTCGGGGAATACGGTGTTGAGTTTTGAATTGAGATTGTTGCAGTTTTAGGGTCTTTTTGTTTTTATTCTTTGTTGGGTATACGCCGGTGTATGCCTAACACACGGAGTAGAGGCAACCCCTTACTCCTAGTAAATCCGAATTTAGAGAGGAACCTACAAACACCTAGTAAGATGAAGAAACCAAAAAGAGATGATTAGAGAGGAACCTACAAACACCTAGTAAGATGAAGAAACCAAAAAGAGATGATATTCCTGAAGAAGTTCTTGATGATGTGCCTCTCACTCCTCCTAAAGGAGTTTAGGACATTGTTGATTAGCAGACAAGGGTACTATTAGCACAAACTAGTAATCAGAGGAGGTAAGAAGAGGCCCAACGCATCGCTTGGGAGATAGAGTTAGCTGAGCAGAGATAGGAAGCAGACCACTGAGCAAATATCGGTGTCAATCAAAATAAATTTAGAGGTGGCCGTGTTCAAGTGATCCAAATATATCAGTACTTGCATCCATATAAGGATGATGAAGAGGATTTAGGGTATGTTGAGTCGGTAGTGACTAAAGCCATTATTCCTTCTATTTTAACCCCAGACCTTAAGTTTAACATAACGAGCGCAATGAGCCAGCTCTTAAATTTGAAGGGTGTATTTACAGGTTTGCCTATAGATGATGCAAACATGTACCTTTCAAATTTTATTAGGATCTGCAATTTGTATATAAATCCAGTGGTAAATCAGGAGGCCTTAGACTAAGGTTTTTCCCCTTCTCACTTATAAGAGGAGTATCTTTATGGCTAGGGGAACTGCCAAGAGGATCTATCACTATATGGAATGAGTTGCTCAGGTAATTCTTGAACAGGTTCTTTCCTCTATCCAGGATGTTGCAGCTTAAGGACAAGATTTATAACTTTAGGTAGTTACTGTTAGAATTCAGATACGAGGCTTGGTTTAGGTTCAAGAAGGAGTTGAGTTTGGTATCCAACCATCGGATTATAGGGACGAGCGTATTGAAGATATTCTATAGAGCCCTGACCATAAGTTCCATAGCCATGGTAGACACCATCTACGGAGGAGCTCTTATGATACTACAAGGGGAGGCAACTTCAAAGATGCTAGATCAGATCTCACTCACTAACCGAGGGTGGAAAACTCGAAAGGTTGATAGGGGATCTGACACGTATGCTATTGGTGCCTTCTGTGACCAGAAAGTAGTGGATGGTTCAGTAGCACAAGAGATTGCACTTCTAAGAACTAATCTTGGGTTACTGGCAAAGAAGTTTGCAGCCACAAATTCTAAAAAAGTAAATGCAGTAGGGGCACAAGGTGCAACTTCCAAAGCTTATGAGTCAGAGTTAGAGGATAAAACAAACTATCTTGATCATCAGTTGGCGGGTTTCCGAGCCCAAGGGCAAGGAAATCAAGGTCAAAATTATTATGACAAATTTATAGACCAGATTAGGGAGCAAGATGGTGACTGGAGAAAGAAAGATGACTACATAGAGAAGGGAGATAGGTACATTCCTCCTGGAAGATGAGATGCAAAATCAAGAATGAAAGAGATGCTGACTAAGCTAGTAAAGGGTCAAGAAAATCAGGAGAAAAACCTTAAGGAGATCAAGGCTGATATTTCAAAGTTGATCCAAAAGGTTGAATCCCATGCCAATGCTATCAAGCAGTAAGAGCAATAATTCTGGAAGATGTCAGCTACACTAAACCATAGGCAGCCAAGTACCCTTCCGAGACTATGAAAAATCTGAAAAACGACGGTCATGTTCTTGCCATTACCATAAGAAATGGTATTAATACAATGGATCCCCCATTACCTACCGAGGAAGCGCCAAGACATGGTGAACCTATTGTTGATAAGACACCTGTTGTGGAGTTAGAAAAGGCAACAAGTGGTAATGGTAAAGCTGGTAAGGACAAAGGTAAGTGTTCGGTCGTTGATCAGGAAATAAGAAAAACTCTAAGACCACCCCACCTTTCCTTGAGATATTGAAGCAGAAGAAAGAGAAAGAAAAGTTCAAGCAATTCATTGAGATGGTGAAAAAACTGAGCTTGAACATACCTCTTCTTGATGCGTTGGAGCATATGCCTGGATATGCTGGTTTATGAAGCAATTAGTTACAAAGAAGAAAGGTGATATGATTAAGGATGTTAATGGCTTGGACCACTATAGTGCAATCACCACTAGGTCTCTGGCCAAAAAAAGGGTGATCCTGAAGCATTCCTTATTCCATGCACTATTGGGTTATCTTAGTTCGCTAGAGCCTTATGTGATTTGGAAGCCTGTTTAAATTTAATATCGCTGGATGTATTCAAGCAATTGGGCTTGAACCCTACTGAACCAATTGCAATGCAGCTGTTGATGGATGACCGCATAGTGAAAAAACCTGTGTGCATTTCTTTTAATGTGATTGTAAGAGTGGATAACTTCATCTTCCTAATTGACTTTGTCATTCTGGATTGTGAGGTTGACATAGATATGCCCATCATATTGGGGAGACTATTTATGGTCACAGGTAGAGCGATGGTTGACATAAAGAAGGAAGAGCTAAAGTTCAGAGTCAATGGTGATGAGGCAATATTTATTATCTAAAAATCAATAAAGCTGCCAACTGATATAAGGGTGGCATAAGTGATAGATTTTATTGATGACCCAGGAGGGTACTCTTATAGGTATCTTGATGAATTTTGAGTAATCAAGGTACCCATATCTTGCTGCGACATTAAATTAAGAGCTGCATGAGAGGAAACCCATGGGTTTATTGGTGAAATATGAGTAACCAACCCAGTCACGTCGTGCCGCGACGTTAAATCAAGTGTTGAGTGGGAGGCAAACCAGTATTTTAGTGTTCACTTTTGTTTGTTTTGCTTTTATAGGTTTATAGCTTATGGACTTATCTGGAATACAGTAGGATTGCTACATGCATTAATTTCCAGGTAAAAGGACTGTCTAACCTATCCATCAAGGTCATAAGTCTCACTCGAGCTAGGTAATGTTAAGCAATAATTAAAAGAAAATATGAAATTTTGAGGATAATAATGGCAAGTTCTGGACTTGGTGCATAATCATACTTTTGGAATCGTAAATTCAAGTTATAGAGCCATAAGTAGTTGGAAAAACATTAAAACACAAAGTCCAAGAAGCAGGAAGTTGGGCCAAAAAATCAAGCCAACATGTATCCAGAACATGCAGACCACTTGTGGGACATGCGGCCACTGATAGGACGCATGTGGCTGCAACAAGTGGCTCGCGTGTGGGTCCAAATTTTAATTAAAATTTTGGGCCCACCAATTCTTATTTAAGACCTAATTTGACCCCTCACTATTTAAACATATTTTGCCTCATTCTAACCCATTTTAATCCTAAAAATCTCATTTTTCTCTTTACATCCAAACTCCCCTCTCAAAATATAAACTAATCTTACACGTAGAGAAAGGAGAAATTGAAACTTATTATGGATACCAACTTGTCCTAACACACTAAAAATATGTTCAAACTGGATTTTTTCTCAAGTTCTTCATTGTTCACTTCTGGATTATTATAAAAAAGGTAACTTTCTTGGCTCCTCATGGCTATATCTTGATTTAATTATTGAACAAACAAGTTGATATATGTATTTCCATGCAAAATAGATAGAAACAATCATGATTGTATGTAGGAGCCTTGAAGTAGCCTAATTATCTTGATGTAGGGCTTTGGTTTGAATTAAATTCTACGGTTAGGCCTTAAACGAAAGTTGAACTTGAGCAAGTAGAGTAATACCAAAAGTTGGGCATGTTAGTTTGCATTTAAAATCACTATTATTTATATATGTGTTCACACTGGACTTGTTGGGACTTCAAAAAAGTATAGGGGTGCGAAAATTGAGGAAAAATTCAAACTTTTCAAATTTTGAGTTTTTCTTCAACTTTTGCAATCCCTCATTTTTTGTGAAAATTAATGAATAATTTTTTAGGTACACATAGAAACAAAGGCCGTTAATAAGAAGGTTGGTACATGAAGGAGACAGGATCAGTCCCCCGAGCCAAGTGGTTTGGTGGGGGAGTACCCGATTGTACGACTTAGAGAAGCTGTAGAGAGGGTGACACGTAGAGTTAATTGAGGACAGGTGCACTAGGTATATGAGAATATTATTTAGGCATGATGGGACAACTGCTACCTAGGCATTCACAGTGGGGAAAAAGGCCAGCCTTTACTCAACCTCGATTATTGGCTGAGGCTGTTCAGATTATCCAGGCTTCCCAGGCAGTTGTAGCCGGACTGAGGATAAAGTCAGCACAAAGATCACCTCTACATTCTCCTTTATTTAGCGATGATAATGATGAGTAGGAATATTCTAAGCCAGCTTCACAGGGTGTAGCTCAGGATCCTTAGTCTGAGAAGGGGTCCTAGGATTTATCTAAGGCTGCAGAGCAGGAGGAGTCATCAATGGTACCCTAGTCTGATTAGGGTACTATAACTCATGTACAACCATCCGGTGTACCCCAGTCTAAGGATGGTATAGTGCAGGCTTTCCATGAGGTTCCCATTCCAATTAAGGAGTCACCAGTACAGCAGGGGCAGAGTTTTGCTAGCCCTACATATGCCTTATTGATACCTCTTAATGAGGATAACCCGAGGTGGTGTGTGGAGGGATTGCAGATGATATGTGATGTAGAAAGTCATATCTCAGAGATCGATAGGCCTAAGAGGCTTATTTTTTAGGAGCGAAGGATTGATCTATCCAGGATGAATAGAGTACCACAGTTAGGGGCTTTTTTTGATCGTTATTAGTTGGAATAGATGACTAGACCACTCGGTTCTTACAACCTAGATTTGGTAGGAGAGTTTTATGCATCATATCGTGCCATAGTAGTTCTTCTGATGTGCAAACTTACAGGCCTAATGAGACTTATGGAGTTAACACAACTTGAGCAGACCCTTGTTAGAGGGGTCAGGGTTGATATTTTAGAAGAGACTATCCATCAAGTTATTTTTGGTCTAGACTATATCACTCTCGCATCCAAGTAGAGTGTGACCACAGATTGAGATTCGTACATGATAAACATATTATAAGAGAGACTAAGAATAGACGAGAGAGAGTTGAGATAGATAGGTGGATAGCCGACTACATTTCACCCTTGGGTGATGAGACCCCATGGATCGAGGGACATGGTGTGATAAAAAAGGGTTCATTGATTTTTGATGATAAGTTTTGATGGTTACTGATTCATATTGACTATTTTCTACTGCGTCAGATAATGTGTTGATTTGGGAGGAAGCCTCATTGATTGCTAGTAAGATGGCCGGGTATGATTTTAACTTTGCAGCTATTCTCTGGCATAAGATACATGATAGATATTTTAGAGAGGTGACAAATTTGCCATTCTCTTACCTTATCTAAAGGTTGTGCAACGAGGCTCGTATATCAGAGATACCGAGAGTCGATGAGAGAGTACTTATGATAGCTACTGCATAGATGAAGACTATAAAGGATCCGACATGTCCAACCTTTCCCATGATACCCAGTGAGCCTACCATAGTACCTCGAGCCCAGACTGAGGGTTTTTTAATTTTCACAAAGCCGAGTAATGTACGAGAGATAATATGGGAGTTAGCATTGATATTGAGATAGGGAGCAGAGAGAGGACCTAAATTTGAGTACTCAGGGCGAGAGGACACTAACCACTTCTTCATCAACCTTGAATTACAGCTCAGAGTCAGTTGGCGTATCTTCAAATCCCACTCGCCCATCTATTATAGCTGCTGCTACAGAAATGATTACAGTATGTCAAGAGTTCTTGCAGAGCTTAGTGGACTGTCTGAATGCCACTAATGCTCGGGTACGGGTTGTTAAGACTGAGATAGCTACTCTACATGGGCAGATTCGACCATGGATCTAAGCTAGATTTGAGACGACAGATGCTAGATCAGTGGCTGGATAGAGAACTCCTATGTCAAAGCAACATACTAATTTATAGGCACGTCTTGATGCTTTTGAGAGTCATGTTGCAGCCAAATTTGTAGAGATCAAAATGCTAGATCTAGGCCATATAAGAGAGGATATGGATATATTGCGAGCAGAGGTACGCCTTTTCATAAAAGCCATATGGCAGCCACTTCTTCAGTCTTACCTAGTGGTCTAAATATCACCTTCGCGCATACCCAGAAGGTTTGATTTCTTTGCAGAGTATGATGAGGAGGTTCGAGTAGTAGGGACTAAGAGAAGGCACATGAAATACCTATAGGACCCAGATATTCCATATGTCCTGGTCCTGAAAAGGGATAAATATGCATTGATGGAGTCCGCAGTTGTTGAGATACAAAGGTATGCTGAGATAGCAGCAGGTGTATCTTCTAGTAGTGCACCGCCACCACCACCACTCTCACCAGCTGATATGCCCCCATTATGGGATGCTCATGACACAGACAAATAGTGCATCCCAGGTATATCCTCATTCCCTCTGTTTTATATTACTTTAGCGCATTGAGGATAGTATGCAATTTTTAGTTGGGGATAAGGTATACCATAGTTGTCGTAGGATTTTGTTGTCATGCTTTTTTCCCTATTGGCCGCGGTGTGGCTGCAGAACTGGCATGTCTAGATTAAAATTTATGTTGTATTATGTTTTGTTTCATATTGTGTTGTATTTTTATGTAATTAGGAGATTTTTAAGTATTTAGGGCAGTTGTCATATTTTTGAGAAAAATGATACCCCTCCAAAAATTTTGTTTTAAAACTATGTGAATATATATGTGTGTGAACATTATGGATCTTGTTATGGCATTAGGATTAGGTACATGATAATCACTTGCTAACAATTGTATGAACTGAATAAGTAGTAGTCTGTAATGTTATCTCTATGCCATGTGTGTGTAAGATGCTACCTAGTTCCCTTTGTGTGTTGAATTTAGAACTTGCCTGATTAGTCTTCCCTAGGTTGTAAGATAGTTGGTTAGGAAAGGATCATAGGCCCTTTTTTTTATTTTAGTCTAAATAACCATTCCCATGTGAAACAGTATCCCTTGATTCCTGTTTGGGTCGTATATCCTATTTTTGTTGTTTCATCTATCACCTTCCCATTTGTGTTGAAATAACCTATTTTGGCCCGTTCCTCCTTGGACATTACACATCTCAACTCAGGCAAATCACCTAAGTGGAGGGTGGCTATCATAAGAGTGTGTGATGTAAAGTGGGTATGTAGAGGGGTAAAATAAAAGAGAAAGTTAGTAAGGCTAGGTATGGCAACAAAAGAAAATAAAAGAAAAGAAAAAAAATATTGTGAATAAGTGAAAAAGAAAGAACAAAAGACCACACCCAACCTGAATGTGCAATAAAGAATAAAAAAAAGGGAGAAATAAGAGTGAAATAAAAAGAAAGATGGTTAATGAGTGGGCCCCACAAGTAGTGTAGTACCAAGCGGGCTAGTCACTTGATATGTTCATATGTACCATACCTGCCCCCTAAGCCTACATTACAAAAATAGAAAAGTCCTATAGTGATCATAACTTGATTGTCTGAATGCTAAGGTAAAGAAAATAAAGGCAAGCCTATGGTATTTGATGCACATTGATTGAAACTTCTCTTTTGTGTGTGTGTCTCTTAACTATCCCTGCATTGAAATGCATTATTTCATATGAGTGAGTGGAACTTCTTTGTTGTGAGGGCACATGAGTCATATTGCTAGCTGTTTACGTGTTTGGGTAATGTAACATATACATATGCATAGTCGTCTATTGCTACTGTAATACCATACCTTGATCCCATTGTGTCACATTGTTGTGTTTTATGTTTATACATAGTTGGTTTTAAAAATTTGAGATAGGAGAGGGTATTGTGGTTTGAGCTTAAAGTGTTGATTGACTGCCTTCGATAGCCTAGATTCTCCTAGTTAAGCGTCGTGTTTTATTTTGTTGTATGTTGTTTCCTGAGGACATGCAAACATTCTAAATTGAGGTTGTTGATGTGCTATAGAAATATAGCCCTTTTGATGCTTAAAACAATGAAAATATGCAAGTTTCTTAGGTTGTTTTGTTAGATTTGATTTGTTTTGGGTATGTTTTGAAGGAAACTAGGTTTTGGATGCTAAGTTTATAAAAAATGATGAAAAATGGAGTTTTTGGAAACTTACTTGATCAATTTTGGGTATTCATGACACTTTTTGGATGTACGTGTCCAAGGCATGTGATGAAAGTTGAAGATTTAAAGTTTGGTTGCAAGTATTGGAAGGCCTGACACTTACCTGTGTCTACATATGGACCACATGTAGCGCATGTGGTCTGTATAAGACTAAGGTAAGTACCATAATTGAAGACCCAGAGAGTGAAAAAGCTGAAAAAGAACTTCCGGCACTTACCCATGTCAACATGCGGACCGCATGTAGAACAATGGACCGCATATGGGTAGGGTAAGTGTCAGAAGTCCAAAATCACGAGAGCAAAAGATGCAGAATTTTTTTTTGGAACTTATATGTGTCTACATGTGCCCAGGGTCAGGCCACATGTGGCACATTCGCCCAAGGACAGGCCGCATGTAGACACAGGTAAGTGGCAATCGACCCTTTTTTGTCCTTTTTCATCCGGGCTTTGATTTTTGGGTTTCCTCATGTACTATAAATATCCTTTATGTATTTTTAGTAGCAGTTACTCACTCTTGATACTTACAAACATATTTTGATTTCGAGATTTAATTTTAGTCTTGAAATTCTCTTGTATTTATTTCGGTTGATTAATTCAATTAAAGTTTTGGGGTTTTCAGTTGTGATTATTGTGATTTCATCTTATTCTTTCAATCATGAATGTTGTTGATTATTTCACAAGCATGAGCAGTTAAAAAGCCTTAGCTAGGGTTGTGGAAACCCTGATAGATTGACGAAGTAGGGGAAGTGCTATTGTTATTCTGAATCGATATCCATGCATGCATTATATTATCTTTACTTTAATAGTTATCTTAGTGGTTGCAAACATTAGGATCCCACCTAGATTATTTCTACTTACTCCAAAAGAGGAGTATTGACTAGGAAAAGATAATTACAACAGTAATTTAAAGTTTAACTGTCGATCCACGCTATTAGGTATTATCTGCGTAAGATGGTTAGCTGTCATCTAATAACTAGAGACTCAAAAGGTAATATTTAATCGAGATCTAGGATAAGGGTTAGTAAGGCGACATCCTGAGACTCAAAAGATAAAAGGTGAAATCTGTTAGTTAGTCAAAAAGACGGTTAATGGTACATAACTTATCAAATTCTGCATACAAGGTATCGAGTTGGTTCAACAAAGCAAGATAAGCCTATGAAGCTGAAAAGCCAGAGGGAACAAAATCCTAGTGTTCACCGATGATTGATTACATCCAAAATTGATATTAGCTACTAGTTCGATATTGCTACTCAAATCCCTCATTTACTTTTCCAGTTTTGCCCATTGATTACAACAGCTAAGACCCACAATTCCACGTATTCCCTTGGGATTTTCCCTAATAATTATTAGGTTAATCTATTTGACAATGATTGCATAATCTTCAGATTGAAGGTGTATCTTAGACATTATAAATCTATCTTCGACAGAGTTTGCGTATAATAACAACTACCATTCCAGTATTGATATGTCTTCTTTTAAGGCCTTGTATGGTAGGCATTGTCGATCTCTAATTGGTTGGTTTGAAGTTTTTGAGGTTAGGCCTCGAGGCACAGACTTGCTTCATGAGTCTTTAGATAAAGTTTGGATCATTCATGATAGATTTTGAGTAGCTCAGAGTAGGCAGCAGTGCTATACATATCGTAGACTTCGTGCCTTGAGATTTAGTATTGGTGATCGTGTTTTCCTTCGAGTTTTACCCATAAAGGGTGATGAGGTTTGGGAAGAGGATAAAGCTTAGCCCCAGGTATATTAGCTATTTGAGGTTGTTCAGACCATTGGTGATGTGGCTTATGAGTTGGATTTACCCCCATCTTTATCAACTGTTTATCCAATTTTTCACGTTTCCATACTTCGTCATTACATTCTGAATGAGCCTCATGTCATTCATTGGGATTCATTTTAGTTAGACGAAAGGTTGTCTTTTATTGAGGAGCCTGTCTCCATCTTATCTAGAGATGTCAAGCAGTTGTATTCTAGAGTTATTCTGGTGGTTAAGGTCTAATGGAAGCATCGACCTGTAGATGAGGCTACTTAGGAGTTCGAGTATGATATGTGTAGTTTTTATTCCAATTTTGTGATGATTTAGGTCTTTTCCAATGCTTTTAGTTTTAGGACGAACTAGATTTTTAGTGGTGGAAGATGTAAAGACTTGAGTTTTAATGATTTATATGAAATATTTATTTTTGTGTGATTTGACCATTTTACCCTCCCCATGGTTGCTTTGTGATATTACCGAGGTGTGAAGATAATTGGCATGGTTACTAGTGTATTTTGGTGTGATTTATGTGATATTATGATTTTTGGTGGATTGAAAAACATTATAGTTGACTTTGGTTAACATTCATTAATTTGTGCGTCGGATGGCAAAATGGACTACGCTAGTAGATTTAGAACTTCAATTTTAGGATGGTAACATGGTTGGTTTGGTTTTATGACTTTTAAATCTCATTTTGACCCACAGTTCGGAAAGTTGTGAAATTGGATTTTGGGGGTCAACTTTGTGAAAATGATATTTTTTCAAAAATCTAATATCACCACTGAGTCTGGAATGTTGAATTTGATAGGGTAGCATATTTTGTTTGCATTCACAAGATTTAGGATGAATCCTGAGGGATCCACGAAAACTTGGAATTTTTCCAAGTCTCAGTTGGTGCACTCGCTTACGCGAGCCAAATATCGCTTTCGCGAGTCGGCAATGTATCCCAAAATGTCACATACGCGACATCAACATCGCATTCGTAACCCTAGCATAAATGGTGACAGAATTACGACCACAATACTTGCCATCAGTCCAGGTACTGCATACGTGACATTTGGCCGCGAATATGATGCCTGGACCATATATATACCACGTATTTACCATTTTCACCATTTTTGAGACTTGGAGTTTAGGATTTCATAATTTTGAGCAATTTCTTCCACTTTTGCTTGGGTAACATCCTAAACACCTATTTCAAGTACTTTCTCCAAACTTTATCATGTAATTCTTGTTTAAACACGGATTAAAAGGTAGAAATTGGAATTTTGGCCCGTAAATCCTAAAAATTATAATTCTTCAATTTAAACCCCGATTTCAATTCATTTTTACTTGGGTGAGTTTCTAATCTCATAATTATCACTTTTCTTTTGATTTCACCTTCAAGATAACATCAATTCTTGATCTTTAAAATAAATTTTAGGGAATTTTGCTCGTAAAACTTGAACATGGTTTTTCTTTAATATGGACCTCATTTTTAACACATTTTTGCTTGGATTTTCGGTTGCAAACTCCTAAGAATATGGGGAACATATTAAAATAAAATTATGATTTTACCATTCTTTTCTGAAAATCCATTTTGAGGGTACATTTTGACCCAAACTCTAAAATAGGCAATATGAATATTGTTGGTTTAATTTTGATGCATAGATTCTATATTTCTATGTTTTAGTTGATTCTAAGTCCGTTCGTGAGGAGTAAAGCTTTGGATTGAAGGCTTCTAGACTGGTTTCTGGACATTTGAGGTAGGTTATGACTTAAATTTCTTTAGACTGAGTTGGGTAGTATTGCTACAAATCATGTTAAGGTTGTGAGAACTAATTATGAAAATGGATATGTTATTGTGTTGGGCTCGTGTGGGGCCTATATATTGATGATATTTGGTAGTTTTGGAATATTAATTACTATGGGTGACCACGTGGGATCGTATATGATATTGTTGGCCATGTGTATATAAAATTAGTTGTATCTTTTCTAATAAAAAATTCTAATCTGGTATCAATGGTATATTTTAGTGTATTTTCATCTTTTTGGCATATGGTTCATGTTGGATTCCATGGATGGTTGGAAATATTGAGTGGATTATCGGCTCACTTGGTTGGTATTGATTGAATATAGAAACTCTCATTCTAGTTGTTTGTGAGCATTACATCCTCATATCATATGCATTCATAAAACATTTGTACCAGCGTTGAAATATTGGACACACTGGATTTTTTTAACAGAAAATGTGAAATCTTAAAATCTTCAATCGAAGGATGTTTTAGAGAGGAGTTATCAATATTGGTATTGGATATTAGTTATATGTGGGTTGACAAACCCCCCATGGGTCCTACATAAAAAAACTTTAGCTCTATAGGTGTATACGGAGGTTAAGCGACAACCTCGGGCATTATCATCATCATCATCATTAGTAATATCATCATCATCTCCATTGGATATGTATTTACTTTGTACATTTCTAGGATGTATTATTTTTATTGATGTGATATCTGTCTAAGTGTATTTATTTCTTTGTATTTGTATGTGTGATACCTATATACTTGTACTTCTCTTTCGTATTTTTATAGTGTATGTGAATGTTATAGAACTGTTAGTGGAGATAGTGTGAGCCACCGTTTGGGATATTTTTTTATTGTAGGTGACGTGCCTTGAGTATGTATTCTGATGCTTTATTTTCTGCTTTGCTCAGTCGGCTTATACTATCTACTAAGTATAAGTGGTCTGTACTCACCCCTACTGTGCCTTTTCAATGCATATTCAGGTTCGAGTGCACCTTACGGTGGTTAAATTTGAGCGATACTTTGAAGCTATTCGAGGTAGCTGTTGGATTCTTGCTTCCGAAGTTGACTACTACTTTTCTTTATTTAGATCATGTATTTATTTTTGCATTCCGAGACAGAGTTGTTCCTATTTTGGATATCTTATGTATTTTGATCTCGAGTTGCACTAGTGATGTTGTTACACTGTGACACTAGGTTTTGGGATTATGGTATGATATCTTTGGTTATGTTATTTCGCTTTTATTATATTGTGTGGTTAGGGTTTGTTCTAGAAGCCTTACTTTGGGTTATTGTTATTATTTTCCTTGTTGTATCAGTTTGTGTGACAGGCTTACTTGTCAAGGCTTGTGGTGGCAAGTGCCATCATGACCCTTTGTTTTTGGGTCATAACACTTTGACAGAGACATATTTGCTATATGAATTGTAGGCTGTATTAGCACTGTGGTAACCGAAGCCTCTTTTGCTGTTTGATCCTTGACTGGTGAGGTTTGTCAGAACTTAAGATGATGTAGTCTATTTAAGAGCCTTTTCAAGCTCAGCCTTGACCCGAACCAGGTCCTTCTAAAGTTCTGAACTCATCTCAAGTGAGGCAGTTAGATCTGCGTTTACCTTTGCCAATTTTTCTTCTAACTCAAATTGAATTTTGCTTCCTTCACTCTTCTCTTTTGAGTTAAACTTAGACATTTCACTAAGTTTTTCATTTAAAATATTATTTTCAAGGGAGACTGACTTGCCAATTTTATGAAGTTCAAACATTTGCACGGTTAATTCAACCTTTTTTTCTTCACCTTTATCAAGATTTTTATTCAGACATTCCTTATTTTAGTGAGTTCATAAATAATATCTATAAGCACAGTAGCAAGAGACTTTAATTCTTTAAGAGAATAATTTTTTAGGTTCTCTTTGATATCCAGGAGAGTTAGTCTATCTTCTTCATCATCGTCTGACTTAGCCATCAAGACAAAAAGGGAGTCATAGACTTGGACATCATCTTCTACCACCATCATGGAGACATCTTCTTGTTTATCAAATTTATCTGAATCATTAGAAGAGTCACCCTACATAGTAAGAACCTATTTCACCACTCTACCAGCTTAAATCCTTCTACTTCATTTATCTGGGACCCGAACCTTCTTTTTCTCTCTTTTACCAGCCCACTTAATAATTTCTTTGTATTCTACCTTATGTAAATGATAGTCTTTGATATATAACCCAGCTTCCTACACTTGTGGTAGGTGTCATTTGCTTTGCCATCTTTTTTGTATCTGCTGGATGCTCCTCTTCTAGGAAGTACCCCTGTTCTTCTCATGACTTTGAGGAACCATTTGGTGATGTAAGTTGTTTTCTCATCCTGAACACTGGTATCCTCCTTTGTAGCCTTTAGTACTTTTTCTCCTTCTTATGTTTGTTTTTAGACTTGTCTTGTTGTTTCTTTATCTCATAGGTCTTGATATTTCCTATCAGCTCATCCATAGTCATGGTTTGTAGATCCCTGGCATCAGTAATGGCATCAACTTTGCTTTCCCATGACTTTGGTAAAATACTCAGAATCTTACGAACCTGTTTTGATGGTCGTATGTCCTCACCCAAATAGTTAAGGTCATTGATTATTGCAGTAAATCTGGTGTGCATTTCTCGGACTATCTCACCTTTTTTCATACTGAAGGCTTCATATTATGTTGTCAGCATGTCCACCTTAGATTCCTAGATCTGACTAGTTCCCTCATGTGCCCCAAATTTCTTTAACAGTGTCACAGGTAGAAATCATTTTGTACTCATTAGGGCCAATACTGCAAACCAATAGCTTCTTATCTTTATAATTTTTTCAATCTTCAGGTCAGCATCATCATATTCTTTTCTAGTCTTAAGAATATTTGAAGTAACTTTACTAACTTTTACTGGCTTTGTAGGAACAAATGGACCATCTTTAATCAAATCCCACAACTCACAATCATCTGCCATGATAAAATCATGCATTTGAGTTTTCCACCACCTATAGTATTGCCTATTGAATCCGGGTGGTTGAGTGGTAGATTGGCCTTCTTCAAGATTTGGAAGGGCAGCCATGTTAAAGATCCTTCCTACTTGTTAACCTTTTAGGAAGACCTTGCACTGATATCAAATAAAGATATAGATGAGTTGCCCTCTTACTTTAGGACTTGGTCCCAAACAGACGTATGCAACAAGAAAACTAACGATACAACACACAAAGTAAATAAACAAGAAACACAATAATTTTAATGTGGAAACTCCTTGATCAAGGAAGAAAAACCATGACCTAACTCTAGGATTTTCAAAGCTCCTCTAATATTCAACCAACCTTGAATACAGACTCCATAACCTCAAGGATTAAGACTCCTAATCCGTCTTCTCCTAGTAATAACTCTATTATAATGAGAAATATGCAATAACTTTACTGGATTAAGGCCCAACTATCTTTAACTAAATCAACAAGCTAACTTTAGCTTAAATGTCACCTAACTCTAGATGACACCATTGACCACATGAACTAGAACAAAGCTCCTACTAATAATTGACAACTACAGTAGGCAATATTTACAACCACAAGACAAAGACTCAATTACAACAAGAACATGAAACACAACTTATGACCAAGAAGGTCTCTTGTTGCGAGTAAGGCTTTGGTTCTAAGAGCTTCAAATGTATTTTTGTTGTGAGATAAGAAAACCTTGGATGAATCTTATTGATCGAGACAGAAAGTGCACAACCTTTCCACCAACTTTCTGTACTTTCGTCCAGTTGTACAGCTAGTCACTGAAAATGACGTAAGCGTGATCAACCAGGTCCCTACATAGTTGCAGTCTCGTAATCATAATATCTTCAGGAACCAGGTCCCAACGGATAATTTTTCAATCATCAAAACTAAGGACTTAACATGGTTCATCACAATCTTCGAGTTTATTCCCTGCTCAAGCCAATTAGACCACTAATTATGGCAGTATAATTGGATTGAGAATTTGTGGATGAAATTTGTTACGCTCGAATTTTCCATGAATGATTTCTCTATCACAAATACATTCAGTTAGTTCAATGCCGAGGCAGGATGAAGAAAACCAACAAAAGCAGGGTAGCTCAGTAATCCAAAAAATACGAAAGTGAGATATATGATAGAGTTATTAGAATATATATGTTAGAGTTATTAGAATTTACCTATAAATTATTAAATTAATTATGCGAAGACCATTTAAAAATAGAGAAGCTTTTAGAAAAATTAAAGAATCTTTAATTAGTAATTATTCAGAATATATAAGTCTAAATAAAACAAAAGAAAACCCACAAAGATTAGCCTACTTAATTACATTAATATCTAGTATTGAATCAAAATTAATAATCCATTTAAAATCTAGAAGAATGAAACACATACCACCTAATTATGATAAAATTAGATTTAGATATCCGCCAAGATATTATAAATATAATTCAAAATGATTAAAGTACAACAATACAAAGAGTTAAAACAAATTATTTCTGAAAAACATAAAGAATTAAAAATAAGAATAAAAAGACTACATTATAATATATTTGCCGGAGTTAGTAAAAATTCAATAAATACATAAAAAGATGAAATATCAAAATTAGAATCACAAATAGATAGTTTAGAATATATATATCAACATGAACTATTCACAATAAAATGAACAAAGAAGAATTTATAATAGATGAAAAATATATGAAAACCACGAAGGATCAAAAATAAAAATAGTATTTTCTAATCTAGGAAGAAGATATAAGAAAATAGGTGAACATTTATATCTAATGTTAGAAAAAGAAGAATTAAAATTAGAAGATAAATTAACAACAATGGTAAGAATAGAAAAAGAAAATGAAGAGATAGATAGGAAAAAGGAAATAGAAAAAATAAAACAACAAACTATGGAAGAAATACGAAAAATAGAAGAAACTAAAAATAGTAGGATTGCTGAATTAGAAAAAGAACTACAAATGTTAAAAGAGCTGTATGAACAAAGACAAAAAGAAAAAGAAGAAAAAGATAGAGAACAGAAATTACTGAACGAAATAAATCAATTTAAGGAAAAATTGGAAATAAAAAACAAAGAATTAGAAATAAATAATATAGATGTTGAAGAGATAGAGACAGATAATTATGATTCCGAAGATAGTGAAACATATACAGAAATATTAACAAATACAAAAATTTAGAAATCAATGAAAAACAAAAAGAAATTAATGAAGAAAACTTAGAAAGTACCCACACAGAAATAAATACTCTTGATAAAAAAGAAGATGAAAATATAATACCTAAAACAACAGAGATAAGAAAACCTATATATTATAAAAGCAAGTTTAAAAAATATAATGAATATGGCAAATGGACACCAAAACAAATAATTAATAAAAATTATAACTTTTTAGACCTAGACTGTGTAATAGATATAGAAAAAACAATACAATTATGGATAGGATATATGACAAAACAATTATTAGATAATAATATAAATATAACAGATGCACCAGAATATATAGAAAGAACACTAATAGGATCAGTAAAACTATGGTTTTCAAATTTAACTGAAAATAGCAAAAAAGTATTAAGAACTAATAAACCTATAGAAGGAACATCATCAACAACAACTAAACTAACCCCTATAGAATTATTAAAAAAAAAAATGAAACAGCTATAAAAGATGAATTTGGTAGTACGACAACAATAGAAGAAGAACAAGATGAAGAAAAAAATACAAATAGGAATTTAATGTTAAAATTAGCAATATGTAATATGTGTTATATAGATGAATATACTTGCGCATTTAAAGAATATTATTACAAAGGAGCATATAGTATAGAAGAAAGTAAAGAGATAAAAAAATTATAGTTTAATAAATTACCCAAGCCATTTAGTTCAAAAATAATAAAAAGTTGGGAAGAAGCAAAAATAGTAGATACGTTAGGAGCAAGAATAAAATTTTTACAACAATGGTATAGAAACCTATGTGAAAAATATAGAGAAGAATTAAAAATGGAAAAAACATTAATAAGAAATTTAGCATGGTGCAAAAATAAAATAGCACCCCAATTTGGATGTGAAGAAAGATATTATAAGAAAAGAAAAAGACATAAGAAATATAAGAAATATAAAAAATCAAAATATAAATATAAGAAACCAAGAAAAAGATATTATGTAAAAAATTATAAATATAAAAGACCGTATTGAAAGAAGAAATCTATAAAAGAATGTACTTGTTATAATTGTGGAAAGATAGGCCATTTAGCTAGAGATTGCAAATTACCTAAAAATCCAAAAAATAAATAAATATCAGAAATAAAAATAGATAATACAGAATATATGCAGATAGATTATATAGATTATGAATTAGAAAGTGAGGATAGTATATATGAAATTTCAGAAAACGAAACAGATAATGAAATAGATAGTGAAATAGATGAATCAAATGACTGAAGAAGATATAAAAATAATAACAAAGGAAGAATATTTAAATGATGAATGAACGGAACAAAAAATAATATTTGACAGTAACATATTTGATGAAATAAAAGGAAAAGAATTAGATTTAAGTGTAGAAAAAATATTTAAAATACCAACAATAAAAAATATTTTTACTAGGAAAAAGGACGAATATTATGTAGTATGCCAAAAAGAACATGTAATAGACAGCAGATATGCAAAAGGCAAAGCTAGTATACCACTAGTAACAAAAAGAATAATTAATAAAGAGATAAATGATATAAAAAGTAAAGGAGATCCAATAAAATATGTACACCTTGGAGGTACAGAGATACTAATAAAAGCATGTTTTAGAGAAGGAATAGATACACCAATAGAATTATATTTAGCAGATGATAGAATTATAAAACTTATAGAAAAAAGCATAATAACTGCCGTAAAAGGAAATCTAATATATCAAAAATTTAAATTTATAATAAGTGCAAATTATTCAGTAGCAGTAACAAATAGAAATATAGATAAATCACTCGTATTATATTGGAAAATATCAGGAATAGAATTAACCCCAGGAAGTAAAATATTTACAGCAAGATGCAAAAATCTATATGTATTAACAACAAAACATAAAATAACAGGAAAAAATAAGATTAACAAAATACGAATAGAAAACCCATTCGAACAAATTGTAAAAACAATAGATTATAATGATTATAGCTATAGAGACATAGATACAGAAGAAAATTTAAAAATAGTAAATGATAGAATAAGTACAACGAAAAGAATAGCTGATGAAAAACCAGAATCATCAAGCTCATAAAAAAGAACAAGTTATGAAACGAATTCAATAAGTAATTTAAACAAATATTACATAACAGGAAAAATAAATGAAAAAGAATATCTAATACTCTTGAATACAGGACAAGAAGAAAATTATATAGCAAAATATCTAGTAAAAAATGAAGAAATAAAGACTGATAATGATATGTGCCCAGATCTACCTAGAAGTTTAATAAATAATAAAAATATAGCAGAAAAAGAAATAATAATAGGAGTTAGAAAAATAAAAATAGAATTCGAAGTAAAAGAAGAAATGCAAAAAGCAGATATAATATTAGGGATAAAATGGTTAGAACAAGTAAAACCATATAATATAGAACATACACAATTAACCTTAACATATAACAAATAAAAGTTATTCTTAAAAAGAGCCTTAACATGAAATGAAGATATATGTATTAATGAAGATAGTAGTAGAGGGATATTACAGTAGATATTATACGCCTATGATAGGAGTAGAAGCTAATTTATGTAGATATAATTGCTTACCAGAAAGTAAATGGGATAAATTAAAAACACCAATAATAGTTAAAGGATTTAATAATGGAGGAAGCTTAATTACTTATAAAGCTAGGAATGTAAAAATACAAGTATGGGATAAGATATTAACAATAGAAGAAATTTATATTTATGAATTAACATCAAAAGATATACTTTTAGGAATGCCATTCTTAGATAAATTATACCCACATATAATAACCAAAACAGACTGGTGGTTTACAACACCATGTAAACAGAAAGTAAGAGCAAAAAGAGTTAATAATAAAATAAGAAAGAAAACTGATTGGATAAAAGGAAGTGAAAAAATTACACAAAAGTTAGAAAATATAAAAAATACTAAAGATATAATAGAACTAGTAGTATTTTCGATAAATAAAACAGAAATAACTATATTTTCAATAAATAAAATAAAAATAATTCAGAAAAAATTAGAACAATTATATAGTGAAGATCCATTAAAAGGATGGGAAAAACATAAAACTACTATAAAAATTAAATTAATAGATAAAAATAGCATAATAACCCAAAAACCATTAACATATAATTTTGACGATTTAAAAGAATTTAAAATGCACATAGATGAATTATTAGAAAAACAATATATACAAAAAAGTAATAGTAAACATAATAGTCCAGCATTTATAGTAAATAAACATAGTGAACAAAAAAGAGGAAAAAGTAGGATGGTAATTGATTATAGAAATTTAAATGCAAAAATTATAACATATAATTATCCAATACCAAATAAGATATTAAAAATAAGACAAATACAAGGATATAATTATTTTAGCAAATTCGATTGTAAATCAGGATTTTACCACCTAAAGCTAGAAGAAGAATTTAAAGAATTAACCGCATTTACGGTACCACAAGGATTTTATGAATGGAACGTATTACCATTTGGATATAAAAATGCACCAGGTAGATATCAACATTTTATGGATAATTATTTTAAAAAATTATCTAATTGTATAGTATACATAGATGATATATTATTATATACAAAAACTAAAGAAGAACATTTAAAATTATTAGAACAGTTTACAGATATAATAGAAAAATCGGGAATAAGTCTAAGCGAAAAGCAAGCTGAAATTATGAAAAATCAGATAGAATTTTTAGGAATACAAATAGATAAAAGTGGAGTAAAAATGCAACAACATTTAGTACAAAAAATAATAAATTCGAAAGAAGAATTAGATACAAAGAAGAAATTACAATCATTCTTAGGATTAGTAAACCAAGTAAGAGAATATATTCCAAAATTAGCAGAAACTTTAAAACCACTATAGAAAAAATTAAAAAAGGATGTAGAATATAACTATAATGAGGAAGATAAAAAACAAGTTCAAAAAATAAAATTACTTTGTAAAGAATTACCAAAATTACAATTTCCAGATGAAAATAGAAAATTTATATATATAGTAGAAGCAGATGCTAGTGAATATAGTTACGGAGGAGTACTTAAATATCGATATGAAGCAGAAAAAATAGAACACCATTGTAGATACTACTCAGGTACGTTCAATGAGACAGAAATAAAATGGGAAATAAATAGGAAAGAGTTATGTTCATTATATAAATGTTTGTTAGCATTTGAGCCATATATTGTATATAACAAATTTATTGTACGAACAGATAATACACAGGTACGCTGGTGGTTAACAAAGAAAATACAAAATTCAGTTACAACAAAAGAGATTCGGAGACTAGTCTTGAATATATTAAATTTCACATTTACAATTGAAGTGATCAGTACTAACAAAAATATTATTGCAGATTACATATCAAGACAAAGCTACACAGACTGAAATAATAGAAGAAGATACTCTAGAAAAAATACTTAACACCCTAACTACGCTTTCAATGAAAGTGGACAGTATGGGTAATGAGATAGAAAAGCTAAAGACTAATGAAGATAAACTGAAGTCTATAGCTACAAATCAGCTAACTCAGCAGTGTGCAGAGCTATGTCGATCGGAAGATATTAAAGTTTCAGAGCTAGAACGAGACGTTGGGACACTCCATAAAACCCATAACATTTATCAATCTACTTCTGCAGGTACAAGCAAAGGAGTTAATCGACCAAGATACCAGAATATGAATATGAATAAAATATTTGAAAAACCATTTACACCAAAAACACAAAAAGACCACTTGTTCATACCCCCACAAGTTAGCACATACCGAGATAGCCTAAACCAAGATAAAAAAGTTTACAACTACACCGCCCAGAAATACATAGAAAATATATACAGAGTACAAACTTTTCTAAACCATAGCCCCACAGCTACAAACATAAAAGAACCAAACACCAACTATATAACCCAAAAATTACAAGGATATAACAAACTAATTGCACTACCCAAAACTAACCCAAGCCTAGTAAAAACCTGTTTTGACTATGGACTATTAAACACCATATATCCCCAAGACGGAGAAGAATTAACAGCTATGGAAGAATTATACAAGATATTCACCACCTATAAAAGGATAACGAAAGGAAATTTATTTTACATAAAGTGTTATACTGCACCGGCAGAGATACTATATGAAGAAATAAAACCAGTTATACAAGTTGTAAAGATAGGACTAACTAGAGATATGATCATACCAGAAGATATTACACAACAACCGGAGATACCCAGAATTGAGATACCCGACTTCTACGCAAACAAACGACTTATTGGACTAGCTACGATTATCCAAGAACTAGCAAATAATTATACTAATGGAAACCCAATATGGAGCTATTATTCGAGAGATCATCAAATGATTTACTCTAATTCAAAAGAGCTACGACAAGCAGATATGGAAGATGTCAGACAATGGATAATGACATTACTCAACCCAGAAAAAAATCTACCGCAAGAGCAATTAAAAAAGGATTTATTTCAGACGGACTACTGATAAGATATTGTAAAATAATTGGACACAAATATCCAGATCACCAATGTTCAGGATGTAATGGAGAAGATAACATTATTCCAGAAGTACATCTAGAATAAAAGAAGACAAAATGCCAGCTGGAAAGATAGGATAAGAGGCAATAATGGAGATATAGCAGATACGACAAAATCCACAGAGACAAGATATTAAATTATTGTACAAAGTCTTTAGACTTTACGTAAAAGATGTAATAATTGTAGATTTTTAGGCTTGTAGGTTTGTAGAAAAATTTAAAGGCGTAGCCTCCTTTTTGTTAGCTTTTAGCATTTTAAAACGTGTAAAGATTGATTGTAGATTTTGTTCTATAAATAAGGAAGCCTAAGGCATTGCAAAAGCAAGCCTTCATGCGTTGAAGCAAATACTCTCTCCATTCCACAACAAATATTTTACTTAGTTAATTAAAAAACAGACATATTTCAATGAAAAAAGCTATGGAGGAACAAACTTCAGAAATATCAAAACTACCCGAACAGGTATATTTATTTATGATTATGAATAGCTAAATTCATAATTCCCAACAATCATGATATGATAAAATAAATTCATATTAGTTACTTTATAGTAGAATTATTCGAAGAATAATATGTTAAGAAGTTTATTAACAAAGTGGAAACGGAGAAAGATCCCTAAGAACTATGCCATCCTAAAGGTGAAACCAATGAGGCAAGAAGCCGTGACGGGGAGTAACCAGAGTAGAGGCGCTGTTTAAGGGAAAAAGTATCCGGATTACCATGTTAATAGTGACCGAAGAACATATTATTTAAGAATAATCTAGTATATAGTAAGCTAAGATGACCATATTTTGTTATGTACATGGTTGAAGAGAATATTTTGAAAAAAGCAATTTTATGTCAAATGAATAATTATTTATCTGATGTGATGGTAGATAAATTTAAAATACTTATTTTGTATGTACTTAGAGATATAAAAGTAGTAGATATAAGAAAAATCATATTAGAAAAAGCATTTGGTAAATATTACATGACTAGAATAAATTATATACCATACCTACCTAATTACTCTTACAAATACTTACCATGATAAATTACATAGAAATTTTAGAAAAAGATATAAGAAACATACAGTTACTAGAAAGACAGATAAAAATAAATATAGACAAATACATGGAAACTAAAGATATAAAATACATAGAATTTCTTAATAAAAATATGCAAGAACTACTAAGGCTAAAACAAACAACTACAAAATATTATAATAAAACCAATTTTAAAAGATAGATTATCTAGATTATCTTAAAGTTTTAATCTTATATATACTTAAAGATATAGAAATAATAGATATTAAGAAAATAATATTAGAAAAAGTAATAGACTATGAAATTGAAACCATAAATTGGCTAGAACAGTTATACGAAGAAATTTACCCAGAAAGATATTGTACAGATTAAGAGATGTTAGAATATATTAGAAAAACTAGAGAAAATCAAGAAAATCTAAATAATGAAATTAATTATAGAAGCCGAATTAGGAAAATAATGGAAAATCTAAAAGAAAAATTAATATGGATAGAAAAAACCTTAGAAAATTTAGAAAAAAGTACATGTGATAGTTTATATAATTTAAAAAACTCACTACAAGAAGAACAACACAAGATAATAAATAACATTGAAAATCTACAATTAGATATACATTACAGTACAGTTAGGATAAATTATTATACAGAAATTTGTAACTCTGCAATTACTACAGGATAAAATAATAAACAAATTAATGAATATATCTTACGAAAAAAGTAAATCATTAAAAGATATTGAAACAAAATTTAAAAAATATCCACGCACAAAGACAAATAGATTCATTAGATACCTAATAAATCTATTTCATACGTCAGATATCCGCAAATTTATCTAAGAATGGAATTCCTAAAAGTATATCTTTTGATGTTAATTCATAATTATAAATTTCTTCTATTGTTAATATCTTATCCCATACTTGTATTTTTACATTCCTAGCTTTATAAGTAATTAAGCTTCCTTCATTATTAAATCCTTTAACTATTAGTGGTGTTTTTAATTTATCCCATTTACTTTCTGGTAAGCAATTATATCTACATAAATTAGCTTCTGCTCCTGTATCTATCATAGGCGGGGTAAAGATGACAACTTTGTTAATAGCAAGGGTATATATGGCTACATAGTATGACGAAGGATGAATTTAACTAATTTTATAAAATAAAGGGATATTTTTGACCCTTTTTTCATTAAATAACACTAAAATCTACACATAAGTATCTTG
This sequence comes from Capsicum annuum, assembly GCF_002878395.1. Classification (NCBI taxonomy): domain Eukaryota; kingdom Viridiplantae; phylum Streptophyta; class Magnoliopsida; order Solanales; family Solanaceae; genus Capsicum; species Capsicum annuum. Next base: position 60,153,382 of record NC_061113.1, on the reverse strand, counting down.
AGTATTTTGGAATTTCTATCTTTATTATAATTTTTGATTATGACTTTTTTTATCCTACAATTTTCTGACTTCTCTCTCCCTTTTTAGTTGTACAAGAATAAATATGTCAATTAATTATTTTTTTTATGTAAAATTTAATGGTCTTTATTTTCATTATTTTCATAATTGTTTGTTACAATAATCCTCAAAATAGTTAATAGTCACACTCATGATATTATTTGATATTTCATATTATACTCTTATAAATAGAAGCATTGCAAAATTTGATAGAAATAATTATACTGGGCTTTTAAGTTATTTACAATTTTGTGAGTTTGATATATGTGGATTTAAGCATATTATGGACTAATATCATAGTGGTCATTAGGTAAAAACCTATTGATATTTAAATATCTGTTTTTCCACTCTTTATTCCTTATCCTAATTTTGTTTTCAAAATAGTGAGAATATTATTGTTTGGTAAAAACGTTACTCTTGTATATGTCATTGCAATTAACACATCTACCACCCACCAGCCACATGAAAATATCCTATTTCTTTATTTTTCGAATAAATGATAGTTAAAATATTTTATATTATTTAAACAACAAAGATAGATTCTAATTAATCTATCTCTTTCTTGTGTGGAGCTTAATTTGGATTTGGTTTCAAAAGGAAACCAGATTTGGTATAGCGAATCCATGGGATGATCTTGCCAATTGACTAAACTTGTAAAATTGGACATGATGGTATTCTTATTATGGGAGAGGCGGATTCATAATTTAAAATTTACGCATTAAACTATTCTTGATCTCATATTATTATTAATAATAATAATAATAATAATTGGGCTTAAAATTAAATATTTATAAACATTTAATAAATTCCTTATTAGTAATCGTAATACTACACTTATATTTTTTGCTCTTGAATTCTTATTGATATATGTTTCTTCAAGTAGTTTGCTTGTAATATTATTATGTGATAGTATTATTCAGTTACTATGGTGTTGTGTTACTCCTTATTGTCTCTTGTACCCTTTTACATCTTTTTCCTAGATTCTGTTTTTTCTTGAGCTGAGGGCTTTATTGGAACAACTTCTCTACCCCTTCTCTGTTGTAGTATTACGAATTGTGTACACTCTACCATCCTCAGATCTCATTATGTGAGAATACTTTGGTGGGTATGTTGTTGTTGTTATTCTAATAAATTTTTTAATATAGGTACCAGATCTAAAAAAAAAACTACTAAACTCACGTGAACTCATATATTACATGTTAGATCAGCCTCTGCTTATCGGTAACATAATCTGTCCGTTAATAATACTGTATACATGTATTTGAAATACTGACCAATTATTTTAAAACTCATTTGAAGTATATCTCAAATGAAATAAACAAATTATTTTACAATTTTTTTAAAAAAATCAAGTGAAATTCATATTAAATACAACTAAAACTAGTACTTTTTTCTCAGCTTAAACTTTTTTACCAAATATTGTCAAAATGCCTAAGATTATATAAATATTCTTAAGCAAACTGAGGTTTTATGGGTAGCTAAGGATAAGTATTAAGACGAGATAATGATCTGTCATTTGACTTGCAACATGGAAATGAAATGCAATAATTGTAGGAAAAAGACAACAACGACAGGCACTTGCTGCCACCTGCAATACTTGAATGTATGTAATTGTTGCACCATTTATTTGCTCTGATTGTGATTTGTGACCAAATCCCCTTCATGAAAATAATAATAATATCAGCATTGTTTTATAACAACTCTACTTTTTTCTTTGTGAACCAAAACCGCTGTTTGGATTTGTGGAAACACACCTTACTTCCTCAAAGAAAAAGAGCCATGCATCTTGTTTTCCGGGGCGGCCAGTAATGTATGCAGAAATTTTTATAAGTAATGTGGACATTTAACATAGAAAATCGATGAACGAACTAGAGAGAAGAATAGTTAACTTTTCTAGCATGACGATTTTAATTTAGCATGGCATGCTATGTTTTACCAATTAATGCTTACAAAAACCAACAAAAAACAAGAAAACAAAAATACAAAAACAAAGCTTCGCTCACAATGAAGTTCAATCTCCAGTTGTGAGCCTCATGGGAGAGGTGCCCAACCAATAGACCACAGAAGGCTTTGTGCTAAGTTCGTGTCATTATATATTTATATATACAAATTTATTTTCTTTTTTCCAGATTTTATGTATGTATCGATTAATATTCTCGATGAAGCAGTGTTGGACGACACACCTTGCTACAAGGTGAGCCCACCCCTAGAGGCGGCTCAACGAATTTGATGGCCTAAAGCCAATTTTTAATAAGATGTTTTAAGTATATGTTGGTGAAATTACAATAATATTACAACTGAATATTACAAATGAAGAAAATAAAAATTATCTTCTTCTCCGTCTTCGGCTGAAGCGCGGATATCTCAATCTCTTTAAGGAGATTCAAACCCACTGCAGCAAATTGTTTTACCAGTCCAACAGTAATCTTCTTGACTTATCCCCTTCATGATACAACAACATTCTACAACGTAACTCTGGACAAGAGTTGCATTCAAAGCCCCACAAAAAGAAGATCTCCCTTCAACTAATAAACTCTCTTTTTTACTAACTTTTGTGAACTCTATATTATCTTGTATTTTCCAAAATCATGCAAGACCACCTCTATTTATAGGTAAAGAAATATTTCATGCAATGAATAGGAAGATAAATATGGTAGATGAATGGTGTAGAAGTTACGAGAGTTACAAAAATTACAAGCATTACAAGTCATAAAGTGTAGGATAATGGAAGAATAAAGACTTAGAGGTTACATGAATTTTAAAAAAAATAGTGGCCAAATTCAGCAACTACTTTTCAATGGTCAAAACACCTCAAGTAACAACCATGCACGATCTCCACTTTAAGGCAAAGAATAAAAAATGTAACTTAAATGACCCATAACAACAATTGGCATATAATGCCATTAGTGAAGAATGTGGAGCAGCTAACATATATGCTGCCTAACGTTTTCAACTGATGACTTTACCACAAAATATGCAACAGAAGCAATAACTTGCATGAAATGCACCATTATGCTACTTAACGTCCAATAGACATACATAATAATATTAAATAGTAATAATATTAAAATGGGAAAAATAACATCAATCCTCCACTCATTTTAATATTAATATAAGAGAGTTTACTAGTTAAAGGAAGATTACCATATATAATGAAAGTGTGCTCTTTATTAAACCTCCACTTAGTAAAACAATAATTTTTACTCTTGAGTCATAGTGGTCTCAGACTTGAACTATGACTGTTTAGGGGAAATAAAAAGTTACTGCTTACACATAATAGTCAAGGTGTTGACATGAACTTTATAGCCGGCATGTTATGACCTTGTGCCATTCCTATTTCATGAGTGTCTTTGAGAATGAGCCTAATTCTCATAAGAAACGGCCTGCCTCTACATTCACATAGATGAAATCTGTCGAGAGTGCTCCAGTAATTTTAGCACCCCACTCATATGGGCTACATATTTTCATTAAGAGTTTTTTAAACTCATCCTCACAAATCATTACAGGTAAATGCACTCACACCATAAGGAGGGATAAAAAATAGTGCATTTTTCACAAGAAGTCATCATGTGATTCATTTTTTCCATTGAACCTGGTCATAAGATCTCTAGTCCTCAGGTTAGGTTTTCTCACATATGACTCAAGATTCAATAAGCTTCAATCCCATCCCCCTCGATATGCTCCGAACCTTTTCTCTTGCTACGACCTTAGTCAATAGATCTGTAAGATTATCATAAGATTTGACATAATCAACATTAATGGTACCATTTGTCAAATATGATCTCACATTACTGTATTTTCTCCTTATAGGTATGGATTTACCATTGTAATAACGATTTTGAACTCAACCAATTGTAGCGGTGCTATCACAATGAATTAAAATAGGAGGAATTAGTTTTTCAAAATAAGGTATTTGAAATAACAAGTATCTCAACCAAATCGCTTCCTCACTAGTTGAAGCTAAAACAATTAGTTTAGCCCCCATGGTAGAGTTAGTAATTATTGTTTGTTTTTTAGACTTCCAACAAATAGCACCACCACCCAAAGTAAAAGTATAATCAGTAGTAGATAAGGAATCACCTGACAAAGTGTTTCAATCCGCATAATAAAAACTTTCAAGTACAGTAGGATATTTTTTATAGGACAAACCACAAGTTTTTGTTCCAATTAAATATCTCATTACTCTCGTTACAACATGCCAATGTTCATTACCTGGATTGCTAGTAAACCTGCAAAGTACTCCTATTGCATATGCAATATCAGGCCTAGTGTAATCAGTCAAATATCTCAAACTTCCTATTATGCTAGCATATTTCTTTTGATTTACAACATCATTTTCACTTTCAACAGGAAACAAGTGAACACTAGAATCAAATGGAGTTACAACATACTTGCAATCAAGGAAATTATATTTTTTCAATAGTTTCTCAACATAATGTGATTGGTCAAGAAAAATTCCATCACATGTTCAAGTAATTTTTATTCCTAGAATAAAATTTGCCTCACCAAGTTCTTTCATATCAAAATGACTTCTAAGAATATTTTTAGTTTCTCCAATAACATTCATGTTAGAGTCAAAGATCAATAAATCAGCATCATATAGAAAAATAATATGTTAATTATTTCAAGACTTATGATATATACACTTATCACACTCATTTGTTTTAAATTCATTATCTATTACGCAAGAATCAAACTTTTCATGTCACTGCTTTGGTGCCTATTCCAAGCCATACAGAGATTTATTAAGTTTACACATTTTGTTTTATTGGACAGCCTCAACAAAACACTCGGGTTATTCCATGTAAATTTTTTCATTTAGGTCTCTGTTTTAAAAAATAGTTTTTACATCTATTTGATGAATTTGTAAATAAAAAATTACTCCAATAGCAACTAAAAGTTTAATGGATGTAATTCTAGTTACCGGAGAAAAAGTATCAAAAAATTCTAGGCCTTCTAGTGGTTTAAAACCTTTAGCCACTAGCCTAGCTTTGTAATTATCAACAGATCCATCCGGTTTTAACTCTTTATGTAAGACCCATTTACATTCAATTGTTTTAAAACCTGAAGGTAAATCAACTAGCTTCCAAGTTTTATTGGAAATTAGTGATTTCATTTCATCATTTATAGTCTCTTTTTAGAAAATAATCATGTGAAAACAAAGCATCTTTTAAAGTAAGAGGGTCATCTCTAACGTTAAAAATATAATAATCAGGATCAAGATCTTTTTCTACTCTACCTCGTTTACTTCTTCTTTAACTCAAAATCATTATTTTTTTTAAAAGTAGAAGTAGAAGAACTAGGTAGTGACAAGATATTTTCTTTAGTCCTTACACCTCCACTATTTTTAGAATAAAAAAAAAAATATTTTCATGACAAATAGCAACACCAGATTCTATTATCACATTATCTTGATGATTAAAAAATCTATAGGTTGTACTATTTAAAGCATAACCAAGAAAAGCACAAGTAGTAACTTTTTTACCCAACTTAGAGGTTTTAGGAGCCATTAACCTTACATAGACTAAGCAATCCCAAATTCTTAGATATCCTAAATTTGGCTTATGACCTTTCCACATCTCAAAAGGTGTTAATTTGTTCTTTTTATGAGGCACACAATTTAACACATAACAAGGAGTCAAAAAAGCTTCACCCCAAAAACTTAAAGGTCCACAAGACTCGATTAACATGGCATTAGTTAAGTCAACCAACGTTCTATTTTTCCTTTCCGCTACACAGTTAGATGCGGGCGAATAAGGAGGAATAGTTTCATGAATTATATCCAATGATCTAACAAAAGAACTAAACTCATGTGACTCATATTCACGGCCTCTATCACTTCTTATTCTTTTTATTTTTCTACCAAACTTATTTTCAACTTCATGGAGAAAAGTTTAAAGTTCTCAAAAGAATCACTTTTATTTTTCATTAAGTGAACATATGTAAACTTAGAAAAATCATCAATGAAAGTGATAAAATATCTATTTTCTGCACAAGTTAAAGTTCCTCTAAGTTCACAAATATCAACATGAACTAATTCTAATAAATCAGTTTTTCCTTCAACTTGAAAATGAGGCATTTTTGTGATTTTAACTTTACTATAAGCTTCACATTTTTCAAAATTCTTTTTGACCATTGAAATTAATCTTAAACTACTCATGATTCTCACATAACGATCATTTATATGACACAACCGAGCATGCCAGAAATTAGTAGAAGAAAACATGTAAATAGAAGCAGATGTTTTATTTATTTCAACATTCAACTTGAAAATACCATCACAAGCATACCCTTTTTCCACAAAAACATTATTTTTCACAATTACTTATTGGTTAGATTCAATAATCTGTTTGAAACCTACGTTATTAAGAAGAAAACTAGACATTAATTTTTTTCTCATTGAAGAAGTATAAAGTACACCTTTTAAAATTAGTATCCTTTCAGAAGTGAACCTCCACTCGACATCTCCCATGGCAAGAACTTGAGTTGTATGTGAATATTCAAGCATGATGATTTTTGGCTCCTAAAAATTAGTATAATTTTTAAACCAGTCTTTGTTATAACATACATGACGGTTTGCAACAGCGTCTTCCCACCATCAATCAACATTCTCCACCATGTTTATGTTTGTTATCATCGCCAAAAATAATTCTTCGATAACATTTGCCTGAGGTGTAGGCCCATGTTTTCAAAATTTATAAAATTAGGCAATATGCCCACTCTTGCCACAGACAAAACACGGTTCTTTTTCTTGTACGTGTTGATTTTTTGCATGATTATTTCCACCATTATTGTCCTTGGGATATCTACTATCTTTTTCTTGAATTTTTTCTTCTTAGGCTTTATACTATTTTTAGGGGCAGCATTATTTGAAGAAGTTAAATTTACCTTCGGTGTGATGTTGTTTTCTTCTGTTTGTAAAAGTGCATCTTGGCCACTTGTTTCTTCTTCCATGCGGATTCTCACTGTCAAAGTCTTAAGAGAAGTATTTTTTTGCTTGTGGCACATAGTTTTTTGAAATTTCTTCCACAAAGGTGGAAGTTAATCAATTATGCCACAAACAATAATATTATCTCCAATTTTGACTTCCTCGGACCTCAGCTCTCCAACAATCATTATAAAGTCCTGAGTTTGGTCTACCATTGACTTGTTGTCCACTATTTGATAACGAAAAAATCTGCTAGCCGCATATTTTTTCTCTCCCGCCTCCTCAGTGTCATACTTACTCTGCAAGGCTTTCCAAATTTTCCTTGCACTAGAGTAAGTTCTATCATAATAATCATAAAAATTATCAAATAGACAATTAAGTAAAAAATACTGACACTTGTAGGAGTCACCATCGTAATTTTCAACATTCTCTTGAAGAGATATAAGTTCATCGTCGATCATGGAGGAGTTATCTACTTTGTTTAGATTCTTCTCAGTTAACACATAAGAAACGTTAAGAAGATTTAAGTAGAAAAACACTTTACCCTTCCACCTCTTAAAGTGAGTACCGTTGAACCGAAATGACTTGTTGAGATCTCCCATCTTGACTTCCATGAATTTTTCAGTCGTTGTTATTGAATCTCCTTAAAATTGTTGGTTGAATTACAATAATATTACAACTAAAAATTATAAATGAAGAAAATAAAAATTATCTTCTTCTTCGTCTTCGGCTGAAGCGCGGATATCTCGCTCTCTTTAAGGAGATTCAAGGCCACTGCAACAAATTGTTTTATCGGTCCAAAAGTAATCTTTTTGACTTGTCCCCTCCAGGATACAATAGCCTTCTCACAAAGAACAACTCAACAACTCTGGACAAGAGTTACGTTCAAAGCTCCACAAGAAGAAGATCTCCCTTCAACTAATAAACTCTCTTTTTTACTAACTTTTGTGAACTCTATATTATCTTGTATTTCCCAAAACTATGAACATCACCTCTATTTATAGGTGAAGAAATATTTCATGTAATGAATAGGAAGATAAATGTCGTAGATAAATGATATAGAAGTTACAAGAGTTACAAGAATTACAAGAGTTACAAGTCATAAAGTATAGAATAATAGAGGAATAAAGACTTAGAGGTTAAATGAATTTTAAGAAAAATAGTGGCCAAATTCATCCACTACTTTTCAATGGTCAAAACACCTCAAGTAACTACCATGCACGATCTCCACTTTAAGGCAAAGAATAAAAATGTAACTTAAATGACCTCAGCCTAGCCCTTACTTCACCAGATTCAATAGCAGCTCCTATTGCGATGTAACAACAACTGGCATATAATGCCATTAGTGAAGAATGTGAAGCAGCAACATATATGCTGCCTAACATTTTCAACTGATGGCTTTACAACAAAATATGTAACAGAAGTAACAACTTGCATGAAATGCACCATTATGCTACTTAACGTCCAAAAAATATGCATAATAATATTAAATAATAATAATAATATTAAAATGCTAAAAACAACATCAATATATATATTCAATAAATTAGCTTTTTTATGTATCACATATGTATCTCGTGTGCTACACATACATCATGTGCGACGTACATGCATTTTATGTGTATTTCGTGCGACATATGCGCATTCCGTTGTCAATGAATAAAAAAGTTAGAATGATATAGATATTATCGTTAAATATGTGTGTGAGTACACTACTGTTGTGAGTTGTCTTCTAGCATGATTTAATAGTTTTGAAGAAAAGAAAAATCTAAACAACTAACTTTACTTTTTAGTAACTATTGAAAATGGGCCCTCAAAAGCATTTTTTTTTTCAAAATTTCTCTTGAAATTTAATAATAATAATAATAATAATAGCAACAACTATAATAATAATAATAATAATAATAATAATATAGAATATATTTTTAGAAAAAATGGGCCTCAAGTGTAATGACCCTTCAAGTCATTTTTCATATTTTTGCTTATTTTCGTCGTTAGAGCTTTTCTATAGATGTATCAAGTAATTCATGACTTGTGGGGTCTAACAGTTCGGTTACCAGGTAGTAGTTTGGTTTTTAGAGCCAATTTCCTGTTTAGAAGTCTTTGTTGGTTCCAAATGGCCACCGGGCAAAAACTTCAGTAAAACGATCTCGTATGCAAATTCTAACTTCACTAACAATTTTGGAATATTGATTTTAGGCTAGGTAGACCTTTGGTTCAGGTATCGAGGCACCCGGGCTCATTTTGACGTATTGATCGAAAAGTTGAGAAAATATAATATGGGTGTGGGACCTATATTTGGGCAAAATGACCTCAAATGGGAATTTCGAGTGTTCCATTGAGTCCGAAACATCAAATTTAGTTGAGTTACATAGTTTATTTATGTATACAAGATTTTAAATAAATCTCGATAGCTTGACGAAAACTTGGAAGAAGTTGTCTTCTAGTGCAGCTGCTATTATGAGGAAAGGCCGCGATTGCGGTGGTGCAATCACATGGCATGGGTCACGATCTCAACTTACCTGTGCATCCCCAAAATAGTGGAATTGCGAGGCAGTAGGTCGCGATAGCGATTGCTGAGGACCTTAACTAGGTATAAAATGACCCATTTTCCACGATGTTGGCCATTCTTCATCACTCTTTTGAGAGCTAAGAACCCTAAATAATATGAGACTTTAAAATTGAAGCTTACTGGTGATTGTGAAGATCGAGTAATATCTATTTTTGCTATTATCTTTCAATTTAAGGTCACCCTTTTCTTGGTGAAGTTTTTTGATTTATTGCTCAAAATTTCAAAAGCTTTAGGGCTTGATTTTAGCCCCAAATTAGATTGGTTTTCACCCATGTTGGGGGTAATGATTTCTTAAGCTCGTATAAATATGGGTTGGTTTTGGAAACACGATTTTCATAAGAGGGACCCACATGGGGAACTTGAGGTGATTTTTAGACCCAAAGCACAATGATGAAATATGAGTACCGATATTGTTATATTGATGAGTAGAATGTGTTTTTGATAGCTTGACATCTTGAGGTGGCTTCTCGGAAGGAAAAAATGGTGGTTTAGCGGTTCGTTGAGCTTTCTTCAGTATCGAGGTAGGCTAGGTTTATCCCTTATCAAATTGAGATATTTCATAGTTTTCTTATGATATTGTGTTAGATTTGGGATGGATTTTAGGTGTTGGATTGATGAAATACAAGACTTGGGATAGTTGGACCGTTTAGGTCATATTGAAACTGTAGAGTTAAACACTTAGCTTGTCTCCTTATGCCTTACGTGAATTGGACTTCATTCCTCATATTTAGCATGAGAATGCCTTAGATTAATCAAATTACGCATAATTGACCTAGCTGCTTATATTTAGGTGAATTTCCTATCTTAGGGCTAATTGAGGCTTGTTGACATCTAAAAGTGGATATTAAATACCTTAAACCTAGTTATGGTAGAAATTTCCTAAAATGAAACTTGAGGATTAGAAGTAGACTCTTAACCCGCTTTAGGCTATGATACATGCTAGCTTTGATAAAACCATTTATGCTTATTAGACCCTTGGAAATGGGTATTGTGGTAATATTAAGAAATTTTGATGCATAATGGTTATATTGGTTAAGTGAGGGTTGACGCTTATTGATTTTGCTATTATTTATGCCATTGATGATACTACCTATGATATATATATCTGGTTCAAGTTCGGAAGATGATTATGATGTTGACTATTAATATATATACCAGGTTCGAGTCCAGAGGATGATTATGATACTATAACTTATTTAATAGTTCAAGTCTGGCTAATGATGTATTTACCGGTTTGAGTCTGGCTATTAATTATTTATTGGTTCAAGTTCGGGTATGCATATTATGCTATGATAATATAATTCTTATGATTAACGATATCGGGGTATGGGATTAAAAGTAGTAATTTGTATAAGTTGGAAAATGAGGAAATGATTATAATGTGGCATGACATAAATGGACTCTAGTGGTAAAATGACTAGTTGATAAATGATGGTTATCTAATAAAGAGAGATTAGCAGATAATTGGTGAATAGTTGTTAAATGATGGTAACATTATGGAAAGAGGGTATATTGTGAAGTATTGGTAAATTGTGGAATGATGGTTAAGTGACAATAAAAGGTAGTTATAATGTTGGTTGAGTGCTTTATTTTATCCTTGAGTGTGCTCTCCAGGCGTGTGAGAGTCTGTGATGAGTTTTTTTTTTTACTTTTCTACACCAATTGGCATATGAGAGCCAATTTTGTAGTTTGTGATTGTTCATGTGATATTATGTTATTTATGTTATTATTCTGGTTAATTACTCATTATGTGAAGCGGTAATGGAGATGGTTCAGGTTCATTTCTGTACCTTGACTTAGTTATATTATCTTGCATTTTATCATACTTATATCATGATTTAACTTAGTCGATGATGATGCCTACTCAGTACCCATTATTTTGGTACTCATACTATACTTCTGTACTTTTTTGATGCAAATCCGAGTATTAATTATCGCCATTGATCGATGTTCATACGGTGATTGATTTTCGGAGACAGGGTGAGCTCTTGGAGTTTGAGCCTCCCATTATCCTCTATCTTTATATTCAGTCTTTTATTTTGAGACAGATGTTGTTGACTATTCTAAACATTTGGAGTTGTATTATTACCATTAGATGCTCTTATACTGGTTCTACTAGGTCGTGAAATGGTATCTTGTAATGACTATTTTCATCTATTTATAACACTTAGTTTATATATATATATATACATATTATGTTCTTGAAATTCACCTATACTGGGCATTTTCCACTAAATTAACCCATTGCATTAGCTTCGAATTATGGTTTTGGCTTACCTACTAGTGAGATTTAGTAGGTGCCAATATGACTCGTAAATCGGGTCGTGACATCAAGCCATTGTTTTAGTGTCTTTATGGTTGAGCCGACCATGCTTGTTTTATTTTTACTTGGTATAATACATAAATGTGCTTTTAAATTTCACCTCAACTGACATTATCTATACCTTTTAACTTTGGATATGCACAAATAGACACTTAAATTAGCATAAAATTGAACAAGCAGACACATGTGTCCTACGTGACAAATCTCGTGATAGTATTATCACGTAAGATATATTTGTCTGCTTGTTCAACTTTATGATAGTTTAAGTGTATACTGTGTACACCCAAATTTGAAGGACATGAAATAAGAATTGAATGGATAGAGAAAGACCAACCTCCCTCTGAAATACTCAAACCTACTACCCACCTATCGGAGGTATGACCCACCTTCTCTACCCAACACAACCCAATTCCATTTGATTCCACCTGAGCAACCCGATCCAAACACATGCTTAATGACAGACAACCCTTCTTTAAAATTCTTTTACAAGAAAGTCATAAGCGACACAACCCAAACGTTCTTTTTCTTCAATCACGATTGTTCATAGAAGAAAACTAATTTTTAATCGAACCTCAAATCATACTTAATTTTACTATCCTTAGAGGAAAAACAAAGGCTCCATGAACTCTGGAAATTCTCTGTAATTGTCAAGGTCTTTGGAAAAAACCTGAACCATCAATACCTCAAGATCAAATAGATGGATATATGAAAAATGAAATAAACTTTGCATCTCATAAATCTAGGACTCAATTTCTATACGGTATGGGACACCTGGTTCATTACTGACATCTCTCTACCAGTCCAAAATTGGGAACCTAACTTCGTACCTACAGAAGACAGTATTTCCTCCACATACTATCCTTGGAAAGATTAAGAAAATTAATCAAAATCAACTCTTATACCTTCTCCTCTCTAAGAGTAAGGTATGCCAAAATATGTGTTCAAGTACCTTTTAAAAGTCCATTAAGAGCGTCCATTACAATCGACAGTCATACACAACCTATCTGCTATAAAGGGAAAGGGATATTATGCACAAACTATAGTAGATTAGGTCATACCATAAATGCATAACACACCTCCAATCACAAATCCTACACAGGAAAAGGTACCAATAAAAGAAGAAGAAGAAGAAGAAAATGTAAAACAGTTTCTTTCACTCGGAGGAAGAAAATAACATGCCTCCTGAAACAAGTAAGGCTAATTGATCATCAAGTTAAAATTTTTTTATGCAAACTCAGGTAAGTTCTTGGAAACCCATCACTTCTCTTACAATCGTTCAATGAACCCCATGGTAAGATAGTGAAAAATCAGCCTATTTGATGGGCCAATATAAAAAACAAAAAGAAAAAGACCTAAATCCTATGATAATAATAAAGTTAGACTTGGCCCTTTATTTAATTACAACTAAGAAACATTAGGCCAATCATTTAAATTTGTAGACAATCTCAAATCTCCTCTCCAATCCAACACCAGAGTCAGTTCTACACTAAAGAGAATATTTCTAACCCCATTCCTAATTCCATATAAGGAGGAAGCAAAAAGAATTTAGATGCTTCTCAGCTCCCAAGAAATAGTCCCTCTAGCATCCAAACATCTCTAACTTTTCTCAAGGAAATATCTGTTGGAAATACACTTCTGACACAACTGATAGGATGGAAGTAGTCACTCATATCAAATCAACATTAAATGGCACCATCTCAGGAAGGAGCTTAACTAGTGAAACTAGTCTAAACTCCACTTCAATTGTCCACCATTTTATTTTGCGTATTCTTAAATAACTCAAAATAAGTGGCAACTTTACCCTTAAGCTCAAACCTTGTTGTACTGACTCTGAGATCAAAACCACTACCACCCAATCACATCCTATCATCATGTCTGAAAATGGGACTGATGAGTCTAACAATACCACCGCACTTCAAGATAGAGGGATGCTGACACAGAGTTCAAATCCAAAATCTTTCTTACCTAGATTTAGTAGCCATTGAGATTGCCAACCAAGGACTAGAAAAATTTGGTTAGAACACAAGCCTTATAACTCTCTTGCAACTCTTCAGCAAACAAAACCAGAAAAATTTAACACCTCAAAGGCTCATTGAGACCATGAACCAAGTGACTCTATCCCTCCCCTTCTTCTTACCTCCAAACCAGGAACTCCTTCTAAAAGGCCTAATTTTTATGAAGATCAATGGGGAAAACCTTACACCTCCACTCTAAGAAATTTCTCTTATAACTCCCCAACCTTCTCTCGCCCTAAAAATGATAGAATGAGAAAATATAATGCAGTTTTTAAGAGCAAATAAGAAGGAAATGGAAGATATACTTGCAAACCTAAGGATTCCCAAGACAAATACAACAACCTTGGATAAGGTTTTGACACTATAATTCAAAAAACTCATTCAAGAAATGGTAATAGTTCTTTTATCCATAGATCTCCAAAAATAAGAATTATCCATCAATATCCCAAGCGTTATGATAGAGAAGTTCTTTGTAGAAAAGATAAAACCTCTTTCAAGGAGAAACCCCCCCCCCCCCAAAAAAAAAATAAAATTAACAGAGACAACTACCCCATAGAGAAATGGAAAGAAAGTTATAAGAGAACCCCTAAGAATCAAGAAACCCCTGATGCTGAATTACTTAATATGGAATGCTATGAGGGCTAATAACATTGAAATTAGAAGGCATTGTAAGGCTATGATAGGCATCTACCAGCCTGTTCTTCTTGACTTACTTGAAATTAGAATGAGTGACCATAATTCACTTATTGATAAGTTGGGTTTCTATAATAAATTCCAAACTAATGCAACTGGTAACTCTGGATAAATTATCATCAAGTGAAATGATAACTCTATTAAGATCTCTGACATCTTCATCTCTCAACAAGCTATCTATGTCTTTATTAAGGTTAGTAACACCTTCTCCTTCTAGAATTTAGTGCTATCTATGCAAGCAGAAATCTAAATAATAGAATACTTTTGTAGGACCAACTCACTTCTATAACTGATACTCTTATTAATCCTGATAATAGTAGATGGATAGTAGGAGGAAACTTTAATGAGATTCTTAGAGCCTCTGAATAATTTGGTGGTAATAACATTAAAACAATAAAGCTTTTTTTTGGAATTGTATTAATCATTGCAAGCTTATTAATCTTGGGTTTAAAAGGAGTAAATATACCTAGACTAATAAAAGGTATAGGAATAGACAAAGCCTTATTCTGGAAAGAATTGATAGATATCTAGCTAATGACCATTGGATATACCTTTCCCCTGAGGCTACTATCACCCACCTCTATGGAACTCATTTTTTCCATTACCCATTCTGTATTAGCATGATGAGAAGACTCCCTACTATCAAAAAACCATTCAGGGTGTAAACCATGTGGTTCTCCTACTCTAAGTTCTCTAACATAGACAACAACTCTTTTAATGAGAGAAATAACCTTCATGATTCTATCGATACTTTTGAAGATATTATCACTATATGGAATAAGAAGGTTTTTGCCGATGTCTTTCATAAAAAAATCACATCGTTGTTAGGCTAATTGGTATTCAAAATCAACCATTTACCCCACTAGCACCTTTCTTCAAAATCTTGACAGAACCCTCTTCATGGGTTACAATGCTATACTTAAACAAGAGTAGGAATTTTGGAAGCTAAAATTCAGAATAAACGGGAAAATAAATGAGGATTATAGTACTTAGTTTTTTCACACCTTTACTATCGATAGAAGGAGAAGAAACAGAATCATTTCCCTCAATAATCATGAAGATTGAGTCTATGACCAAAAAGATATCAAAGGCATCCATTCACTTTTTCTATAATAACCTCTTAACCTCTAAGCACACTTAATCCCCCATCAAGTACCGGTTGAATCCCTTTGCTCATAGTTCCATAAACAGTAATGACCACACTGTTATAATGTCATCTCGATTGCGGATGAAGTTAAAAGAGTTGTTTTTTCTTTTCAACCCATAAAATCTCCAGGCCCTCATGCCTATTATGTTCTAAAAAATTAGGATTTCAGCTCTACTTTCATCAAATTCAACACTAACACTTTCTCCAACTACACAATGGATAGTAGAGTCAACTCTAACTATTTATGTCTCACTTTAAAATGCAAAAATGCTTGTAATTTTAGGAGCTTTAGACTCATAAGTCTCTACAACACCCAATACAAGATCATCAAAAAGATTATTCCCTGCAGAATTAAAAACCATCTCAATAATGTCATTGGTCCCAACTAGGCTAGCTTTATTCCTAAAAAACTTGCTGATAATGCTATCATTATCCAGCGTTCATTAGTAACCTTTCCAAAATGAAAAGGGAAAAAGATAGCATAATCCTTAAGATTGACTTTGGAAAAAACTTTGATATGATGGAATGGTTTTTTATTAGGCAAACCCTGTATTTTTTCAATTTCCCAGCTGTCTTAACCAACCTCAACATATCTTGCATATACTCTCTACCATTTATGTTCTTGTCAATGGTAGTAAGACCAATTTCTTATAACCTTTGATATGCATAAGACAAGAGGATCCCATATCTCTCTATATCATTATTTATCCTCTATATTGAACTTCTCTTCAAAAGAATTAGCTATAAGGTTGACATCTTTCACTAGTCTCTAATGTCCATCTTTAGAAAAGGACCTAACATTTCCATCTATTCTTTGTAGATGGCCTTAATTAATTTGCCAAAGATAATAGGGAAAATAGCAATACCAACATGAACACCCTGGGTTTGGGACCCTTAGAAATGTTTTTGGATTTATGGGTTTTAGACAATATAATACCGATCGGTACAAGTCGTATACTAGGGTATGAGTGGTATGCCTTGGTCGTATGTAGACCAGTGTTGGTTAATGGGTTGGATTGGGTTCTGGAGTGGGTAGGATGGTATGAGTTATATGGTAGGATATAGGTCATTTGGTTTAGGTCTTTTCTTTACTTAATATTAGAATTAGTAGACTAACTTAGATCTGAGTATGAGTGGATCACCATGATCTATAAGCTAGGGTACGAGTCATACCATGGACTCGTATGGTGGACAACATTTAAACCTCTTATGATTTTAGTTTGCAAGGGGTACGGGTTGTATGCTTTGGGTATGACTTGATTTGGATAAGTAATACCTTGGATAGTGTTGGGTACAAAAGAGAGTCCTAGGGTACGAATGGTGGGTACCACTCGTATTAAAGGGTATGATTGGTATGGTTAGTCGTACCCCCTGATGGGAATTTTATGCAGTTTAAGTGAGGTAATCTGGATATTTTTCCACAACCTAATAAGGCACCCTAGATTTTAACATACTTAGGAGGTTATTTTCCCTATTATTCTATTCATTAATACTTAGAAAATACTCTCTAACTTTACTAAAGTTCTTGGGCAAAAGAAGCTAGGGTTTCATCTTAAAAATTAATTTGGAGCTTGTGTTAGTGATTTCTCTCCATCATCTACTCAATTTAAGGCATGTACTCTTCTATCATTGTTAGTTTCAACTAAAGGCATAGTTTTATACAATATTTTCATGGTTTGATTATTGTATAATTTTGGGGTTTTCAAATATGTGTTGGGATTTTGGTTATAATGGATTGGATATGGTTTTCCATATTTTAATTATGCTTTTGTAAGCTTTAATGGTGGTTTTGGATAATTAGTTGCATCAGAATGGTTACATGGTTTTTGGTTTTAGAAATACTATGCCCCCAACATATTTGATAAAAATACCTATGATTATGTTTTTACTATGTTATTTGATTTTTAATGGAACTATTGCATGGTTTGAACTTGGTAATGGAGCCCTAAATGGGTTTTATGGTTTGGAATGGTTAAATAGAATGGTTTAGTTTAATAAACATCAAACATAATTATGGAACACTTGTGAGGTACATGGGACTCTCCCAAGTTAACTTAGTAAATGGGTACATGGGAATCCCTTAACCTCTTAAGTTTTGGCTAAGGATAATACTTGCAAGTTATAGTCGGTATGACGATACCACTGTTAATAGACTTAGTTAATAATAAATAGAATAATGGATTCGTTGGTTGAAAATAGTTTTAATTGGGAAATAATAATGGGGTATGATAGCTAACCGTGAAGGTAGGAGTTCAATGAACGAACACTAGAAACTCATGTTTGCCGACATGAGGGGTTGGTCATGGCGACCATATATGATACTATGAGGTACACAATAATCTTCTAAGTACACTGTAAATATGTATCATGAAGGGTGAGGGTACTTAGGAATCTCCTACTCTTATGGCATCTCCAGTTCAAGCGGCTAAATATATCTGGGCTCGTTAAGGGGGTTATACTATACCCATATAGCTCGTGGGTGGTTTTAGATGGTTAAGCTATATATACCCAGGTTATTCTCTTTCCCGACATGGTTATATATATGTATGGTTTGTACACATATATTTGGTTTACTTGGTTTTACTGGTTTGCATTATTTTATCCTTATCCTGAGTTCATGCTAGCATTCACTTGCTAACCCATCTTCGAGCGGCTGTATCCCTACGCGATGTAGGAACCGATCGTTCTACTCATCCTACATAGTTATTGGATTTTAGGATCAACTCTTGGGATTAAAGTGGTGAACTTTTATCTTTTCAGAAGGTTTCATTTCATGTTTATAGATATTCTTACACACTTTGGTTGATCTATGGATATTGGTATTGGCTCTGGTTGGGGGCATATCCCAACTGGATATTGTCTTTCTTTTGGTTAGAGGCTTTTTGGAACTTTTATGGGTTAGTATAAGCGGGATCAGTAGTGGTGTCAGTCTTAGTATTGGCATTGGCATTGGGGCTGACATCATTAGACTAAATTTCTTACTGTTCCATCTTTTTATGTTATGTAATAGAACATGGTTTGGCTAGTGTTTTTGGTTTTGGTTTACGGTTTAGTTATGGCTATCGGTTGGTTTGGGAATGGTTGGACTCGTTTGGGTCGGTCACGATTATAGAATATCCTAGAGTCTGGATTTGGATAGTTATACGCTCTCTTGTTTTATGTTCGAAATTCATTCGAATAAAGGTATGCACTGGACGGTTGGGTTGGGTATTAAGAGTGGTCCCCGATCTTGGTTGAACTTAGGATGCCCACTACAACAAGGCCCCCTGATCGGATCATGTCAAGTTGGTATCAGATATTTATGTTCATGATCAATTAAGAGTCCACAAAGTCATGTCTAGTAGAGTCTCTTTTAGGAGTGTGTAGTACGCCACACTCATAAGAGAAAGTCTACAATACATTTAGGAATGCTTTACTTTCTTGGTATTTTATTTTCTAGCTTGGAGTCTAAGTCCTGGAATTTTCTCTAATCCTTGTTTATTCGCTTTACAGAACATTCCTCGATGATCTAGGATACAAAGAAATTCTTATATCCCAACTTGGGATGATGTTGATGGGGTACGCCCTGATTGTTCTGGAGTTCCCTTAGTTACTGCTAGTCCTCTTCAGGGTGAGATAATGAATGCGGAATTTCTTCAATCGATTCATTCTATTGTTTATTTGGTTGCTGCTCAGGTTGAGCGGGATGCATCTGTTGTTTCATCTGTTGAGACCATAAAGGTTGACTAATTTATGAATATGAATTCTCCTACTTTTACTAGTGTGAAAGTAGAGGCGGATCCACAGGCTTTTTTGGATAAAATAGAGAAAATCTTTAGGGTGATGCAGGCCATAAATATAGAAAGGGTAAATTTTGCATCTTATAAGCTCAAGGATGTTGCGTACCAATGGTGCACGGAGTAGACTAGGGATAGAGATGATGTTGAGGAGTTGTCCTTATGGGAGGCCTTTTGTAATGCTTTTTTGGATTGCTTTTTTCCTAAGGAGCTGAGAGAAGCGAAGATGAAGGAGTTTTTGAATATTAAGCAGGGAGGAATGTATGTCAAGGAATATTCCTTGAAGTTTCATTAGCTATCAAGGTATGCTCTAGATATAGTGGCTGATATAAGAGCAAAGATGAAAGTTTACTTCTGGGCTATTTCGGGATTTGATCCTTGAAAGCAAGATTGTGTTACTGATCAAGGATATGGATATGTCGAGATTGGTGGTTCATATGCAATAGGTATAGAAAGAAAAGAGAAAACTGGCGGAGTTTGGGAAAGGCAGAGTAAGAAGTTTAGGTCTTTTGAATAAGGTGGTGGGCAAAAACAAGGTAGTCAGGATGGTGGTAAGTGGCCAAAGAAGAAGTAAGGGAATTCTGGTTCCTTCTCTTTTGGTAGAGTCCTTTACCCAAAGCCTTCAGGTGATAGGCGACAGTAGGTTGGTGATAATTTTTGGGTATAGGGTGCCCAATCTCATGTGAGCAGGGCATAATCAGCTTCTTCATGCCCTTTTTATTGGTTTTGTGGTCGTATTTATTAGAGATTTTATGATGAAAGGAAGGATAAATTTTTTAAATGTGTTCATCCAGGCCATATGCTCTAGAACTGTCTGGTTGGTAAGGGTGCTTTGGGAGTGGTCAAAGCTCTGGTTGCTTCATCTTCTGTTCTTACACCTAGTGGTGCTTATTCAACATTTGCTCCTGCTTCTGGTGCCGGTGCAGGTCAGAATATATTATATGCTTTTGTTTCTCAACAGGAGTCTGAGGAATCTTCTGATGTCGTGACTGGTACGTTATAGCTCTTTTATCATGATGTGTATTTCTGGATTGATATAGAGTCCATACTCTTTTATGTGACCTCATATGTGGCTATATGTTTTGGTTTTGATTTTGAGGTTATTTCAGATCTTTTTTCTATTTCTACCCCAATAGGTGACTCTATTATTACTAAAAAGGGTATATAAGAGGTGTGTGGTATCTGTTGGTAGTAGACAGACTTTGGTGTATTTGTTTGAGCAGGATATGATGGATTTTGATGTTATTCAAGAGATGGATTGATTCCACTCTTGTTATGTGTCCTTAGATTATCGGACATGTAAGGTTGTCTTTAGGTTCCCTGGTGAACCAATTATTGAGTGGGCGGGTGGTTCCCTAGCTCCTTGGGGAAAGTTTATTTCTTATCTTAAAGCTCAGAGATTAATCTCCAAAAGGTGTCTCTATTATTTGATCTAGGTTAAAGATTCCAACTTAAAAGGTTTTTCTTTACACTAAGTTTTGGAGGTAAATGGTTTCTTGAGGTCTTTTTCAGACGATTTTCCTGGTGTTCCTATGAATAGGGAGATTGAGTTTGGTATTGATTTGGTTCCGGACACTCGTCCAATATATATTCCTCCTTATATAATGGCTCCTACTGAGTTGAGGGCACTCAAATAGCAACTTAAGTATCTTCTAGATAAGTTGTTTATTCATTCTATTGTATCCCCGTGTGGTGCACTGGTATTATTTGTATGCACGAAGAATGGTTCCCTTTGGATGTCCATTGACTATAGGTAGTTGAATAAGGTAATGATTAAGAACAAGTATCCTCTTCCAAGGATAAATGACTTGTTTGATCAATTGCAAAGTGCCAAGTTCTTTTCTAAGATAGATCTTTGGTCTAGGTATCATCGGCTTAAGATTAGGGAGGAGTATATCCCTAAGATGGCTTTCCGAACTCCGTATGGGCACTTTGAGTTCTTAGTGATGTCATTTGGGTTGACTAATGCCCTAGCAATATTTATGGATTTGATGAATAGGGTTTTCAGGTAGTTTCTAGATTTTTTTGTTATTGTGTTCATTGATGACATCCTAGTGTATTCTAAGAGTGAGGCAGATTATGCTAATCTTCTCCGTGTGGTGTTGCAGACCTTGAAGGAACAACAATTGTATTCCAAGTTCTCCAAGTGTAAGTTTTGGTTGAACGATGTAACTTTTCTTGGTCATATTATTTCTAGTGAGGGGATCATGGTGGATCCTCAAAAGGTGGTTGTGGTTAAAATGTGGCCTAGACCCATGACTCCAATCGATATTCAGAGCTTCTTGGGTTTGGCTGGGTATTATAGAAGGTTTATGGAGGGGTTTTCTTCTACTTTCTCATTGACTAAGTTGACTCAGAAGAAGGCAAAGTTTTCTTGGCCAGAAGAGTGTGAAGAGAGTTTTAAAAAACTTAAGGATAAGCTAACTTCGGCTCTAGTTTTGACATTGCCTGAAGGTAATGAGGGGACTTGGCTATATTTTGATCCAGCATGGGAATGTGATTGCCTATGCTTCCAAGCAGTTGAAAGAATATGATAGGAATTATCCTACTCATGATTTGGAGCTTTTAGTGATGGTTTTTGCTTTGGAAATCTGGCAGCATTATTTATATGGAGTGCATGTAGAAATCTTTTCTGATCATAAGAGTCTACAGTATGTGTTCACTCAAAAAGATCTAAATCTCAGGCAGAGAAAATGGTTGGATCTTCTTAAGGACTATGATATGTGTATTCACTACCACCCAGGTAAAACTAATGTGGTTGCTAATACTCTTAGCAGGTTATCCATAGGGAGTTTGGCTCATGTGGAAAATGAGAAGCAGGAATTGGTGAAGGATATTCACTGATTGGCTAATCTTGGAATCCTTCTTCTATACTTTGAAGATGGTGGTGTATTAGTACAGAAAGTGGTTTGATCATCTCTTGGGCAGAAATCAAGGAGAAATAAATACTAGATCTTATCTTGATGAAAATCAAGAGTGATGTTGGTGGGAAAAAGGTGATGGTCTTTGAGATCAGTGGTGATGGTACCTTGAGGTACCAAAGAAGGTTATGTGTTCCCAACGTAGATAGGTTACGTGAAAGGGTATTGGATGAGGCATATGAATTGTGCTATGTTTTTCATCCTGATTTTACTAAAATGTATCATGATCTCAAGGAGAGTGTATAGGTGGAATGGTATGAAGAGGGATGTGTCTAACTTTATAGCCAAGTTCATGGTGTGCCAACAAGTCAAAGTTGAGAAAATGAGGCTTGGTGGGTTGTATCAAGAATTTAAGTTACCCAAATGAAAATAAGAGGTGATCAATATAGATTTCATTACTGGTCTTCTTCGATCTCGAAATCAATTTATTCAATTTGGGTCATCGTGCATAGGATGACAAAGTCCGCTCACTTCTTGCCAGTGTGGACTAACTTTTCAACAGAGGACTATGTAAAGGTGTATCTTCATAAGATAGTAAAGCTGCATAAGGTACCTGTTTCAATTATCTTTGATCATGGTACACGATTTTTATCTCACTTTTGGCGGTTTTTTCAGAAGAGATTGGGTACTAAGGTGATTCTGAGTACTGCTTTTCATCTGTGGACGAATGGGCAAGCAAAAAGGACTATTTAGACATTAGAAGATATGCTTCGGACATGTTTGATTGACTATGGTGGTAATTGGGTTGAGGATCTACCTCTTGTAGAGTTTGCTTATAATAATAGTTACCATTCTAGTATTGGGATGGCCTCTTTTAAGGTGTTGTATGGTAGGAGGTATAGATCTCCTATTGGTTGGTTCGAGCTTAGAGAGTCGAATATGTTTGGTCTAGATTTGGTTTACCAGGCTATGGAAAAAATGAAGGTGATTCAGGATAGGCTTAAGGCTGTCTAAAGTCGCCAAAAGTCCTATGCGGATGTAAGGCATAGAGACTTGGAGTTTGAGGTTGGGGATAAGGTATTCCTAAAGGTATCTCCTATGAAGGGAGCAATGCGGTTTGGTAAAGAGGGGAAGTTTAGTCCCTAGTTTATTAATCCCCATGCGATTTTATGGAGGGTTGGTAATGTGGTTTATGAATTGGAGTTGCCTTCGGGTTTGAGCTCCATTCATCTGGTATTCCATGTTTCCATGTTGAGTAAGTACATTGGTGATCCTTCTTTGATTGTTTCCTTGGAGGGATTGGGTATCTCAAATTCTCTATCTTATGAAGAGGTCCCAATTAAGATCTTGGATAGGCAGGTTTATCAATTATGGACCAAATATGTAGCCTCAATTAAGGTTCTACAGCGTAACCATAAGGTAAAAGAGGCTACATGGGCAGTAGAGGAGGACATGAAGTCCAAATATCCACTCTGTTTTTTGCTCTTGGTATTCGTACGAAAGGTATGTTTTCTTCAACATACTTTAGTTTTCAAACTTTGTTAAAAGAAAGATTAATATCTTTGCATCTTTATTTTCTAACTTGGTTAAAGGTTGGATTGATATTTGATAATGCAAATAACTCTACTGGATTTCTTTGCATCTTTGTTAAAGATAAGAGTAGAGGCGTCTAAGGTGGTGTAAATCATGCTTGTACCTACCTTGTTCATCTTTCAGGGACAAATGTTCCTAGTGGGGGAGACTGAAACACCCTGGGTTTGGTACTCTTAGAAATTTTTTTGGATGTCTAGGTTCTGGATAACATACAATTGTTGGGTACCAGTCTTATACTAGGGTACGAGTGGTATGCCTTGGTCGTATGTTGACCAGTGTTAGTTGGTGGGTTGGATTGGGTTCTGGAGTGGGTACGATTTGGGTTGGTATGAGTAGTATGGTTGGATACGGATCATTTGGTTTGGGACTTTCCTTTACTTAATCTTAAACTTGGTAGACTAACTTATATCCAAGTACGAATGGCTCACCATGAGCCGTAAGCTAGGGTATGAGTCATACCATGGACTCGTATGGCGGAAAATGTTTCAACCTCTAGTGATTTTATTCTGCCAGAGGTACGGGTCGTATGCTTTAGGTACGACTTGGTTTGGATAAGTCGTACGTTGGATAGTGTTGGGTCCAAGAGGGAGGCCTAGAGTACGAGTGATGGGTACCACTCATATTAGAGGGTACGACTGGTATGGTTAGTCGTATCCCTCTGACAGGAATTTTATTCAGTTTAAGTAAGGGCAATCTATATATTTCTCCACTTAACCTAATAAGGCCCCATGACTTTTAACACACATGGGAGGTTATTTTCCCTATTATTCTATTCATTAACACTTAGAAAACACTCGTTAATCTTCTCTAAAGTTCTTGGGCAAAGAAATCTAGGGTGTTATCTTAAGGATTAATTTGGGACTTGTGTTGGTGATTTCTGTCCATCATCTACTCAATTTAAGGCATTTACTCTTCCCTCGTTGTTAGTCCCAACTAAAGGCATGGTTTTATACAATGTTTTCATGGTTTGATTATTGTATGATTTTGGGGTTTTCAAATATGTGTTGGGGTTTTGGTTATAATGGCTTGGTTATGGTTTTACTATGTTTTAATTATGCTTTTGCATGCTTTAATGGTGGTTTTGGATAATTGGTTGCAGGGGAATGGTTACATGGTATTTGGTTTTGGAAATACTATGTCCCCAACATGTTTCATAAAATGCCTATGATAATGCTTTTACTATATTATTGGATTTTTAATGGAACTATTGCATGGTTTGAACTTGGCAATGGAACCCTAAATGGTTTAAATGGTTAAATAGGATGGTTTGGTTCAATAAACATCCTTATGGGGTACAATGGAATCCCCCAAGCAAACATAATAATGAATACTTACGGGGTACAAAGGATCCCCTAACCAAACATAATAATGGAACACTTGTGGGGTACATGGGACTTCCCCAAGTTAACTTGGTAAATGGGTACACGGGAATCTCTTAACCTCTTAAGGTTTGGCTAAGGACAATACTTGTAAATTATAGTCGGTATGACGATACCACTATTAATAGCCTTGGTTAATAATAAATGGAATAATGGATTGGATGGTTGAAAATAGTTTTAATTGGGAAATAATGACGGGGTGTGATAGCTAACCATGAAGGTGGGAGTTCAATGAACAAACACTAGAAACTCATGTTTGCCGACATGAGGGGTTGGTCATGGCGACCATATATGATACTATAAGGTATACGGGAATCCTCTATGTACACTGTACATATGTATCATGGAGGGTGAGGGTACTTGGGAATCTCCTACTCTTATGGTATCTCCGGTTTGTGCGGCTACACGCATCGGGGCTCGTTCAGGGGGTTAAACTGGACCCATATCTCCCATGAATGGTTTTAGACGGTTAAGCTACACATACCCAGGTTAATTATTTTTAATGCATATTAAACCTGGTTTTCTTTCTCGGTATGGTTATATATATATATATACATATGTATGGTTTGTATGTATATGGTTGGTTTACTTGGTTTTACTGGAATTATTTTATCCTTATCCTGAGTTCATGCTAGAGTTCACCCGCTAACCCATCTTTGGGTGGCTGTATTCCCATGCGATTTAGGAATCCATTATTCTACTCCTCCTACATAGTGATCGAATTTCGAGATCAACTCTTAGGATTGAAGTGGTGAGCTTCCATCTTTTCGAAAGGCTCCATTTTATGTTCATGGATGTTCTTACACACTTTGATTTATTTATGGATATTTTTTTTTTGCTATGGTTGGGGGCATGTCTCAACCGGATATTGGTTTTCTTTTGGTTAGAGGCTTTTGTAGAATTTCTATGGGTTGGTATGGGCGGGATCGGTAGTGGTGTCAGCCTTAGTAGTGGCATTGGCATTAGGGATGACATTATTGGACTAAATTTCTTATTGTTCCATTCTTTTATGTTATGTAATGAAACTTGGTTTGGTTATTGTTTTTGGTTTTGGTTTATGGTTTGGTTATGGCTATCGGTTGGTTTGGGGATGGTTAGACTCGTTTGGGTCGGTCACGGTTATAGACCTATCCCAGAGTCTGGATTTAGATAGTTATACTCTATCTTGTTCTATGTTCAGAATTCATCCGAATCAGGGTATCCGCTGGACGGTTGGGTTGGGTATTGGGGGTAGTCCCCGATCTTGGTTAGACTTGGGATGCCCATTATGATAAGGCCCCGGTCGAGTCGGGTAACCTTTCCAGCTTTAGACTCCACTCTAGTAAAAAAAAATTAACACCAAAAAATCCAAAGTTATCTTCTCCCAAAACTGTAATAAAGAGAATAAGAACACTTTTGCCAATCTTCTCTCCATCCCTGCAAAATCTAACTTTAGAAAATACTTGGGTTTTCCTATATTTCACCAAAAACTTGTTAACAACAATTTTCAATTTATCCTTGATAATATTAAATTTCAAGTTAGCTAATTGGAAGAAAAAATTCCCCAACATGATTGGCAGATGCTCTTTGACTAAAGCTTCCTTGAGTAGTATGCCAAACCATGTTATGTTATACACTTTCTTTGTAGCAAAACTCTCAAGCTCATTGATAGAATTCAAAGGAATTTCATTTGGGGTACCAATGATATCGGGAAAAAAATATACCTACTAAGCTGGGACACCATCACTAATCCTAAAAAGGAATGGGGCCTCAACATGCAAAAAGTCAGCCTCAAGAACATTGCTTTGCATGCTATCTTACATAAAAATTTCGCTCAAATCTATACTCCCTTTAGGCTAATGTGCTCCACTCTAAATATGGTAACAAAGCCTCCAATATCCATAACCTTTCCTTTAGAACTTCGAAAGCAATTTTAAGAAGAAGATAAGTTTGTAAAGATGCTTACCAATGGATAGTCCATAAAGGAGATATAGTAAATTTTTGGAGAGACAAATGGCTTGCCCACTCCCCCCTCTAAGTCAGATCATTCATGGTCCCTCATTGTTGAGATGGAAAGACTAAAATTTTCCCAGCTCCGAACCAATAATTCTTGGGATTTCACAAATCTTCCTTTGAAATTCCAAACTCCATCATCCAAACCATGAACAACACATTTCTTCATAGCCAAAGCCCCCACCAGGATACTCTCATTTGGAACCTCAATCGCAATGAACTTTTTAGCTATAAAAGTTCCTGCTCCCACATCTCCAATAGCTTAACCAACAACCATCCAAACTCCTTTAGTTGGATTTCGAAAAACCCTACCCCAAACAAGATTAAGTTTTTCATTTGGCTTATCCAACATAAAAGCCTCCCTACCAACTCTAACCTTGCCAACAGAGGCATAAATATCTCAAAAGTATGTGCCTTTTTCTAATTATTCCTGTGAAGACATCAACCATATTTTCCATAAATGCCCTAGCAACCTTCAATTCTATACATATATCCTTCAGCATCACAAAGGGAACACCACTATCACACACAACATGCTCCATCCTACTAATTAGAGCATCACTTGGAAATTCCTTAAGGACAAATCCTTTGATACCATTATCTCTCGGAAAACTCTTTTTCATTTTTTTCCTTTGGACTATTTGGAAGAACAAAAATAATAACTCGTTCAATAATAAAAAGGGATTACCCTAGCTTCAAACAAGCCTACTCCGAGGCCATTGAGTTCAGTATCCTAAGTCCTTATTATGATAGGATTTCAAAGACCACCCTAAACCTTAAATGGATCTCACCACCCTTAGGCTCCTTCAAACTCAACATCGTTGGAGCTTGCGTTGGTAAACCCCAAAGGGGTGGTATTGATGGAGTAGTTGAAAATAATAAGGGTGAACAGGTTATGGAATTTTACAAAAGCTACCATCTCACCACCAACAATCACATGGAGCTACTTGCTCTAACTGAAGGACTCAAAATGTTGGAACTTGACAACTTTGTTTCAATTGAAATTAACATCGACTCCATGAAAATCATTTGCATGCTTAAATAAGGCAATCTCCTATATAATCCTTTAATTGATGAATGCAGGCTGATAATCATTCGCATGCTCAAAGAAGGTAATCTTCTCTATAATCTATCTAATGAAAAATGACGACTAATTGTTTTGGAAATATATGGAATTACACTTTTTTATTTAATCATTTAGTATATATATATATATATATATATATATATATATATATATATATATAATTTTAATCCGTTTGATTCCTTCTGCCCCAATTAATAACAGGGATATAGCCAAGTTTTCTATTTTCAAACTTCAAAGACAGATTTTTAATTAAAAGTGAAGGAATGGAACCCTCTCATTAACACCTTTAAAGCATATGTAAAACAATAGTATGACATCAAAGTAAACAAGGTACCACTTATAACTGCCCTGGAAAATAAAAAAGGTAAATATTTTTGTTTGCCAAAATGAAAAATGGTAGTAGTTCAATTTTAAAATGGTCCTTTTAGCCGAAGCTCAACAAAATTATGTGGCAATTTTTAAATTTCAAGATTCAAACAAGCCTATGTAAAATAATAGTATGACATCAAAATAAACAAGGTACCACTTATAACTGCCCTGGAAAATAAAAAAGGTTATTTTTGTTTGCCAAAACAAAAAATAGTAGTAGTTCAATTTTAAAATGGCCCTTTTAGCCGAAGCTCAACAAAATTATGTTGCAGTTTTTGGATTTTGAGATTCAAACAAGTCTATCTTTAACCTTAATTTTGATATATCTTATAAATATTTTGAATTTTCAATTCGTAGGACATATAGTAATTTTTACGTAGTTTTCAAATATATAAATTTTATTTTAAAAAATTTAAAGAAACCATATCCAAATTAACAATAAAAATTAGATGGTATGACTTTCGAAGTTTGAAACTATGGCACAGGAACATAGAGAGAATGTAATAGCCCTTGATAAATTAAAATTAGAAAAATCACAAAAAGTGACAAACTTAAGATCATTCTTATGATAAATAGCAACACTTTCATAAAATTATATTTTATAGAAAAAATAATATTTTTTTATGGGACCACTCAATACATACATGTTTACATGCTACCAAAGAGTAACTTCTCTTATTTTCACTCTAACACTAATTCTCTTTCCTATTTTACTGTACCTTTTTATTTTTTCTCAAATAGCGCTTATTCTTCATATTTTTATTTTAATTTATGTTTTTTTCCTCACATTTTTTCACCTTAATGGATAAAGAACGTGCTCCACAAAATAAGTTAACTATTAATTTTATAGTTATTGTATTTTATCTCTTCCCCAAATTCTATATATTTTGTATTTTTTTGTTCATCATTTTTCT
Source organism: Capsicum annuum (assembly GCF_002878395.1). Classification (NCBI taxonomy): domain Eukaryota; kingdom Viridiplantae; phylum Streptophyta; class Magnoliopsida; order Solanales; family Solanaceae; genus Capsicum; species Capsicum annuum. Next base: position 60,123,676 of record NC_061113.1, on the reverse strand, counting down.
TGTAATTTTTTTTATTTTTTTTGTTGTATGATTGTGGAGGTTTGCTCTAATGGCAGAACAGTTGAAGAAATCAATGAGGGTCGACGCACCGTAATGATCCAGAGAAGATGGCTGAAATAATAAAACAAAAAGGATTGAAGAAATCAAAAGCCCAAAAATATAAAGATATAAGAAATTTCTTTTAAAAAAATCGGAGAATCAAGAAAAATTTCAAGTCCTGATGTTGAAACTCTTTTGAATATGATTTTGAAGAATATAAAGACGAAGAAGTATTTGTATATGTATTTATTAAATAATGGGTACTCATTTTTTTGTGTGTGTGTGTGTGTATATATATATATATATATATATACACACACACACACACAAAAATCTAATTGTATGTAATTTTTTTGGGGCATGTGTATCTATTTGTATTTTATATATACAAATGCATATCCATATGTATTTTTGTACAGTGTTAGATTTATCTTTAAACTATTCTATGTCATTCTAGAGGTAACATATGTATTTATTTGTACTTTTTACTATTTACGGTATGAATTATGTATTTTTTGATTATCTATATGTATATGTATATAGTTGTCCTTTTGCTATAGAGATTTATGTCATATGTATGTTTATATACATATGGATCAGATATGTATTTCTGTAAATACGTATACAGATATATATGTATTTTTTGTACTGTAAATATATATGCAGATCTGTATGTCTATGCATTTTGTATATTTTTAAATATATATATGTGATATAGATATTTATATTTTTTTTTATTGTATAGATATTTTTTTGTATATATTCATGGCAAGAACCACCAATGAGGCCTGTTAGGAAAATCAGAACAGACAATGCAGAAGTCCTTGAAGTTTGATGATTTTTTTTCTATTTTGTGTATGATAACATTTAATTGTAGGTTGGCAGTGATGTAGTTGAGTAGTTGTTAAGTTTCACATCTTACTTTCATGTTTCATGTCAAAAGTAAATTGAATTTGATAGTTATTTTATTGTAATTTGAAGATTGATACTTAGTCAAATTGAATGAAAGATTTTCATTTTAGTACTATGTTGAGTATTTATCCTGTTTCAAATAGTTGTATGTGTAATTACATATGTATTAATATGTGATTATGCAGTTTTATATGCAGGTTCTACATTATATTATTTGGTTGAACAATTATATATTTGTATTTATATGTATTTCAAAAAACTAATAACAAATACGTTCAGGTAACTGTACATATTTTTATACATGTAATTTAATTATATATGTATTAATAATTGAGGACATGTTTATATAGTTGTATATATAAATGCAAATTTATTTTTTATAGTTGGACATTATTTTATATTTTTATTTATATGTATTTTTAATTGTACATGTGTCTATATCTATAATTTATAATATATTAAAAGTGTGAAAGGCCTTAGAAATGTTGTTTGAACTTTTTGTCCTTCATTAAAAATCTTTGCTTTAGACAAAATCGTATTTTCACTATTTTTCCTAATATTTGAGAGTTAAAAATCAATTAAATATATTTATGATAATACATTTCCTTATTAGAAGTCATCAGAATTTCACTATTTTTTCTTAATTTAAGAGTTGAAAATAAATTAAATATATTTATGGTAAAACCTTTCCTTATTAGAAATCATCAAAATTAATGAAAACTAATACTTTTTTCATTAGTTTAAAAATTCTAAATTTAATTTTAAGAAGATTTGAAAAATCTAGAAATAATTGCAAAATCGTTAGAATAAGAAAAATTTAAAAAGTACCAAATTTTTAAAAGTTTTAAGTACGTAATAAGAACGTAATCAATTATTTTGTAAAGATAAGACTTTAAAAATAAGGAATGATTTTAATTATAAGAAAAATAATAATAATCGTAACACAAATATGGTTCAAATTGACGAGTCTCCTTAACATATGGCAACAAGGGAAAGAGGTACTATATGGCAAATGCAAAAGTGATGATTCATTAACCACTTGAAACTTTTGGTGGTAAAATACATATGTTTATATTATTATATTAAAGCGTGAAAGATTTTTGAAAAGTGATTTAAACTTTTACACTTTATTAAAAATCATCGCAATAGGCAAAGTTATTTAATTTTAAATAGTCAAATGTTACATGTGCGAGGCACGTGCGGTTAAACTAGTATATATATATAACTGTACTCTTAAATAAATATAGATAACTTTATTTATATTTTTTCAATCAAAGTTGCAAATACTGAAAATGTAATTGTAACGTATTTTAATACATGAAACATAATTGTCATTGAAGAATTAATCACATCACAACAAATATTTTGAAATATATCATTTACGATATTTCCTACATGAACGCCTATTGTGATCCTTAAATCCACAAGCACTGCATGAGTTGATGGTTTTCTTTCCGATCATATCTCTTCCTGATTTTTCGTATAAATACAAAATAGCATTTTAAAATATAATTTTTAAAAATACAAGTGTATCGATGAAAATAAAATTAAATTAAAAATACAAATAAAATAAAATCACAAAATAAAAATACATATGCAACCAACAATAAAATACAAATATAAAACAATCCTTTCAAACACAAGTGCGAATTATATAAAATATAAACGATAGTCCGAACTATAAAATATAAATACAAGAGAAAACTATAAAATACAAGTGCTAATTATAAAATATGAATACAATTGAATCAACAAATATAAAATATACATAATGATTCAAATACAAATACAATAAATGACTGTGATGTTTTCATTATCATCCATAACTTGTGCTCGACGTAGCCATATTTTTTAAAAATTCAAAAAAACATAAAATAGAACCCAAAAGAAAATGAGAAAGAAAAAAAATACAAGTTAGAGACAAAAGAGTGGAAAAATAATAATAAAAAAAAATAGAACAAGAAAAAAACGAAAAAGAAAAAAACAAAAAAAGAAGAGAAAAAGAAAAAAAAGAAAGAGAAATAGAAGAGTAAAAATAAAAGTGATAAAAAAAGAAATAAAAAAAATAGAAAAAAAAAGATAAAAAACAAAAATTGGAAAAGAAAAAGAAAAATACGAAAAAAGAGAAAAAATAAGAAAAGAAAAAAGAAAAAAAAACAAAAAAGGAAAAAACAAAAGAGAGAAAAAAGTGAAAAGAAAAAGAAAAAGAATCAAAATAGAAAAAAAATGATAAAATAAAAAAGAAGATGAAACAAATTAATTAGAAAAAGAAGAAGAAAAAAGGGTAAAGATACAAGAGAGAAAGAAAAAAAATAAAGTTTTATTTTGAAATTCTTAAAATCATGAAGATAATAATTTTCAGTTGACTTGAGTTTGATTTGGAGAAAGAATCTACTAATTTAAATATTATTAATTTATGAAAAATGAATCTACTGCTTTAAATAATATTAATTCATGAAAAAAGAATCTACCGCTTTAAATAATATTAATTTATAAAAAAAAAATCTGCTGTAATTTATAAAAAAGAAATGGGGATCTTTCAGAAATAGTGAAACTTTGCTATAAAACCTCTCTTCCATAGCCGTATTTTACATAATTATCATTTATAACCGCTGTATTCAATTTTCAGACGATGTATTCACTTTTACCTAGTAGTCTGTATTCGTAAAAACATAAATACACTACATATTTAGTCTCGCCAAAAACACTATCATTATTTTTTTCATTTTTTTTCATTCTCGTGTTTTCCTGCTTTTTCCTTCCTCTTTTTTTTTTTCCTATTTTTTTTCTTTTTCCATCTCTTTAATCTCTAACTTCTATTTCTCTTTCTTCTTTTCTTTTCTTCTTTAATTTTTTTTGTTTTTTTTTTTACTTATTTTCTTTATCATTTATTTTATTTTATTTTATATTATATTTTATGTATTTTTAAAAAATATTTTTAGTCGAGTACAAGTCATGAATAATAACGTAAATACCACAATTGTGTATCGTATTTATAGTCACACCGTCATTTATATTTTTATATTTATTAATACAATTGTATTTGTATTTATATTTTAAAGTTCGCGCTTGTATTTATATTTTATAGTTCGCACTTGTATTTGTTAGTTTGCACCATCATTTATATTTTATATAATTCGCACTTGTATTTTAAAGAATTGTTTTGTACTTGTATTTTATAATTGACTGCATATTATATTGGATTATGTTTATATTATGATTTTATTATATTTGTATATTTAGATTATACTTGGATTATACTTGTATTTGTATTCTATTTTCATTGATACCTTTTTATTTTTAAAAAATTATTTTGTATTTGTAAGTTGATTGCATATTCTATTTAGCCGTGACTATGTACAATTTATCATTTGTATTTGTATACAAACAAGTAAATGCATTAATTGTATTTTCTTGATTCTAAATATATAAATATGTAATGTATCATTTGAAACAAATGTACCATTTTGTATTTGTATATCAAAATTATCATTCATATTAGTAAATAAACAAATATCACTTGATGCAAATACAATTACAAACAAATGATTTTATAAATAAAAATACAATATGTAGTTGTATAGAAATTTGAATTGTATTTATTTGTATCAATAAATACAACTCGTATTAATAAATACAAACAAGTATTTATATAAAGAAAATTAATCGTTCATTTTCAATAATTAAAAAATACAAATGATAATTCACACTTGTATTTACATGTTATAGTTCGCATTTGAATTTTTATTTTATAGTTCGCACTTGTATTTGTATGTTATAGTTCGCATTTATATTTATATTTTATAGTTTGCACTTGTATTTGTATGTTACAGTTCACATTTGTAATTGTATTTATAATTCACATTTGTATTTGTGTTTGCTAGTTTGCACAAATGAAAAGCAAAAAAAAAAAAAAGAAAATACAAAAAAATGAGCGTAACATAAAATAGAGAAAAAATACAAAAAAACAATGAGGAGGAAGATGAAAAGGAAAAAAAAAAAGAAAATGAAAAAAACGAAAAAAAAAGTGAAAAAAGAAAGAGAAAACAACCAAAAAAGGGAAAAAAAAATAAAGAAAAAAATTGAAAAAGGAAAAAAAAGGAGAATAAAAGAAAATAGAAAAAGAGAGAAAATACATTAGAGACTATAAATTATAATTAGGAATAATTAATAGGCAAGAAGAAGCTATGAATTATGATTGATTGAAACTTAGGCTAAATAGAGTAATTAGGAGCATATATTTGCTAAGATAATGTAGTTATCCAAAAGAAACCTATTGAGTAATTATTTCTTATTTAACTCAACTAATTTGAATAAAAGAAGTACAAATCTCGTTGTATTAAGCTACAATTCCAGAATTAACACGGATGGATGTATAAAGAGAGGATTCAACTTATATAAATTGAAATATAAAGAATTTCCAACGGCTGCAGAATGTACTGTACTTGTACACAAATATGTTTTCTCTTTTTTGCATTCTTTTTATGTGGCAAAGAGATACTTCTTAGTTGCTCCCACTCCTCAACGAAAGAGGATTCAATAGTTGGTGAAACCTCAACCAACCGGATCCGAGTAAAATGAGAAAGTTAGCTACGATAACAGAAAAGATAGGCAGTTCTTTATATATAGAGTATATCTTATATCAATAAGGTGAGATCAGACACATTAAACGTTCTTCCACATGCCTACAGGAATTGCGGTCTCGAAGTATACCAACATTTTCCTCCTGCAGTGAAACACGTCCAGGATGGACCCAAGTATTCCTCATGGGCGTTAATACATTTGTCTTAACAATTTAGGCTTACTGCAACATGAATAATTGAAATCATGCATTGATAGTGTGGCGTCTTTTGACAAACTTAATACTAACCAAACTTAAACCTTTTTACCAAGTCTCAAATTTAAATTTTTCCCAAGAATCAGTCCACATAAAACAAGAATTTGTCTTGGTAACCCATGTACTTCCACTGTTCAGCCAAAATCATGTCTTGTTAGAGCGGAAAGCCGAGACTAATTACAATAGTGTTCCACATTAGCTCCTTGGAACCAGTTCCAGCAAAAGTAAAAATGCAACTGCCTAAAATTCTACACTAAAGTGGGACTCTTAGGATTGGCTTTCAAAAAGATTCTGAAAGCGAAAAACGTTACATGGCAAGAAGAGGACTATTCCTGACTAACTCTCTTAATTTAACAAAGGAATGACGACAGCCTAAATACAAAGTGCCTCTGGACACAAATTCACAAGGAACAACCTACCTGTTTCCTCGTCATTCAACCATGCAGAGGCTGGAACAGATGTCACCTCCTAGACTTTCTGGAGCATGAAAACAAATTAGAAAGCATGAGTGTTCCTCGCCATCCAGTTTTCACTCTTTACCATCTGAACAGCAAAAAGAATGTGTTATAAACTTTGACCACTTTAAAAATATCATATAGTGCAAGACACCACTTTCCAGAGCTAGCAACGTATTTCTTTTTTCCTTATATATTAGATTATGAGGTTGGATAGAGCTCGAAATTCGTAAACTATGAGAAGGTTAGAAGCAACAATAAAAAAGGAAAATAAGCAAAAAACAAAAAATATAGTAGTGACAAAAATACTAATACTAGTGATGTACGACATCTGGCAAAGAACAAATTTAATTGATAAGAATGATAGTGATGTCAAAGAACAAATTTAATTGATAAGAATGATAGGATTCCTACACAAACAATGATAAAATATACTCATTAGGGCCATTGATAACTATCTGTTCAGTTACGTTATTTTGGTGATCGGTCTATATCTATATTTATAACTAATTGCCAATTTTACAAGCACTTGGCATATTGCAAGGTCCCCAAGACTTCCATCTGAGGTTGGTTTGCTCAAACAGCAATAGCTTTCGCTCAACATCGCATTCATTCAGAGGAATCTCATGCAATTTCATTTTTTCATCACATTCATTCAGAGGAATCTCATGCAATTTCATTTTTTCAATGAAGGAATCTCATCCAGTTTTGCGACTAACATTGTCAAGATGGATGTACAAACTTAGAAAGAGCAGATTAGAGGTTGTGACACAGAGTTTATGTTAGCAACCAGATTGCACAATAAAAACAACAAGAAGAAGTATTTCAGGGTTTAAAACATTAATGATTAACGTATTGACCAACCTTGGAAAGTCCGCAGTTTTGATAGATTAAAACTCGACTGGACTAATATTAGAGAGGCAAAATCTCAAATGAACTAATTAGGGAGGCAAAAACAAGAATGTTCCTTGAAAGTTGAAATTAGAGAATTACTATATATAATATGGTGAAAGAAAAAATTCACCTTTGTCATTGAGAAAAGCAGAAGAATTGGCATCCATTTGGTGAATCTTATCCACTGAACCACTAGGAGCAGGTGCAGCAGATAATCTAATTGTGGGCGGGGAACAAGTGTTGCTCCTACTTGACAGCTCATTTGAGGTATGATTTCCGGTTCGATGGTTCAAATAGATGTCCAAGCTAGCAGATGAAGACATTCCCATCTTTCTCTTGCTCTTCAACCTTCACCTAACAGAGACGTGAGATACTGAAAAGAAATAAAAAGGAGTACAACTGTTCTTGTTTCTTATTACCAATTTGATATTGAGCAGTATAGTTATTGCAGTACCTGTCTTTCCGTTTCTCAATATATCTTTGCACTGATGCTTTCCTGCTTGTGTTGCCTTCCACTGCTGCTGCATGATTGATTTTGGAGGCATGAGAGGAAGAGATAGATAAGAATGAAATTCATGGAGAAGTAAAATAAGATGCCTGATTGCTTTGACTTCAACAAGTTCTTTTAATCATCATATAAGCATTACCTACTTCAAGTTTTGCATTTATTAAAGGCATTTATCATTTTTTTTTGGATAAGGTTAAAGGCATTTATCTATTATAATGCATTGATGAAGAAATAAAGAGTAGCATTAATTGAAGGCCTGAAACAGGTGGTTAGCAGGAGAAATCTATGTTGCTCATATTTTTAAATAGTGTCGACGGGTGCGTGTATCAAATTCTCCAAAAGTACTTTCTTTTGGAGAATTAGATACGAGTGCCGCATCATTTTTGGTGTGTTCGAGCTACATAGGGAGAAAGGACTATTAAATTTACCTGTCTGCAGACTCTGGAATGCCATTCAATTTAGTGGCAAAACCTGGTTTATGGAAGTACTTCAACCCTTTAGTGGTATAATATCTAAGCACCAGCTAAACTTATTTTTTTGACTAGATATGAAAAGGCCTGTCAACGGGCCCAACATTACAGTCATGAATTATATTTTTAGGTGTTCAATTTTATTCTTCAAAAATAAATTAATTATCAATATTTTTAGATAAACATGATAAGAAGTAATAGTGGACATTACACTTGTCAGTAAATTGTCTTTTCTATTTCTATTTCTATTAAATTAAACATAAAGTTATAACCTACTTACGTTGCCACAACTAACTTTAAAAAATTAGGAAATCTAATTATTGTTTGCAAAACCTGGTTTATGGAAGAACTTCAACACATTAGTGGGATAATATCAATGCACCAACTTCTTATCTTTTCCTCTTTATCTTTTATTTTTTGATAATGAAAGTGTTCGGGCCAGCTTGCACACACCTCGACCATTCCATCCAGTGCCCACCAAAGCTTATGTAGATGAAAAGAAATCATCTAGCACTTCTTTTTTTACTCTGCTGGATTTGAACCCCAGTATTCAAAGTTTTTACCCATTTCACTGACTGCTAACTCACACCTTTAGGTGTTCCTCTGGTTTTCAAGCACCATCATTTCAATATGTGGGTACTTGGATTTGGAATTTTAAAATCTCTTTCATATAGCTGTAAAATATGGTCAGGATGGGAAGTCTTGACTCCTGAATGACAACGGCTAGTAATTTTTTAATAAGTTAAGGAATGACTGTCTTATCTTTCCCTCCAGTTTTCAGGTACCATACTGTAAACGATAAAGTTTTGATGACAGCTAGAGGTCAGCTAACATGGAGAAAGAAAGTCATGGCCTCACACAACCCTGGGTAAATAAAAGCATCCATCACATTGCTCAATTAAACTAAACAGAGGAGCCTAATATTCCCCCAGTTTCAGCAAGGTACACCGAGAAATTTTCCTCACATTTTTGGGAGTTCTTGGGGTTGGGGAGAAGAGAATCAGAAACAACAAAAGGAAACAAAAGAACTTGCCCGAATTGTCTTCATAGAAGGTGTTGCTTTCCTCCAAATGCAGGCGAGTCACTTCACTCATTTTCCCTGTAAAATATTCAAATTAGTATGTTCTGTAACACAAGGACACACCTCATCGAGATTCATGGAAAGTTACTTTTCATGGAAAGCCATAACCTAGACAGAATCAAACTCACATATGGATTTGGCAAGAGGGGGAGGGTGGGGCTAGTCAACTTTATCAGCATTTTCATCAAGCACATTACAGGTTACGCCTATTTTTTCTATTCAACTTTATGCACATACCATCAAATACCCCAGATCATGGACTAATGTGTTCACATTCTTCAATCTCCGGGGTAAGCCAGCAAAGAAACAAGAATGAACCTGTTTGCATGGTCGGCATGAGCACCATACGAGAATCTGGACCCAGCTTAACATTTGCAGCCTGCAAATCGCATTCGGAATGTCGAGCTGCTCTGGCAGCATCCAACGGAGTTTCTGAAGGCACAAAGAGTGGGCTTGCAGCAAGATGCATGATTGCTTGTGCCTAAACAAAACACCAGTGGCCACACCAAGAACAAATTTAGTCGTCAATACTGAAATTGTCGTACTTCTGATGTAGATCAAGCTTAAGGTACCTTTCCAGCAGGAACATCATCGTACACATTCACCTTTCCACAATAGAAGATTGTCAATTGACCTGCTGGTGTGTTTCCTGAGTCTCTGGTTCTGGACTCCCCAAGAAAAAACAATTAGCACTTGAACTAACTATAATGGAATTTCTGGAAATCTCAGTCCGTAAAGGCTCACACACTCGCAGAAACGGTGTTATCAATGGCGCTCGCCATGTCGCCAATGGCGAATGGCGAGGCGAGGCATGGTCCCCACCAGCCTTTGTGGCGCTGCGACCTACAAAAGGCGATGCCTAGGCGAGGTTGGCGACATGGCGACGCAAGGCGACAATGGCGCCGCCTCTTTTTTTTTTTTTTTTTAAAGAATTAGGGTTTTAGGGATAAAAAAGGTAATTTTAGGGCTTATTGTCCTATTTTTGTTCAACTGTCTTACTTGCTTGGCGACTGCGATTGCGACCTAAGGCAAGTCACAACTGCGATTGTGATTTCGGCGACTGGCGGCAGCTACTCTGGCAACTGGTAAGTACTTCGGCAGTTTCTCTTATTTTTCTTCTTCTTTCTTCTTCTTCTTACACCAGCAACTCAACTGGTAGTCTGGTACTGATTTCTTATTTAGTCTGGTACTGATTTCTTATTTTTTTCCTCTTCTTCCTCTGTTTTTCTTCTTCTATTTCTTCCTCTTTTTCTCTTCTTTCCTTTTCTGCACATTGTATTACACCATTACTGTAAATTTTAGCATCCATCTACTATCTATTTTTAATTTTTGACTTGAAATATTTCCTAATATTTCTCATGAGTCCGATGTGGTTGTTAAGTTTGACACTCATTCTATCAGTACGAGATAGTTTCAAGTATCTGGCATCGATGATTCAGGAGAACGGAGAGATTGACACTCATTCTATCAGTAGGGCGAATGAAGTGGAGGCTCGTCTCCGGTATCTTGTGTGACAAAAAGGTACCTCCCAAACTTAAAGGCAAGTTCTACTGAGTGGTGGTTAGACCGGCTTTGTTGTATGGGGCGCAGTGTTGGCCTATTAAGAAGACCCACATCCAGAAGATGAAGGTGGCGGAGATGAGAATGCTTCGATGGATGTGTGGGTGTACTAGAAAAGATAGGATTAGAAATGAGGTTATTTGAGATAAGGTGGGAGTGGCTTCGGTGGAAGCCAAAATGAGGGAAGCGAGGTTGAGATGGTTCGGTCATGTGATGCAGAGGAGCACGGATGCCTCAGTGCGGAGGTGTGAGAGGTTGGCTAGGGATGATTTCAAGCGAGGTAGAGGTAGACCGACGAAATATTGGAGGGAGGTGATTAAACATGACATGGAGCAGCTTCAGCTTACCGAGGACATGACCCTGGACAAAAAGTTGTGAGGAGGCGAATTAGGGTAGAAGGTTCGTCTGAGTTAGGATGTTGTATGTTTTAGTGTATACTTGGAGTATCTTGCTTTTAGTATTATTGAATATGTTAATTTCAATTGTATCTTGTTCTATTACTATTCCTTATCTTATCTTGCTTTATTTTGAGCCAGGGGTCTATCGAAAACCTCTTTATCTCACAGTTGAGGTTGTGGTATGGACTGCATACACTTACCCTCCCCAGACCCCACTTGGTGGGAATATACTGGCTATGTTGTTGTTGTTGTTGTTGAATATTTCCTAATGTATTAGTGCTATTGAAATTTTGATCATTTATATAAGCATATTTTAATTTTTTTGTATTAATTGTCGCCGCACTTTCAAAAAGCGATCGCCTCGCCGCGTGGCAAGGCGGGGCCTTGTCGCCTCTTCTCACCTTTCGCCGTCCAAATCACTGCACAGAATCACAACTTCCCTTAGGATGCCATCTTCTAAGTTCTCACATGATAGCTAGTGAAACCATTTAAGTCATATTTTAAGCTGATTCGAGAAGCCTAACGGTTTTTCTACGGCAATTGATAAAGCATAACTGCTGATGATAAAACATTTGTTCTTAAAATACTTGTAGCACTCAGTCCATGCTCATCAACATTTTCCAATTGTATATAATGTACTCAATACAACAAGCTCTATAGGAGCAACAAGTGCAGTGCTCCTATGGGATCTAGCAAGTGGTAGTGGAATTTGGGACATCACCAACAAAATAGGAACAACTCTTCAAAGTGAAATGAAAGACCGAAGCTCTCAATTGAGACTAAATGTAAAAAGCATTAACATTTACTTGCTTGTCAAAACATTAACCACAATTCTTGCACATCCTTCACCCAACCAATTCAAGGACACACAAATAAGCGAAAACTCCATATTAACCACTTAATGAATATTAGAATCTTTTTAATGTACTTTTGAAGGGAAGAGCCGGCCGGTACTTCATGGAGCAGCAGAGTCAAACTATTATTCAATGGGAACAAAGTGTGTCAAAGACGAGCACCTTATTTATTTGTAACATAAAGTAAAGAATCGGCCACCTCCAACCCTAAGGTTGTGGGTTCAAGTGGGAGCAAAAAGGTTAGCTTATAGCGAGAGGTTAAAGATTAAATTTAAAAAAAAAAGAGCAGCCATCAGTTCAGCATATAAAAGGTTTAATAAATTGCATAAACCAGTGGAGGACACGATTATTCACCTAGAAGGAGCTAAGTTATTGACAACTGCAACAGAACCTGCAGCTTTATCACCAGAAAGATCAGGTTTATTTGGATGCTTTCTTCCATACGGTACAATTTCTTCAACCGATTCAGAAAATCCTGCATCAGTATTTGTTCCTTTCTGGACCTACATTAGTTCATTTTATTCAATAATTAAGCGCTTAAACATGGAAAGTTACATTCACACTATGAAATTAAGCGATAGAGGTATCATATTCATCAAATAACCATGACAAGAGAAAATATCAGTAGATGAAATCGAAACGCACACGCTGTAGACTAGTGTCTGGGCGAGGAATGTGAAGCCTTTTCCGCTGGCCGGTGTCGGTATCCGGCGGCGTCTCAAGTAGCGCCTTCAGTGAAATCACCTGCTGAATCGCCTGTGATTTATTCCATGACGGCCTTCTCATCCCTGCACGGACACATCTTTAGAAGACGCACGCATAATCGTCCTCACGTGTGTGCTAGTTTTATGCATAATAATCTTCAAAAAGATAAATATTCTATTCTCGATTTTCGCAGCTCCGGGTTTTTTTAACGTTCAAGCATATACAAAGAGAGAGAAAAAGTCTTTCTGTGTGTGTGAGAGAGATGCACCTTTATCTTTAAGATAACGGCGGCAATCTTCGCGAGTGAGCTGAGAAATGTCGTCGTCCGTAAGTTGGTGCAGCGGTTTGTCAAGAGGCGACTTAGAAACAGTTTCTTCCGGCGGCATGTTGCAAAATTCAGGTATAAATCGGTACAACTTCGTTTCGTTTGGATAAAATTGGCAACAGAAGAAAGCTGTTTGGCTGAGTTAGTGAGTGAGTGAGTGGTGGCGAAAGTGGTTGCGGAGAATTGGGAAAAAATGGCCGCGGCGCCGCCCCTGTTTGGCAGAGAGTGAGTTGCTTTTTTGGTTTTTGGCAGTAACCAATTCAGGAGAAGCAAAGCCTGCAACCCCAGGTTGCCACGTAATCAGCGATGTCATTATTGAAAAAGATAGCCCCCACATCTCATCTTTCGAATTCGTGATGCCCTTAGAGGTCGCGGCGGTCCCTCTCCTTACCACCGCTACCGCTCTATACTGTACTTCCCGGCCTAACTTTTTCCCATCACATATTTCGCTTCTTAAAAACGTACTAATCTTGAGGAGTTTAGAGGCATATATAAATGAGCCTTCAAACTTATATTTGTGTTCTTTAATTTTAGTTATATATAAGTAGATATTTAAATTTATATAAAATTAAATAAGTAGATATATATGTTATATGTAGTTTCAATTTCTTACATGATTAATTTGTGTTTTATATGTATTATGTCACATAAAATATTTAAAGTTGAAGATTATATATATGAATTAAGAATAAGTTAAAGGACAAGTTAATATATTATACCTTAATTTTTGAGCTTAAATTATGTGCACATAAAAAAATTTACATCATCATATAAATTTATCTGCTCTTGCAAATTATCATATTTTTAACTTTTTTTTTTCTTTTTCTAAAAAGTTTATTAAAAGAAAAAGCACTATTGCACCATATCCCTCTAAATCTTCTAACTCAGATCTCTCCTCAGTGGCAAATCTACATAGGGGCCAGGGGTTCATCCGAACACTCTTCATCAAAAAATTATACTATTTTTACATGATAATTTTTTTTATGTATAAATAGTAGAGGTTGAACCCTCTTCAACTAATCCGTATATGTACTATTGAATCCCTCACTGAAAATTCTGAATCCGTTCCTGTCTCTCCTCCAAAGTCTAAACCCTCCTTTCATGTTTATTTACTTGGCTTTGTTTCCAGCCTCATATGTTTCTCATTACTTTAATGTAATTGAAACACTTAATATAATTTAAGATTTTGATGTAAATTTTTATATGATATTTGTGATTTTAGAATCTTTTCAAATTAAAAGAAAAAAATCCTGAAGTTTGTTTATACAGTAGTTTATAAAAATAAAAGTTACATAGTTGTGCTAATTCTTAATTAAGCTAAAAACACTCTCAATAATTGTAGGGTCATTGAGGAATTAGTATCTTCTCGCAAGGTTCAAAATATTTGATATAGATAGATAATTAAACGGAAAAGAAAACGGAAAATGGTCAGAAATACCTTTAAACTATTAAAATTGGTTCAAAAGTACCCTCCGTTAACTTATTGGGCCACGAATACTCTTCAAGTATTGAAATTGATTCAAAAATATCCCTCCATCCATCTTTATGACTCAAAAATACCTTTGCAACTAACGATTTTTTAAAATCATAATGAAAATTCAAAAAAGGGGTTAGAAATATCCTTTAAGTATAGAAATTGGTTAAAAAATACCCTCCATCTACCTTTATGACTCAAAAATACCTTTGCAACTAACGATTTTTTTTTTAAAAAATCAAGATTAAAAATTTCATTAAATACGTGACAACTTTCTATTTGTTGAAACTAAACTATTAAAATGTTAAATCCAATCCGAACCCAACTCAAACTACCTGATTCAAACCGTATAAAATTTGCCCGAACTAAAACTTTTCGATAGTATGAGTCATTTTTTCTATCAAATGCAGGAACTTTGTTGACTTAGAATCTGTCAGTCCAATGTAATGTTGTGAAGAATTTTATTCCCTAATTATAATGTTAGTTTGATATTTCTTTGTGATGTATATTTTTCTGTGTTATCTAGCAAAACTAATTGAGCTGTCTTGGTTCTGGCACGTCTTAGGCAACACTATCTTGTTACTTCCTCCATTTTATTTTACGAAAAAAATACTACATTCTTTCGTAAATAGTTGTCACTATTTTATTTATATACATCAAATTGTCTTGCCACCGCTGGCATGTGCATTCCCTGTCGAGATCACTTCACACCACACACTTCACACCATTCACCGATCAAAATTATGATTGATTTTATAGGATTTGGATCAGGTAGTTTTAGTTGAGTCCGGATTGCGATTAACATTTTAATTAGTTAGTTTCGACAAATAGAAAAGTGTCATGCATTTAATAAAATTTTTAATTATGATTTTAAAAAAACCGTTAGTTGTAAGGGTATTTTTTAGCCAAAGGTAGATGGAAGGGTATCTTTGAACCAATTTCAATATTTGAAAGGTATTTTTGACTCTTTTCCAAATTTTTAATTATGATTTAAAAAAATTATTAGTTGCAAAGGTATTTTTGAGCCATAAGGGTGGATGGAGGGGTATTTTTGAACCAATTTCAATACTTTAAGGGTATTTCTGACTTTTTCCAAATTTTTAATTATTATTTAGAAAAATTGTTAGTTGCAAATGTATTTTTGAGCCATAAAGGTGGATGGAGAGGTATTTCTAAATAAATTTCAATACTTGAAGGGTATTTCTGGTCGAATAGGTTAACTGAGGGTATTTTTGAACCAATCTCAATACTTGAAGGGTATTTTGGGCCCATTTCCGATAATTAAATGATATTGCCAATCTTGTTTGAGATAGAATTATGAAAATAACAGAATTTAATTTGAACATTAAAAAATGAAATAAAGTTAATTTAGGTCGAAAAAGGAAATAACAAATTTGATTAGAGTACAATTAGGACTCTACCGATTTTTGATATCTTTGATTCCTAAATTTAATATTGAAGTTATTGTGAGAATTCTTTAATTTACCTGATATTATTAAAAAAATTTATACACTACGACAACAATAACAACAAACCCAGTGAATTCCCACCAAGTGGGAAATTTATTTTTTTTACACTAACGGTGCATAAAACTTAAACTATTATTTTTTATATGGTTAACTTTTTCTTTTGGGGTCAAAGATAGTTATTTAACTCATGGATAAGTTTTATCAAAGTTACTTTCACTTTAACTAAGCTTGGTTGACCTAGTGGTTAGCTCACTAGGTCGCTAAAGTGTCGGGGGTTCGATTCCCGCCTTATGCATGCAGTAACCAATTGGCCAGCGGTAAACCCTTAAATGGAGCTCAGATCCGCGGAGGATTAGTCCTTGGCCTGTCGGGCTGGGGGATACCTTGGGAAACAAAAAAAAAAACAAAAAAAAGTTACTTTCACTTTGTTCTACGATAATGTAACACCTCACATTCCTGAGCTAGAAATTGAACCGTCATTTTTACATGTGTAAACTCTGATCCTTTGATTTATGTTTGAATACATGTTTCATTATCTTTATCCTAGTGTGTGAAGTGCTTATGAGGTGAAAAATCTTCATAGGCATCACTCAAAGCAAGGTTGAGCTAAGAGACTTTGATTCAGCCGAAATATAGTATTCGATTCTACAAGGGTCAAATTTGAATGTGTATAACTTTTTTATATGAGGAATTTTTTAGACCCACCAAATTATAGATAATTGAATTAGCTTTCCAACGATACCAGTTTTGCCTTAATCCGATACCCGAGTAAAAAGTTATGATCATTTTTGTCAGAACCAGTAAGCTGTCGCGATTGCACCGCAACGCGGGACTAAGTTACCTCATCTAGCTCTGTGATACGGTGTAATGTTTTCCTGCATCCGTAGATACAAGCCCAAAGGACGTTTTAGTCATTTTCCTTTACCCCTAAGCACCCAAGTGATTGATTAAAACACCAAAAGGACATTATTTGCCCACTTTTCATCATCAAACCCTTAAAACCCTCTTCCTCCCCAAGACTAAAATTCAAACTTTTTCCCTAAGAAATCAAGAGTTTAAGCTTCCAAGTTCAAGAATCTTCGAGTAAACATCAAGAATAGGGTTTCTTTTACAAGTTCATCATCCAAGCCCCAAGATTCAAGCTTTATTCCTCAAGAATTCAAGGGTTCAAGTTCCAATTTCAAGTCTCTTTAAGAACTCGTTCAATTAAGGTATGTGGGGTGCTCATCCATGGGTCTTTTTCACCCATGGAGCCCAAAAAACTTTTTTTTTTTAAACTAAAGTATAGATTTTTCTATTATTATTATGGTATTTTACATGTTCAAGATGAGTTTAATTCATGTTTTCCTTCGTTATTTAAATTTAATTCAGCCCATGTATGATCCCATGAAATAATTGACTTACTCATGCTTTAAATCTTAGTTTCCCATGTCTTATTAAAGTGAATTTCATGTTGTCGATTTCTCATGTTTAGAATATCTTCATGTTCAAGTCCATGCTCTCCACATGTTTGGTGAAATGTCTATGTCTTGGGTTGAACTATGATTCCATACTACAGTTTTAAGCTTAAATGTCATATTTTATGATCATTTAGTGCTGGTGGGTTATGAACACCCGATACGTACGTGTTCTACATGATTTTAGATTTTCAATTAATGATTCAGTTAAGCCATGAATATTCCTATTTATTCAGTTGATATGATCATGATGAGCACTATCATAAATAATGTTCAATTAACCTTAGTTCAGTTCAGTACCAGTGCCATTTCAATTGGGAGTAGGATTTAGCACCGAGCGAATGTAGGGATGACGTCTTCCCCGTCAGTTAGGCAGAGTCATTAGTGGTGGTTGATAGCGCTTAAATCACTCCCATAATTGAGGGGTGAGGCGCGATCGTTGTTAAGTAACCCAATTTGAATTGGGGTCGAATCTCAAGGAGTGAATTATAGACTTCAAACCATATGGGTACACAAATTACTACGAGGTTACCTGAAATGCTAACAAAAACAACATGTAAAATAAAATGAGGGGACTTGTTTAAACCTTTTTGTACAATCTTTAGCAAAAGATCAAGAAATGACACTTTAGTTTTAAGCAATAATGTTGGGGGAAATCCTGGGATTATGCCTACCTAAAGGTAAAAATATGTGGGTTAATGATGGTTTAGCATGAAATTTAGTTGTTAACTAAAGGATAGTCTAGGTCGAAGGTCATTGTGGTTAATCTTTCGATTAAACCACAACGATTTCACCCATTGGCTCTTTCGAGCACTTAACAAGTGTGAAATTCGTAATCACCCAAAACCTCAATTAAGCATCCCTATTTCTAGGATGATGCTCTTGACATGATTTACACTCCTAATACACTTATTTCTAAGATTGCAAAAGGGAGAAAACCACGGGCTTAATTTTCTACCGTTGCCTTGTCCCCCTATAGCCCTCTTTCAAGGATGTTATGGGTTACCTCATATTCACCTTCATCCCTCTTTTGAGGATGATAAAGGGTTTCTAGAGTTTGGGGTTTACACCCATCAAACCCATTTGGAGATTTGGGACTTTTACTTATTAAATTCTAACTCATAAGCTCAAGCAATGGTGAAATCCTTACTCGACAACTGACAATTATGCAAACACAACAATACCCACCCACAAATTACACTCTAGTTCAACATAATCGCAAGACTAAATTACTTAGCTACTCATGAAGAAAGTAAAGAGAGATATACTATAAGGATTATTCAAAGCATTCATTCTTCATAAAAATACTAAGAAATCAAGCCTCCAAAATTTGTTACACACTTGCCCAATTAGGGTTTCAAGCTTTCAATTCAAAATATCTTATGAGGTAAGAAATATTCCAAGAATAAAGGGCTTTTGCCTATATATGGTTTGGAATTCGTCTCTGTAATTTTACAAATCTGCCCTGGGCATAATCCCGCTGAACTACAATCGCAGCTATGCGACCACAATTTACTGACTTTTGCTTGATTGCTGCGATCACGGTCAGCAGACCGCGATCGAGGTATCTGAGGCCCTTTGCTCCAAGTCTTCATCTGCATTTTCAGCTTTTTTTGATCATTTTAAGCTCCTTTCCACATCTTTTGATTTCATCAACTCTATGCTTGTAAATAGGGGATATTAGTGCATTTAATTACAATTATGTCTCATTTTATTCATTCAGAACAGGGTAATGTGCCCGAATGATTAGTGAGAATGAGTGATAACATCATTGCTCATCAACACCCCCAACTTAAGACCTTGCTTGTCCTCAAGCGCCACCACCCTTTACCATGATACATTCTCCATATATGCCCCAATTTAGCTCCCAATGATCAAGAAGATTCCAACTTAATTGCTACCATAAAAAGCTTTTCACACATGGACCAGAGGATTTCCATAACATCCCTCATCATAAACTAGAATAACAAAAAATGCAATGGACTTTGAGGAGAAACCAAGTAGCACCTACTAACACTCTAGAAATGGCTCATGTATTTACTACAATTATATTTTACCTCCGTTTGTCTTATTGTGCGGAAGATGCCAAAATTATCCACCTCCACTAGTTCACATACCTTCTCACAAAAAGAAAGAAATTCACACACCTAGTTACCAATCATGCACAGAGGAATTTTAAGTGCAAACACTTACTCTCTCAACAGATTCTTTGTGTTAACAAGTACCATTCCATAGGCTTTCCCCTATTTTCTATTACTACTATATGACCACACTTGGTTGGGAATCACAATGGACTTTTTGAGCTTGTAAAACGAGTTTTAGGGCAGGGTAGGATATTATCTTAGGATGATAAGCCTAAACCCTCGTTGAACTTCTACACAAAATCTTTTCATGCATTGCTATTGGGCCACTTCTTTCTTTTACAAATTAGCCTGCGTTTTCCCTTTTTACTTTACCCATATTTTTTTCACCTTTTTTTTACTTTTGATGTGAGCATTTAACTGTTATGTATTTCTTTCTTTTGGTGGACCTTCTCTTTCTTCAAAACAAAAAGCTTACTTGTTTAAGCTCGTAGGCACTTTCTTATGACTTTGTGGCTCAATTACACTTTCTTTCTCTTTCCACCACCCCCCAACTTAGGCTTTTAACCTTAATTTATATTCTTAAGTTCAAGAAGGATAGGGTTCAAGGAAGGATGATTAGAAGGGTCACGACTTATAAAGTGTTTTCCAAAGAAAAGTCCAAAGGCTCAAAGAGAGTGACTAGGGGTAACTCCTATGTATTGGTAGGCTTATTTGGCTAAAGAGGGCTTCCAAAATCATAGGATGGCCTATGATTATTTTACCAACCAAGCATAATCAAAATTTATTTTTGAAAGACTAATGGGGCAAGTTCTAGATGATACAAGTGCACATGAGATGTAGATAATCAAGCTCATACACATGGCATGCAAATGTTGTGAAGGGGATTCAATTCTTCTACCCTCTAGAGAAAAAAATGGAGTGCTTACTAATTTCTTGAAGTCAATTTCTGGAGTCCTAAAAAGAGAGAAAGATTTTCACAAGGTTGCTCATGTCCATGCCTTTGAATTTTGGAAAATTTTTGGACGGAGAGGGTTGTTTGCTTTAGTATCCATACCATGAATAATTTGCTAATCATGGAAACAACCCAAGCTGTAGTCTCACATTATGAGATTTAGTACGAGCGAACCACCCATATGGTTACTTAGGCTTCACCAATGGGAATAAGTGGGATCCTAAATTTTTAATCCTACTTGTACTCAGACTTCCCCTGCATCTTATAGCCTTGATGCCACAGGTACTCAGACTTTCCTTACATCCATGGTTAAAACCCAATCATGATTCGCCCATTAGAATTAAAATAAAGTAACAACTTAAGAACAAGGTACTTAATTCATGCAAGTGTGGGCACCGTAAGAGTGTTCGAATATTACAACCCGAATAAAAATAAGGATCATCTAAAAGAGAAAAAGAGTATGCAGAAATATCAATAATATAAGCCCAAATCGAATGAATAAGAAAACACCCCCAACGAAAAAGGTAGCAGTGTCCTAAATGCGTAAATAATCAAGGATAACAAAGAGATAAGGATGCTCTTTGAAACTCCATCAAAGACTGCTATCATTTTCAGACTCTGCACCATCACCATTTACCTTGAGATCAGGCCATTCCTGCATGTAAAAACTTGAGCGAGAGTGTGAGAAAATTAGGGAGGTAGTCAGTGAATCAACTAGATCGCGACTGACTGACCGCGATAGCGGACAGACAAGTAACCGCGATCGCGCTTGGGGACCGCAGTCACGTTAACTGAGGGAATTTTTGCTCCCCTATTTTCCCATGTCTAGATTTTCTACTTACTTAGTGCCTATTTATCCTTTGATCGGTTTTAACTCAAGTTTGTACACTTCTCTCTTTCTAAGCTTATGCAAAGCATTCCATAGTGTCACACATGAATGAGTTATTCAAATGCAAAAACTAACATCAATACTATAAAAATATAATAAAAAGAATACGAGCCATCCTTGTGGTATTTGTGGGTTGCCTCCCACACAATGGCTTAGTTATCGTCGTGGCACGACGTTGGCATGCATCAATTTGTCAAGAAAGGTCCACAGGTCCCCACTTATCAAACTCCTCTTTATCAATTAACCTTTCAACAATGCTTTTCACCTCTTTCTTCTCTTTGTCAATTAGACTTTGGTACAACCTCTCTTTCGACTAAGTGTTGGGTATTTTTCCTCCCAAGTCCTCTGTCAAGTGCTCTTCCTTTTCTTTTTTACTCCCAGCATGTATTACGAAGATTTAATCTTTGTTTGGGGGTTAGTAATTTTGTCACTAGTGGGATTTTCCCTCGGTATAACATTCAGTCGTGTGAAGATTTGTCCCATTTGGATCTCCAATTCTTTGATAGAAGCCGAATGGGAGACCATAGTTTTAGAGTGTGAAATAAAGTCCTCTTTTAATTCAAGGACCATTTTGTCCGTTTCTTCAACTCTGTTCAAAATTCTTGCAAGGATATCCCCCATTCTACCTCTGTCGGCATCAATGGAGCTTGACTCTTTATTAGAATCTCGATTGTGGTGAGGCAAAATATGGCAATACTCATGTTCCTATGATAGGCCAGATGAGAACCTCCCGAGTGGTTAGCTAGGTACCAAATTTCTTCTTTCATTCTCCTAGCTTCTTTATCTTCATAATAGGATCTTGGTGTTACGGGGTTTGCTATTTTCATGGGTGCACCCATGACATACTTTGTTAGGAGCTCAAGTTGGATCAAGATCTTTGCCATCATTTGCTCTTGAACCTCATCCTGCTTTCTTTGTTCTCTACTAACCATGGGCTTGGATGAAGAGCTATTATAAATATTGATGTCTTGGGTATGATGTTCCCGATTGTGTTTAGTTACCTCTCTCAATAATTTTGTAGCCGCATGGATGAGGAAGTTTAAGAGAGAACCTTCCGACGCATTATTTACCACCGTTTGGTTCAAATGATCTAGTGCCTGGTAGAATATTTGGAGAAGTGCCTTCCCTAGAATCTCATGGTTTGGGTATTTGGCCAACTTTCTATGAAATCTCTCCCATGCTTCATGAAGCAGCTCCCCGTTCCTTTGTCTAAAGTTTATGATTTTATCTCTCGGGTGACACACCTTGGATGAAGGGGAATATTGATCTAAAAACACCTTTTTGAGCTTGTTCCATGAAGTGAGTGAAGCTGTAAGGAGTGTACAGAACCACAACAATGCTTCGCCCATTAGTGAGAATGGAAAGAGACAGAGTCGAATAGACTCTTGAGTGATATGAGAAATATTGAATGGTCCTCATGAGCTTGACCCCCATATAGACCCTTTACTTGTAACATATGAAGGATGATACTAGTCATATGCAATGTCCCATTCCCATCGTAAGGTGGGATACGGTTTTACTCGTATGACCCCTTTTATTTAGTTGGCTCTCCCCATAAAGGGGAACATCAAATGACTCTGCGTAAAGAGTGCCTTTACTCATAATTCTGTTCATGCTAGGATTACCTATAAAATATCCAAAAACAACAACTAGAATAAAGTACGCTACTCTGAGTATTTCCAAGTAAGAATAACACCACACAAGCGAAATCTATATTTCACTCCCCAGAAATGATGCCATTTTGATAATGCTCAACTCACTTCCATAATTGAGGGGTGAGGTGGTCATTGTCAAGTAACCCAATTTGAATTGGGGTCGAATCTCAAGGAGCGAATTATAGACTTCAAACCCTATGGGTGCTCAAATTACTATGAGGTTACCCAAAATGCTAACAAAAATGCCATGTAAAATAAAATGGGTGGATTTATTTGGAAACTTGTTGTACAATCTTTAGCAAATGATCAAGAGATGACACTTTCATTTTAAGCAACAATGTTAGGGGAAATCTTGGGATTATGTCTACCTAAAGGTAAAATTTTGTGGGTTAATGATGGTTTAGCATGAAATTTAGTTGTTAACTAAAGGATAGGCTAGGTCAAAAGTCATTGTGGTTAATCTTTTGATAAAACCACAATGATTTCACCCATTGGCTCTTTTGAGCACCTAACAAGTATGAAATTCGTAATCATCCAAAACCTCAATCAAGCATCCCTATTTCTAGGATGATGATCTTAACATGATTTACATTCCTAATACACTTATTTCTAAGATTGTAAAAGGGAGAAAACCATAGGCTTAATTGTTCACCATTGCTTTGTTCCCTTATAACCCTCTTTCAAGGATATTATGGGTTACCTTATATTTACCTTCATCCCTCTTTTGAGGATGATGAAGGTTTTCTAGAGTTTGGGTTTTTCACCCATCAAACCCATTTGGAGATTTGGGGCTTTCACCCATCAAATTCCAACTCATAAGCTCAAGTAATGGTGAAATCCTTACTAGACAACTAACAATTACGCAAACATAACAATATCCACCCATAAATTACACTCTAGTTCAACATAATCCCACGACTAAATTACTTAGCTATTTATGAAGAAAGTAAAGAGAGATATACCATAAGGATTATCCAAAGAATTCATTCTTCATAAAAATGCTAAGAAATCATGCCTCCAAAATTAGTTACACACTTGCCCAACTAGGGTTTCAAGCTTTCAATTCAAAATATCTTATGAGGTAAGCAATGTTCCAAGATGAAAGGGTTTTTTCCTATATATGGTTTGGAATTCGTCTCTGTAATTATACAAATCTGCCCCTGGGCATAATCCCGCTGAACCGCGATCGTACCAGTTTGACCGCGATCGTGGCTATGCAATCGTAATTTACTAACTTTTGCTTGACTGCCGCATTCACGGTCAGCAGACTATGACCATGGTACCTGAGGCCCTTTGCTCCAAGTCTTCATCTGCATTTTCTTTCTTTCTTTTGATCATTTTAAGATCCTTTCCACATCTTTTGATTTCATCAACTCTATGCCTGCAAATAGGGGATATTAGTGCATTTAATTAGAATTATGTATCATTTTATTCATTCAAAATAGGGTAATGTGCATGAATGAATAGTGCTAATGAGTGTTAAAATCATTGCTTATTAACGGTCCCTATATTCCAAAACTACACAGCCAACGTAAGATATAAGGGGTCACCTAGGCTTGACTTTCTCTCAGGGGTCACCCATCAGTTTAGGCTTGACAACCTGGTCCTTTGAGACATCAGATTAGTTGATCCACACAGTCAGTATTAGTACCTGTGGCACATTACTAACACCCTTTCAAACGGGGTTACAGGTTGGACCCCAATTCACTTAGATTGGGACATGTTAGTTACATAATACCTCCCAAAATTTCATCCAATTTTTAGTATATCTTAGCTTAGGTTTGTTTGACCAACACATACAAATTTTTGGTTATTCATTTATACAGATCTCAGTTTTTCAGATTACAGATTATCTTAGAAATATATTTATGCTTAGTTTTGCATTCTTAGTTTTACATGTTCATGTTTTTCATGCTCAGTATACATACATGATCTTCGGTCCAGTTTTATAGCTTGTCCATCTTTACATGAGATTTATATACAATACTTATGTTTTACCGTATCCCAGCTTCAGTTCTACTTATTTTACAAAAGTAAAGAATTTAAGAAACTAAGTGTACTGATTTACCAGCTTATCAGATTATTTTTGTTACTCATGCTTTAAGATACTTCAAAATTCAGTTTATTTCAATCTCTTGATGAGTCTACTTGTACTTAGCATATATGTTTTAAGATTATATATGAAATTAGTTTACCTATTGCATTCACCCCCACTTACTCAGTATATTTTTGAAGTACTGATCAACATATATGTCTATGTGCTACATTGTCTCATAATGTAGGTACCAGTTGTAGCCTACACGACATAATCAGATAGTTTGCATCTTCCAGCCAGTAGGTGCTGAGTTTTCTTATTTCAGAGACTCCAGTTAGTAGTAGTTCATGTAATTTTTTTTGATTATTCATATGTATTAATTTGTGGTAGTTGGAGATATGTCCCAACTATTTACAATCAGTATAGTAGAGGCTTTATAGATAGTTAGTCAGAGTCATGATATTGTAAATCAAGTCCTTTCTTCAGATGTATCATGTTGTAAACTTATTCCTATTACATTCAATCAGATTTTCTCATGATTATGCTTTCACTCAGCATATTATGTTTTGTTATATACATATTAAATTAGTTGCTCAAAAGTATATCAATTCATGGGTTAGCTTGGGAGCACTTGTGGTTCTAAGAACCATGTTATGACTAGGGGTAGTCTCGGGTCGTGACAAACTTGGTATTAGAGCCCAAAGTTCAAGTGTCCTAGGGTGTCTATAAAGCCGTTCTAGTAAAGTCTTTCGAAATGGTATGGAGATGTCTGTACTTTTATTCTAGAGGCTACAGGGCATTTATGAAATATTTCCCTTCTTTCATGTCTCAGATCGTGTAGTAGAAGTTTTCTCTAAGGAACTTATGCAGAGTTTTACATTAATCCATTTGTTCCATCTCTGCCTTATTCTTAAGGCAACAAAAATAAACAACTTAAATTCTTACAGATAGAGTTTTCTCAGATAGTCCCCACGGATAGTTATGGGATTGCACATAGGCTTAAAAGTATCCTATAAGTGCTTTTAAGTCCCATAGTTCGAAAGATTTTATTCATTTTCATGAAAATTGTGCACTAAGATAAAGTCATATGTGCCCTCAGATCCCTTCTCAGAATCCTATGAAAGCATATGATCTAGAGTTAGAAGCATAAACCCAGAAGTTTAGTAGCAGTAAAGAGGGGATAGTTTTTATTTGGATTTAGTAGATTATGTATCCATAGGGATAGTTGTATAAAAGGTGAATCAGTAGGCTTGATTAGTGTATGCAACAATTTAAGTTGTTGATTTAAAGTTAAGTATGATCATGTGTATATGATCTAGAGGTATACCCAAGGTGATATGTGATTGTATTATTTCTAAGTTTTAATAGTGTGTGTTCTTAGATAGTACCCTTGAGTTGTTAAGTGTGAATGAAGCTATGCAATATATGTTCTTATCAGCTAATTTATGGGTTATAAGTTGATGATGTTGGGTATGTTAGTGTAATGATAATTCTCATGGTTTAGGGAAAAATATAAGCTTAGAGATATGATATTAGTAGTCTATGAAGGAAGTTAGTATTGTTCATTAAAGGTTTGGGTATATCCATGTTAAGTGTTAGAATCTAAGTTTGAATTATGGACGGTTGAGCTAATAGAAAGAAGAGTTAAAATTCTAGATAGTGTGAACTCAGGGTATGGTGATACTCATGAAGATTCTAAGTTAGTCAGTGTTTGAGTTATTATATAATGACTATTGAGGCTATAGAAAGATAAGAGTTGTATCTCAGAAGGAAGTACTAGCATCAGGTTTTACACTTTCAGGTGTAGTCTTTCAAGTTGAGTTTATTATTTATGTGTATTGTTATATCCCGGGCCTTAGAGTAAAGTGGTTGAAGTTTAGTCTAGAGTTTATTAAAGTGGCATACAGACTTAGAAAGATGGCTTAAAGCTAAGGGGGAGATAAAAGAATGAGGAACCAAGTTAGGCTCTCAGATTCTAGTAGTGATGTCAGTGTATTGTAGAATATCAGTAGGGGATGAAGATGCCCGACCCATTCTTTTCTCAGTGCAAAGTGTTATATTTCAATCATCACTACATCTACTTATGCCTTACATGTCAGCTCCATGATCATAGCTCATATTCAAGCACTTTCCATAGAATTATGTACGCTCCTAGTTCATAGCATGAGGAGTTCTAGTTCACTCAGCTGTACAACTCATATTCCCTAAAATTATGATCTCCAAACTTAGGTCATGTAGCTTATGACTCATGTACTCATGCTTTACATAATATTCAGTTTCAGGTACTTATAGTACACCCTTAATGACCAGTGAAATTCAAATTATGTTATGTATGTCCTCCATTTTGATCTCTGTAATGAATTCATGTTCTTGATATTCTATTTCTCAGGCCTCAGTTAAGTGTCAAAGTTATCCTTTCATGCTTCAGGTCCTCATGTTCTAACTTTTAGTTACCTCTCTTTATGTAAAGATAGTGGTGATGGACAATTCTATAGATGAGAGAGAGTAAATGTTTCTTGTAGAGGAAATATTATTGTATGTTTGTTTTATGTAAGACTATAAGGTTGAAAAAATATTGAGGCAAAGATTTTGGTATATGTCATGGTTAGTTAAGAATTCTAGGTATGTCTTCTTAAGAATAATGCAACAAAGTTATTATTGAAAGAGGTTTAGAGAATATGAGAAAGATGCATTTATGGGTGTTTGCCTAGAAGTTCTATGTGGTTATAATGATAGGCTTGAATGTCATGTTGGTATATAAGTGGATGGGTGCATTGCGCGCTAGTGAATTCCTAGTAAAGGCTGAATTTAGTTGTTGAAGTGGTAAGAAGAATTATTCTTGAGATGAGAAGTTGTGAAAATGTATGGGGTATTGAATTCATGGTTCAAACTAGTATTATGGTGTTATGTGCAGTATTGAAGGAGAAACGTATAGTTGAGGGAGTATTTTAGAAGTATGTCTAAGCTTGAAAGTAGTAGTTGCATTGCCTAAGGCCTAGTAATTATATCCCATCTTGTGTTTTATAGGCCTATGTTGCATGTTACAGAGTTAAAGCCATATTAAGATTCCTTACTCATATATCTTATTTAGATCATTCCCAAGTTCTTTGCTCTCTACAGTTATTAGAACTTCTTAGAAAGAGTTTTGAAGAAATACTCCAGTTGAGTATAAGATTTCAGTATAATTCAGTCCGTATGGCCAACAATTTAGTTTAGCAGTCAGACAAACAAGTTTTTATGGTTTTTCCATCTTTCGATCTAGTATTACTATCTGAAGTTCTATGAGTACGACCATTCCAAGAGGTAATTTTTTTGTATCCATGTAAATTGTGAATTCAGTTCAGTTCATGCATCATGTTTCAGATTCAGATATTCAGTCATAATTCAGTTCGTAAGTGTCCCATGCATCATCTCAATCTTTCCTTAGTATTTCATCCAAGTCAGTATCATTCGGGGGTTGAATAATCCCAAGGGGGAGATATTATAATACTTTGAGTTTTCATGTCCTAAACCTCTCAACTTTTCTTTACAAAATCGAATCTTGCCTGAGGTAATAGTTACTCCTAAGTTGACTCTCTCATTTTTATCTCAGCCTTATAATAATTCTCATGTCATTGCATGTATTCATGAAATCAATTTAGTTCATGTCTCATGCTACGATTCAGTTATGCAATCATGTTCCAAGTCATGTATGTTCTATATATGGTCTCAGTTACCTTATTATTCTCAGTCTAACCAGTCTCATTCGAGGACGAATGATTCCAAGAGGGAGATAATATAACACCCCGCATTCCTAAGCTAAAAATTAAACCATCATTTCTATGTGTGTAAACTCTAATCCCACGATTTATCTTTGAATACATATGTAATGATCTTTATCCTAGTGTGTGAAGTGCTTATGAGGTGAAAAATATTCATAGGAATCACTTAGAGCAAGGTTGAGCTATTGTATTCGATTCAACGAGGGTCAACTTTGAACGTGTATAACTTCTTACATATGAGGAATTTTTTAGCTCAAGCCCCACCAAATTATAGATGATTGAGTTAGCTTTCCAACGATACCAATTTGCCACAATAGCGCTGCGATATGGGACTAAGTTACCGTGTCTAGCTTCGTGATGTGGAGTAATGTTTTCCTGCATCTGTAAATACAAGCCAAAGGGAGTTTTAGTCATTTCTCCTTGCCCACAAGCACCCAAGTGACGAACTAAAACATCAAAAGGGCATTATTTGCCCATTTTCATTGTCAAACCCTTATGTAAACCCTCCTCCTCCTCAAAAACGAAATCCAAACTTTTTCCCCAAGAAATCAAGAGTTTAAGCTTGCAAGTTCAAGAATCTTCGAGAAAACATCAAGAATAGGGTTTCTTTCACAATTTCATTTTTCAAGTCCCAAGATTCAAGCTTTCTTCCTCAAGAATTCAAGGGTTCAAGTCCCAATTTCAAGTTTTTTCAAGAATTCATTCAATTAAGGTATGTAGGGTGTTCATCTATGGGTCCTTTTCACCCATGGAGCCCCAAAAACCTTTTTAAAACTAAACTATGAATTTTCTATTATTATAGTATTTTGTATGTTCAAGATGAGTTTAATTCATGTTTTCCTTGGTAATTTAAATTCAATTAAGCTCATGTATGATCCCATGAAATAATTGACTTACTCATGCTTTATACTCAGTTTCCCATGTCTTATTCAAGTGAATTTCATGTTGTCGATTTCTCATGTTTAGAATATCCTCATATTTAAGTGCAAGCTCTCCACATGTTTGGTAAAATATTTATGTCTTGGGTTGAACCATGATTCTATATTATAGTTTTAATCTTAAATGTCATATTTTATGATCATTTAGTGTTGGTGGGTTATGAACACCCAATACCTACGTGTTCTACATGATTTTAGATTTTCAAGTAATGATTTAGTTAAACCATGAATATTCCTAGTTATTCAGTTGATATGATCATGAGGAGCACTATCAGAAATAATGTTCAGTTAACCTTAGTTAAGTTCAGTACTAGTGTCAGTTCAGTTGGGAGTAAAATTTAGCACCGAGCGAATGCAGGGATGACAACTTCCCCATCAGTTAGGCAGAGTCGTTAGTAGCTGTCCCTGCATTCCAAAACTATGTAGCCAGTGTAGGATATGGGGGTTACTCATCAGTTTAGGCTTGACTTCCTCTCAGGGTCACCCATCAGTTTAGGTTTGATACCCTGGTCCTTCAGGACATCTGATTAGTGGATCCATACCATAATTGTTACTCCCGTGGCATAGTACTGACTCCCTTCCAATCGTGGTTACAGGTTGGACCCCAATTAGCTCAGATTGGGGCATGTCGGTTACATGATACCTCTTATAATTTCTGTCAGTATTCAGTATGTCTCAGCTAGGTTTGCTTGACCAAACATATAGATTGTTAGTTATTTAGTTATACAGATCTTAGTCTTTCAGATTATAGATTATCTTAGAAACATGTTTATACTTGGTCTTGAATTCTTAGTTTTACATGTTCATGTTTTTCATACTCAGTATCCAGACATGGTCTTCAGTCAAGTTTTACAGCATGTTTTGCTTTACATGAGATTTATATATAATATTTATGTTTTACCGCTTCCCAAGTTCAGTTCTACTTATTTTACAAAAGTAAAGATTTTAAGAAACTAAGTGTAGTGATTCACCAACTTATCAGATTATATTTGTTATTCATTCTTTAATATACCTCAGCTTTCAGTTTATTTCAGTCTCTTAGTGAGTTTTCTTGCACTTAGCATGCATGTTTTAAGATTATAAATGAAATCAGTTTTACTTATTGTATTCACCCCCACTTACTCAGTACAGTCCAGAAGTACTGATCCACATATATGTCTATGTGCTACATTTTCTTATAATATAGGTACCAGTTGTAACCTACACGATATAATCAGACAGTTTGCAACTTTCAACCAGTAAACGATGAGTTCTCTTATTTTAAGGATTCCAGTCAGTAGTAGTTCATGTACTTTTATTTGATTATTCATATGTATTGATTTGTGGCAGTTGGAGGCATGTCCCAGCTATTTATAGTCAGTATAGTAGAGGCTTCATAGTTGGAGGCATGTCCCAGCTATTTTTTTCTTTAGATGTATTTTTATTGCTAAGAACATCACACGATGACATTGATAACGACAGTTTTGGTGCCTTGATCTCTTTGTGAATAAATCACATGAGTTTATAGGATTTTTGAGATGCTTAGTCAAGGTACTATATTATCGTTCAAATAGACATGATTTAGGGTTTAGGGTAGAGTAGCCCCCAAAGTAAGATTTGGGGTAGAGTAACCTCCGAGCTAGAATTTACTGAAGAGTAGCCTTTAAGCTAAGATTTAGAGTAGAGTATCCTTCAAGCTAGGGTTTAGGGTAGAAAAGCTTCCAAAAAACCCTAACTGAAATTGGATTCATCTTGTAGAATCTCATAAAATTTTGATGTCAGCACACATGTTAAATTGAATTCTATTTTAAGTCTGTTCACTACCAGGTTGATTATCTTTTTACTATATAAAGTAGTGAAAATGTAATAAAAGAAAATAATAAAGATGAACAAGTATAAATCATGCTCCTGATAAAGCGTTTTAAGGACTGACGGGTCCTCTATCGAGAGCTAGATGAGCTAGACAAGACAAGTAAAGTAAAATGGAAATAGTTTTTTGATGAGCAAGTAAAGAGTATTGTATTACTGGTATTTAAATACAGATAATTTACAAACAATGAAGAGTGACTATTTATAAGCTATAACAGACGGGCTTCAACCAATGGATAGGTTTCCTCTAGACCATATAGTACCACATCCAATAGTATAATTAAAGTGTCATATTCAGTGCATGTTGCGACTAATATTCTTTGCAGGGGTTAGGCTCGTGCACTATACATTCATGAACCTAAAATATCTGATGTTTTTGCCTTTGACCTTTGATACAATTCCGAGCTCCTCAAGCCCTCTTGCAAGTTCCCCGAGATCGTTCACTCAAAGATAAGCTAAAGAAATTCAAGGGTTGCAAGATATGTTCACCAAAAGAGAAGTGTTGGAGCTCATTTTGATACCTTCCAAGGGATATAATACATTGAGGATTGATTTGGAAGGTCATAAGAGCAAGGAGATGAGTGAGCTTCAATTAAAGCCTAAAATAATAGCTCACTGCTTATGACTGCTGGCCAAGTTGACGGACCATTAACCCAGTGACTGACCATCAATCAGGCCGTCGTTGGTAGACAGAATACCCAACTCGTAAGTTTTCGTTCCTTTTATACTTAGGTCATTTTTAGGCCTTCGTTAGACCATAAATAGAAATATCTAGGTTATTTTCCTTAGTCTTTTTGTTGATTATTGAATGAATATTGCTCTTGAGAGAGTGTTTGGTGAAACTTGTATTGAATACTTGTTTAGAAATAGGGGTTTTGAGGGCATTGAATTCCTCTTGGTCCATGTAGAGATTTGGTGTTAGATTCTATTGGATTAGGGGTTTGAAACACTCAATTGTTCTTAATTTCTTAATAGTTTCTTGTGTCAATCTTCTATCCCCTAACTTGAATCTATTATCCATAGCTTATGTAGTCTATTTTTTATTTTTGTATCTCGATTGGTACCATTTGGTATCAGAGCTGAGCTTATAATTGTTCCTTTGGTTCTATTCTTGGGTTCGTTATCTAAAAAATCACAGAAAAGGTCCTAATCACGTTGTGTTGAAATTTTGATTTTTTGTTTTTTGTGTCTTTTTGTGTTTCTATTGCTAGAATAGTGTTCTCTAGTACTATTTGAGTCATTATCTAAAATTTGAGGTTAATCCAACAAGCATTGAGTAACCCACCATTGTTGAAGCATGAAGTTGAAGAAAATTCAAGTGGGTTTGAAAATTTGAAACTGTTGGGTGAGATTCAAACTATAAAAATTATTGAGGTTTGTTCGGGAGCTTGGAATTTGAATTTTATCGAATTCTGAGTTCATTTGATTGAGGGTCAAAAATTTGAATGTTCTTCAAGTTTTTCATGACTTTTTGAAGAAGAGCTATAAAACAAGAGTTTGATCCAAAAGAAGTAAAGAAAATGGAGTTGTACCTGTTTATCCTCAAGGAATATTCCTCAAAATTTAAGGGCCTATGAAATTGCTCAGCTGGAGAGATTGACAGACAAACTAAAGGTCTGTCAGTGACCCGACGGTCCGCCAAACACTCTATCAAGCCCAATTCTATTTCCCCACTTTCTGGATAAGGGCTGACGGCCAACCCGATGGCCCATCACCCAAGTAACGGTCAGTCGTTGAGTCAGTCACCTCGACAAAAGTTCTGTAAGCTCATTTTAGATTCCTAGTTTCATTTCCTTGATTATTAAACATCTTTTACTTGATTCTAACACTAATTAACAACTAGTAATCCATCTACTTAGTTGTGAATTAGTTCTTGAGTTCACTTTTTTTCTTGTCCCATTTCTTTGAGTGTTTTTCTCGTTTTACATCATTGGAACTTCTTTTCTCAAGTCCGTACGAGATCTCATTGAGTCATTCAAACAAGAATCTATTTCGGACAAGAGTAGATATCACACCTTAATTCACACTGAAGTATAAACCAACATTCAATACTTGTGAAGCCACGTGTGATGTAACCAAAGGAGTGTAGAGTTGTGAGGTTCTTTCATTAATGCTAACTTATTTATTGTTTTCATTAGTGTCTTTTCTTAGGTACCATGACAATGGAAGTTGAAGCACCCCAAACCTTGGATACTAATGTTCTTGGTGCTATGATAATGACCGTGATAGAGAATCTTAATTTCCTAGAAGGTCGTATGGCCTTGATGAAAGGAAGTGTAAGTACTATGGGCGAAAGAGTAGACCATTTGGAAGGTTGAGAGAATTCTAACCTCTCCACCCTCACCCTTACCATGCCTCTTCAAGCAGACATGCTCAAAATGCATCCACTACTATTTCCTCAGGAACCCTTCACCAAATGTTTAACCTACCGAGACCTCCACAAGATCCTACTATACAAATTACCACCTACCCCTAAAATTGAAACCCCGTTCGTCCACTCCAACCCCACTTCAATCAAGTCCACAAGAAGAACTAAGAAAAAAATACCCCAACCTCTACCGAACTAAGTTCCCCCATTCCAAGCACCACTTCACCAAAACCCACCCATCCACATAGAGAAAGAACAGAGGGAGGAACAATAAGAGGAATATGGAGAATTTAAAGAAGATGACATAATGGTAGGAGATATGAGAGGTAGACTAATGGATCAAAAGGGATTTTGGGTTCGGGGAGGAAGAATTGGCCCGATGAACTATGGTAGAAGAAACTTAGGAAACCGTCCCCAAGTTCATGATCAATGGAATTAATAAGGTAATCGAGATCGAGATATGGGAATCAATTCCCTCAAGTTTAGTATTTCAACTTTCAAAGGTGAGAGTGACCCCAAAGCTTATATTTTATGGGAGTCCACTTGTGAAAGGATCTTCCAAGTCAATGATCTCACCAAAGAGAAGAAAAGTAGATATTCTATAGCCCATTTTGAAGGTTATGCCAATACATATTGGGATTATGCCAAAAGGTTCAGAAATGTGTTGAATGAGGGTTAACTCTTCCATGGGATGTATTGAAAGAGATTATGAGTCAATGGCACTTATCAAAGAGATATAGACATGAACTTCTTGCCAAGATCTACAGCTTGAGGTAAGGTAGCAAGAGTGTCATGGCTTACTATGATGAATTCCAGTAATTGATCATAAAGCTTGATCATCGAGGAGAAGATGTGAACCACGACATCATACACTTTAAGGTTGGGTTGAACAAAGATATTTCCTCATGCATGACTATCCACAAGTTTGAAAGCTTAGATGATATCTTTCAAGTGGCTTTGGAGATTGAAAGAGAGATCAAAGAGAGCGTGGATTTTAAAGCAAAGGAGTACTCATCAACCACTTCTTGGAGTAAGAACAAAGAAGTAGCTCCACCTTCATAGGGATGGAACAAGAATAAGGACTTTAAGTCCAATTAAAGAAAGCCAAAGACCACACCAAAATACCTGCCAAGGAATGAAGGTAACAAATCAAAATTTAAGAGAGGGTGAATTGAAAATTTTTTGTGAGTCAACCACTGACTCTTCACAGTCAACTCGCCTGCAGGTTAGTATATTTCAAAAGACATATTAGATTTAAAATAATTAAGCAAATAAATAATCAAACATAAAGTAAAGACACCGAGATTTATCCTAGTTTGGAACACTATTGTGGTGCCTAATTCCCCCTGGGTTTCAAAGTTTCCTTAGATCGTTCAATGTTGGGATCGAGTACAATGATGAGAAACAAGTTCTAAAGACTTATTTTGTTCTTCAGATCTTGTGACACAACTTCAGTTGATGTTACAAAGTTGACTCGATTCTACGCTTTATATAACAATTTAAAACTAAAAGTTACAAAGCCATGTGAGACTAAGATTGAGACACTTTGATATTCTTCTTTGAAGTTGCATAACCCGTGTCCACCTTCAGTCTTAATCTTTTATAGTCTTCGGCTGCTACTCTTCATGAGGAAGCCCAAGATATTTATTCTCAATCAAGGATTTGAATAGATTCCTATATTGAGGAATATAGCCATATAATATGTCCATATCAGATATGTCCAAATATAGCTTTTACTCACGTCCATATCAGATTTATCCATGATTTTTTCTTACATTTGTTCTTGTAGTGATTGATGCTCTTCCAAGATTATTTGTGATTTTTCCTTCTTTTTACTTCATTGTGATTTGATCTAATTTTCTACATTTTTGAGACAAATTTTCTTTCCATTGGTTTTCATTTTGATTGATTTACTTGGATGCCGAAGATCATGATTTGATGTCCTTCTATTTTTGGAGTCGGCTTCCTTAATTGCTTCCTTCATCCTTTCATCATTGGCAGTCCTCCAATATTCTCTAAAGATCTACTCATTAGTTTGTCATTATTAAAATGTAAACTTAGGAGGCTAACAATCTCCCCCTTTTTGATAATGACAAATGAGTTTAAACATTATTTGACTTCCTTGTCTGTTAGCTTGCTCCTACTGACTTATATATGCTTTTTGAATATTGGTCAACTTCCATTTATCATTAATCAGCTTGCTCCTCCTGACTGGTAGGCGTTTTTTGAGTTTCTGATGTTCCTGTCTTTTTCCCCCTTTTGGCATAGTAAAAAACAAAACACAAAACAAATGGTAGAGATGCATATGAATCAGTATATTAACTAGATAGAGAAAAAATAGTAATGCAGTTAGAGTGCAGCAAATCGTCTTACAACCTTTCAATACAAAAGACAAGACCCCCTTTTGAATAAAACAAAAGTTATCATTGTTCGCTACTTCTTGAAAAAGTAGGTCAGAGTGTTATGCATGGTATGACAAAAGGTGTCATAAGATTTTTTGACATTTTTGAAGAAGAAGGAATAGGAATGCTAGACAGAAATAGTGAGATCATCATTAGAGAAGTGGACTTGGGTCTTGAGGGAACCCCTTCGGGTAAACATCTGAGTGAACAATTTTATGCCCTCTTATTTAAACCCATTAAGAGCCAACTGAACCACGCCTGTGTCTGTGCTGCTACTTTTCCTGAGGTCCATAAGTGTTGAAGTCGACTTCTACAACAACACAACACTTTTTTTGATGGCCTTAAGTCGATCCTTAATCTCCTCTAGTTCTTTCAAAACAAGCATCATAGGGTTAGAGATAGAATTGCTTACCTTGAGAAGTTCTGACCTTGCCCGAGCAGAATCCTTTTTGTACCATTCTTTTTCAACCAAGACATACCCCATACTTGCAAACGTTTTGGAGTCATAAGTGGCAGCAACCTCTATTGGGGTGTAAGTAGATAGATCAATGGAGTACTACTGAAGAATCCAAGCAATGAGCAAGCCATATGGTAAACTGGTAGAGGTATAAGCATCGACTGTACTTTCAAGCATGTACTCATGGATCTAGGTTGCCCAATTGACTTTGATTTTCTTAACCATGTAATATAGTACAAAAATATCTCGATCGATGATATTGCTCAGAGATCCTTTTTGGGGAATCAGAGTAGTAGCAATTATATGAGCCATAATATGAAACTTGAAATAGAGGGACAAGGGACCAAAGCTAATTGAAGCATAGTAAGTGTCCGACAGAAATTTCTTGGCCTCTTCATAGGTGGCTTCAGAATCATCGAGCCAATTACCATTCATAAAGAAGATGTGACTGGAGAACTTAGTATCAAAGGCATTCTCGAACAAAAATTCATTTATAATGATTCTTATGCCAAGCACAAGACTCTCGAGTTCACCACTATCAGGGGAGAGGCGAAGATTCACATAAAATATGCAAACTGGATCCTCATAGACCATAAGTCCACAGAGACGAAAGACAAGGACAAATCTTAAAACTTAAAGAAGGGATTAATATTATAGAAATAGTGTTTTAATAGACAAAGTTTGAAAATTCGACTGGGTACAATAGAGTGACTCTTAAAGTCAAGGAATTTGTCTTTGTGAGAGCATGTCCAGAACTTGTGCATGTTCTCTGGAGAAAGAGAGAGAGAAGGGTTTAGATGAGGTTTTTTGATAGAGGTAGATGGATAGGAATTAGGATGATTCCTCTTAATGAGAGTTGACTAAGAGTTCATTAAGGACTCATAGAGGAGCAGGGTTGTTAGGGCGGGATTTGGGAAGAGATATAGACAAGGCTTCTATTAATTAGGTTTTGGTCATGGGAGGGAGGGAAGAGGGAATTTTTAAAGAAGGTAAATATGGAGAGGAGAGGACAGTTTAGATAACTTGAGAAGGGATGGGAGAAGTATGCGACTATTGGAAAAGATGGATAAGGAGAAACTGAAAAGGTGTAAGAGAAAGGGTAGCTAATGAAGGTACAAGGGTGGCATGCGAAAGAGTGTTGGGGAAGGTAAAGGGTAGCTAATGGAGGTACAAGGGTGGCATGCGAAAGAGTGTTGGGGAAGGTAAAGGGTTGCACAGGCGGTAATCATGGCATGAAAAATGGTAAGGGTAATGATGAATTCCCTTTTGAAAATAATTTTTTTTAAAACAAATGCACAATAAAAATTTGTCCAAAATTAAAGCTCACAAGTCATTGATACTAAGAATACCAAATCATTTTCTAAGATAACAAAATCTATCTTTCAACTAGGGTTTAGTAAAAATGTCTGCCAGTTGATTTTCGAAATCAACAAATATTAACTAAAAATCACAATTTTCTACATGATCGCGAAGAAAATAATGCTTGATATTAATGTCTTTTGCCCTAGAATGATGCACAATATATTTAGATAGAATAATAGCGCTGGTATTATCGCACATAATAGGACCATATTCAAAATACAAATTAAAATCACGTAGTTGATGCATAATCCATAAAATTTGAGTACCACAACTTCCAACGACTATGTATTCGGCTTCAGTTATTGACAGTACAACTAAGTTTCCTTCTTATTGTGCCAAGAAATTAGAGCATCAACAAAAATTTGACTGGTTCCACTAGTGCTTTTTATATCACTTTTATCACCTGTAAAGTCAACATTTTAATATCCAATTATGTCAAAATGGAAAGAGCAAGGGGAACATAATCCAATATCTTGTGTTCCTATAAGGTATCGAATGATTCTTTTGACGGTAGTTAGATAAGACTCTTTTGGAGTCGATTAGAACCTATCTGCTAAACATGATGTTTGATCGACTGCCAGTCAGGTAGAGTAGTGATCCTATCATTCCCCTGTACATTTTCTCATCAATATTTTTACTAGATGAGTTCGAATCAAGGCTTGTGGATAGGATCATTAGAGTTTCATAGGCCTTTCCTTTTTCCATACCAATTTTTTTGATGAGTTCCTTCATGTACTTGGCTTGACTGATGAAATTTTCTTTGGGAGTTCATTTGATTTGTAATCCCAAGAAGAATGTGAGTTCACCCATAAGACTCATTTCAAATTTTCCCTTCACCGAGTTAGCAAAATTCTCACACAAAGAGATACTAGAACTACGAAAAATGATATCATCAATGCAAATTTGCACAATAAGAAGATTTGAATCAAGCTTCTGTATGAATAGAGTTGTATCAATTTTACTCTTTTGAAAATTATTTTTTAGTAACAAAGTACTCAATCTCTCATACCAAGCCTTTGGAGCTTGTTTGAGGCTGTAGAGTGCTTTTGATAATTTAAAACATGGTTTGGATATGATGGATTTTCAAACCCTAGGGGTTGTTTTACAAAATCTTCTTTATGAATAAAACCATTTAAGAAGGCACTTTTAACGTCCATTTGATATAGCTTAAAACATTTGAAGGAAAAAAAAGCTAATAGCCTTGAGCTACAAGTTTTTGTTTTATTTCTGATAACCTTACCTTCTTTATTCAATTTGTTCCTGTAGAACCATCTAGTTCCAATACTGAGTAGTTTCTCAGTCTTTCAACCAAGGTCCAAACTTGATTTTGTTCAAATTGGTTCAATTCTTCCTTCATAGCTATGACCCATGATTCCTATTTGAGGGCCTCATTAATTTTCTTTGGTTCAAATTGAGACTCCAGGGCAACAGATGCTTGTATTCTCAATGATGCTCTTATCTACACTTTATCCTCTAGATTTCCAATGATGAGTTTGTTGGTATGGATAGCATCATGTTTCCATTTTATTAAAACACTTAGTTTCACTATTTCTGCTACGGGAGTCGACTCTGGAGGGGGTGTAATCGACTTTTCTTATGATGGCTCAGTGGTTGTGCTGTTATTTTCTCTAGACTATAGATTACTCACTCATTCTTCATCAATACTTAAAACTCATAGGGGGGTCATTAGATTCATCAAAAACAATATGCATAAATTCCTCAACACACAAAGTTCTTTTATTAAAGGCCCTATAAGCATGACTAGTGGAAGAGTACCCAAGAAAAATACCTTTGTCACTTCGTGGATCAAATTTTCCCAAGTTATTCTTACCATTTTTGTGAATAAAACATTTGCAACAAAAAGGATGGAAATAGTTGATGTTGGGCTTCTTTTCTCTCCAAAGTTCATAAGGCATTTTCTTTAGAATAGGACTGATCAGGCATCTGTTGATGATGTGGAAGCTGTGCTTACTGCTTCTTCCCATAAGTGATATGGGAGATTATGTTATAACAATATAGTCCTGACAGTTTCCTAGAGAGATCATTATTTCGATCCACTACACTATTTTTCTAAGGAGACTAAGGTGAGAAGAAGTTCTGAAAGTATCCGTTCTGAGCACAATAATTCTCGAATGCCTTATTTTTGAATTCTTCTCCATGATCACTGTAAATGTAAGTGATGAGGTGTCCAGTCTCTCTCTGCATATTTCTATGAAAAATCTCAAAGTTTGTGAAAGCCTGCTCATAAACATTACCCAAGTAAAGCATGAATAATCATCAACTATAACAAAGACATATCTCTTTCCACCAATGCTTACGATCTTGGTGGGGCCAAATAGATTCATGTGGATTGTTTGAAGAGGTTTGGTAGTAGAGACAATGTCTTTGACTTTTAATGATGTTTGGGTCTATTTACCTAGTTGACAGGCATCACAGATGTGGTCCTTTTTAAACTTGAGTTTTGGTAGACCTTTCACTAATTCCAGTCTCGACAATTTCTCAATAATATGCATACTAGCATGCCTAAGCTTTCTACGCCACAACTATGTATCATTAGTTTTCACAGCGAGGCAAGTTAGGGTAGCAAAGTCAGGATTATTTAAGACATAAATATTATCAATACATTTACCAATGACAGAGATGTCTCTTTTGTCGTGTTTGATTGAGAAGTTTTCATCTTTGAAGAAAACTCCAAACCCGATGTCACACAATTGACTAATTCTAAGAAGATTATGGTTAAGGCCATCTACTAGATATACTTCAGTGAATTCACGTGATGAGCTAAGTTTTACTGAGCCGACTCCGATGACATTGCCTCTAGCACTGTCACCAAATTTGACTGATCCTCTATTCACTTTATTTAGATTAGAAAAATTTTCCTTCTTTTTGGTCATGTGTCTAGAACATCCACTATCAATAGCCCACATTCCCTTCTTATAACTCTTGTGAACCTGTTCCTGCAAAATAAGAAAATTAATTTTATTTAGGTACCCAAGCAGTCTTGGATTATTGCGAGTTAGCTGTAATTTCTTTGGCCTTCCACACCCATACCCTTTTAAGGTTATGCCTAAAGCTATAGGATTTGTGCCTTCTCTATCCACAAATAAAATAGAAAGGTCCTCAAGAGGAGAAAGAGGTCTTTCCTGATTTAAACAATTTTGATGAGGAACTTGAATTATTTTTAAAAGAGTTTGATCTCATAAAACTGTGAGTTGTTAATCTCTTAATAATGTTTAATTTTATTTTTACACCATCAAGTTCTTCATAAAGTAAGTCAACTTTGATTTGACATGCCTCAATTTTTATTTGATACTTTCTTTTTTCTTTTTTGAGTTTTTGTTTAAATTGAGCTTCACAGCTTTTCTTCTCTAAAGCAAGCTTGTTATATTCATCAATAAATTTTTGAAGCTCATTAATTATCATATCTAAATTAGATTTAACAGTATTACAATTATGACAATCATGTAGTCTTACCTCACTAGATTCACTCGTTGCCATAAAGCACATATTGGATGCTTCTATTTCCTCTTTAGTTTCATCTTCATCACTCCAGGCTCCAAAATTTTAATTCCTCCTGGATGTTCTTCTTTTTAGTTTAGGACAGTTTTGTTTAAAGTGGTTAGGCCTTCCACAGTAGTAGCATCGATCATTGTTTCTAGTAGAGTCATTATTTTTGGCTCCTTGGGATCTTTGCTATCTCTGTCTCATGATCTACCTTACTCCACAGTTAATGAGGGATATTCCTTCACTATTGACATCTTCCAAGATATCTTTTTGTTCAGTTAGAGCAGCATTGAAGGCTACTGGTTTCTTCTTTTCCTCCTCATTTTAAGGATGATTATAAAATCACCCCTAATGATGTTATTAAAATTTAGTTAATAAATAGTATGGGGTTTTTTTGGTGAGGACTATGGTTATTTTCATCATCCACTATGATTATTGATGGCCCCAGCCAAAGTACCATATGGAAGATCCTCATCTCTCTCAAAGAATTATTTCCTTAAGCCTGATTTTTTATTTATTTATACTACCACTTTGGTATGATCCTTAGGGTGTCTATTATGAAAGTGTATATATTGTTTTGTATGAGATTCCACCTTAGTTTGGTAAAAATTGGCCTTACTTATTTTGAAAACCATGTCCTATCTCCACGTCCTATTGTCTGAGGCCGAAAAGGACTTCTCTATGGACCTCCTTCTCCTTTTGCATTCCCCTTTAAATTTAATGGTGGTATAGTGAAACTGGTCCATCACAAGAAAATATCTCTCTTTAAGAATCTTAAATATACATAAGACCAAGGTTGGATGGATCGATTCATTGTTATTGCCACTTGGGATCTATTTGAATCTCCTTTATTCTAGAACATACACCATGCATATTGACCTCCTTATATTTCCTTATTTGTTTCTCAGTTATGCTTATGCTTATCTTGCTCACTTGATTCTGTCATATCCATCCCTGAAGTGGCAACTGAGTGCATTCATTTTATCCTAATTGCTTGATCAACTATTGGCTTGGGTTTGCAAAAATTTTGGCCCCCTTTACAGTTGATGCCTGAACGTGGGTAAAAATTGCTGCTAGACAAAAATAGAGAATGAAAAGCCATTGTGCCCTATCTTTTCCCCGTGCTTTAATTTTTTGTGACTTTAATCCTTTGGCCATGATCACGTATTCTTTCTTACAATAATAAACTAACATAACAATACAACAAGTCATAGTCATCCAGTCTAAAAATAATTAAAATAATAAGGAAACAATAGAAAATATGTGTTAATTTTAGGCCCATAAATTATTTCGTGTGTCTATTATGCACAATTTTTTACTATTTTGATTTGTTTGAATGAGCTTATAGATTTTGACTTATAGACACAAACCATAAGCTTAGTATACTTTTTGAATAGTATAAGTGTTCTGTAGGATCATGTCTTAGATAAAGTGTCAAAAATTAATTTTGTGGACAATTTTAGGAGTCATCTATGACTTTAAGCATGAAAAGAATTCATGCCAAGAAATTGTAAAGAACCTGATTTTTTAGTGTTTTTTTGTGAAATATTCATTTCTATGTGGTTTGATCATTTTATCCCTTCCCGTGGTTGCTTTATGGTATTTCTATGGTGTGAAAATGATTGACATAGTTTTTGATGTATTTTGGTATGATTTATGTGAAATTGTGGTTTTTGGTGGCTTCGAGAGCTTTATAGTTGACTTTAGTCAATATTTATTGATCTGTGGATCGAATAACAAAACGAACTGTGCCAACAGATCCTAGATGTTGATTTTAGATTGGTAACAATATTGGTGTGATTTTATGGCTTTTAAATTTCAATTTGATCCTCGGTTTAAAAAGTTATGAAATTGGGTTTCTAAAACACCCCAAAATTTGGTCCTTGCCAAATTTCTTGAGTCTTGAACCTTCTGATCATTATACGACTTACACCATAATTCATATAGTATAGATACGATTGTAGGACCCTAGTCGTATATTGGTCAGTGTCATATTGGCCATGTTTTGTTCAAGGTATGAGAAGCTCCATAAAAGTCGTACGTTCATGATACAAGAAGTATAGTGCCCAACCATATGTTATCCAGTATCTAGACTAGATGTCTTTCTTTGGGTTTGACTTGAAGGGTACTATTCATATGGTGATGGTACGAGTTAGGCTACATGAGTCGTATATTAGACAAAATGTGGTGTCCAATATTCTGATCAAGTTACGAGTTGAGGGTACCACTCGTATGATATAGATACGAGTAGAGGCGTCCAACTGTACCCTCCCACATTCCTTTGACAACTTTTGAGCTGAGGTATTTTGGATAATTCATACCCCAAGCCCTTAAGACCCCACGTCTTCTAACACTTTTTGGCCTTTCATTATTCAATTTAGAAGATCACAAGAATCCCTAAATACTCTCTAAAAATCTCAAGAAAATTAGGATAGGGTTTCATCAAGGTGGTTATCTAGAGGCTTAAGGATCAAAATCTTTTCATGAATCTTCGTAACTCAAGAATATGACTCTTTCTTCATAGTTAGTTCACCAAAATCATATTTTTTAATCATTGTTCGTGATTTGTTAATGATGGTTTTGAAAGTCATGATTGAGGATTTGGATGCATAATATTCGGTATTGTTCTTTCATGATTTCACTTATGTTTATGCATGGTTTAATAATGGTTTTGCACATGTACGTGCATAGGATTTGTGATTTAAATTGCGGGGTCATAGTTAACATAATTTGATGGTTTATGGCTTGAATAATGATTTGATAATGGTATGCCCTCAACCTATTTATAAAAATGTCAATGAGAAGAA
This sequence comes from Capsicum annuum, assembly GCF_002878395.1. Lineage (NCBI taxonomy): Eukaryota > Viridiplantae > Streptophyta > Magnoliopsida > Solanales > Solanaceae > Capsicum > Capsicum annuum. Next base: position 60,079,176 of record NC_061113.1, on the reverse strand, counting down.
ACTTGTCACATATGAATTGTGTTTTGAACTATAGCATTGGTCTATGAATGTTGATGATTGGTATATGGTTTTATGAAGGTATTAATGACCATAAATTGATTTGAATCATAACCTTGATGGTTTAATTGGATAAATGGGTTCGAGTACCTACATGTTGAATTGAATTGATGTCTTTGTTTAAATAATAGGTTCGAGTCCCAAAGTTGAATGATAATGGTTATGGTATGTATGCTTGTAAGTGGGGTTGGTATGATGATACCAAAGGGATGCCTTTGGTAAGTAATTGGATTAGTGATTGTGTACATGTGTAATGAATGTTTTAAATTGCACTTTAAAGTGGATTATGTAGCCGAGTTGTGAAAGTGGAGTCCAAAAAAGTAACATTGGAAACCATGCTAGCCGGTGTGGGTGTCTATATGAGTGAGAGGTTCGAGTCCCCCGAATAAATATATGAATGGGAGGTTTGAGTCCACCATAATGTATACATTGGTGCTTATGTCACCTTGATTATGTCGAAAGGTTCGAGTCCCCTAAAATGGCATATACGGATATGGATATCCTTTGGTTCATATGGCTATATACACTGGGGCCTTTCCAGCTAGGGGAGAGATGGACCCATATAGCTCGTGCGTGCATTGTTTTATGATGGTTATGCCTCACAATATAGGTTAATGTTTTCAAAGTTCATTCTAAGCCTCGTCCCCTTTCCCGGTATGATATATATATGTATGTGATTCCATATGATGGTTTGACTTGGTTTTGAATGATGGCACTATTTTATCCTTATACTTGAGTTTCATGCTAGCGCTCCAACCGCTAACTATCTCCGATCATTATGTCCCCATACTATGCAGGCGGTGAAACTTCTTCTTCTTTTCCTGCCGTGTGACCAGGTGTTTGAGTGGTTCGTGAGTTGAAATTGAAGTGGTGAGCTTTCATACTTTGGAAAGCTTTATTTCATGGTCTTTATATTCTATGTCTTAGACGTTATTTAGATTATGTTTTGGGTATCGTCAGGGGCAAGGAGGGTATGCCCTGATATTTTATTAACTTCAGATTTGTAGAGGCTTTGTTGGATTACTATGGGCTTGGGTGTGTTGGTTTAGTGTATTGTTTGGAGGATTAGTTTAGACATTTCATGAGTTATCATTAGTTTTATTTTTCCCTATTTCGTTATATGTTCGGAATTCATCCAACTCGGAGGTTATTGTGTTGTCTAGGTTAGGTGAAGGGGGTGATCTCCCGTCCATGTGGGACTTGAGATACCCATCATGGCCAGAACCTGGTTCGGGTTGTGACAAAGTTTGTATCAGAGCCTAGGTTTATGGTTAATTGGGTGTCCACAAAGCTGTATCAAGTAAAGTCCCTTTTATAGGTGTGTAGCGCGCCACGCTTGTATGAGAGAGGCTCTATAAGTCATTTTGGAGTGTTTCTCTTTGTTATTGTCCTAATTTCAAGCTATAGAGTCTAAGGTATTGGATTCTTCTGATTTTCATTTGCTCGTCTTTCAGATCATGCCTCAAGAAGATTTGATGTTCAGGCAAACACTTTGTCCTATCTGAGGACAATGTGGATAGTGTTAGTCCAACTTCTGAGGTTCAGACCTGGTCAAGGTTTGCTGCATATGACTGTCCTCATAATTTTCCACCTGTCCCCATTGATCTTACTCCTGAGGGTGACACTCATACTCAGTCGCCTCCAAGAGAGGTTACTAATGCAGAGATTCGTCGCTCCATTACCCTATTGACTTAATTGGTGACATCTCAGTCACAACGATCGGGTTCTGCTGGTGTTTCTACGGGTTCGTCTAAGACCACTAGAGTTGGACAATTCTTGAGGTTACATCCTTCGATATTTATTGGTACAAAGGTTAAGAAGGATCCTTAAAGTTTCATTGATGAGATAGAGAGGATCTTTCTGGTTATGCATGCTTCGGAGGTTGAAGGCGTAGAGTTTTTTGCCTACTAATTGAAGTATGTGGCGTACCAATGGTATGAAGAGTAGGAATAGTTGAGAGGTCAGGATACTGGTTCTACCTTATGAGATGATTTCTCTAGTGTATTCTGGATCAATTTTTTCCTCAAGAGTTGAGGGAGGCAAAAATAAAAGAATTTGTTAAAACGAAGCAAGGAAGGATGACAGTCAAGAAGTATGCTTTAAAATTCCATCAGTTGTCACGGTATGCTTCTGAATTGGTGTCTAATATAAGGGCTCGGATGAGAAATTTATCTTTGGGATTTTCTCATGAGTTGATCCTTGAGAGTAAGGTTGCTTTGTTGATCAAGGAAATAGACATCTCCAGATTGGTTGTGTATATACAACAGGTCAAAGAGGGGAAAAAAATAGGCTGAGATTGGTGAGAAGTAGAGTAAGAGGTCTCATTTTTCAAATCATAGTGGAGGCTAACAACAAAGTGGGGAATGGCCTAAGAGGAAGAGCTGGGGAGGACTTAACTCCTATTCTACAGATAGTGCTCCTTACTTGAAGTTGTCGGGAGATAGATATTTTTAGGGTGGTGATGCTTTCAGGGCACAAGGTGCCCAATCTCAAGCCAGTAGTGCACTATCCTACTCTTCCTGCAGATTCGGTGGTTAACATCATTGTGGTTAGTATGAAAAGGGGAGGAATCGATGTTTATATGAGGTCAGATTGGACATGTACAACGCGATTGTCCCTTTAGAGTTGCTTTTGTGGCAAAAAAAATTCCTCTTGTCTCTTCATCATCTATGGTGCTAAAGTGATACATGTTAAATGGGTGTCAATGCTTTTGATAACACAACTCGATGCCAGCATAAGGAGGTCCAAGCCTTGATCGCCCCAAGGATCCAATAATATTCTTGGAGGCCCATCTTCGATCTCCTAATCAAGCAATGTCATGTTTGGAAGATATGTTGGAGCCGAGAAAAGCGATGGCACACTGAATAAAGAGAGCCCTTGTGGGTTATTTCCAAAATAGCCACTTTTGGGCTATTTTTGTAATAGGCTAGTTGTGCTAAGAAAACTACTATAAATAGGGGCCTTAGACATTTCATTAGTTAGTTTTAGTTGATTAAATTACATGATGTATTCATGAAAGCTCTATGGGAGTGATGAGAGCTTGGTAAAACCGATGTTGAACCTTGATTAGAAATATTGATTTTAAGGGCGATCTAATCCACTTTGCGGTCACGTAAGAGTTAGGTGCTTATGTATAGTCATTAAGGGAGGTTTTAGGGTTTGAAACGCTCTTTGATTGCCCTTTCATTATCAATTTTGTGTTATCTTTCTATCATCTATCCCTTTATCTTTTTTCTTTTTGCTGTTCAATTTTATCAATTCTTGTGTTTGTGTGTTTGTTTTCATCTTCATAGATTACTCGCATATCATTTGGTATCAGAGTTGAGCTTGATTTCATTCCTACAAAGTCAATCTTGGGTTTGTTATTTTGAAAATCCACTAAAAAAGTGTCAAAATTGAAAATCCCAAAAAAATTCACTATTCACGTTTTTGTTCTTAAGTCAAATTTTAAGTTTTTGACTGTGTTTTTCTTGTGTTTCTAGTGTTAGATTTGTGTTCTCTAACACTATACGAGTTTATAAATCAAATTTGAGCTAAATCAAAGTGAAATTGAGCCTTCTACTATCGTTGGAAGTTTGGGTCGAAGAAGTTTATAGTGAATTGAAAAATCTGAATATTTTGGTGAAGAATTTGTGCAAATTGATGATGGGAATGAGTTCAGAAGGCTAAGAAGTGCCTACGTTCAAAATTTCAACTCATTCCAAGCTAAGGAGAAAAAATTGGTGTTCTTGGAGAGATTGTTTTCTTCATCTTGAATGTTCATCCAAAATTGGTTGTTTGATCTAAAAATAAGTAAGAGAAAGAGTGTAAAAGTGTTTTTACTAAAGCATCTCAAAAGGATCCAAGCATATTCCATGCGAACGTGCAAAGAGGACAACAAGAAGGGCATTTTCGGCCATTTAGCAAGCAAGGGGCGGCCAACTTTCCTTGGACCTGCGCCCAACCTGCCTTTTAGATGCGCTTGAGATGCTGCAGCATGTCAAGGAAGTATATAAGCTACTTACCTGTGCCCAATATGTGCTGGATATGCGCCCAAGGTGCTCTAGCAGGTCAAGGCAGCCCTCTCATATGCTGGACATGCCTTTGAGGTACGCCCAAGGTGTGTAACTCATCTCCAACACATATCAAGCCTTCCCTACTTCCAATTCAAGTTCCAAATTCATTCTAACACTTCTAAAGCCCAATAATATCAGGTTTTATTACATAGTTTCATTCCTTGATTCCTCAATTCAACTCTTGATTCTTAAGACTATCAACAACTAGTAATTCACCTACTAAGTTGGGTGATTAGTTCTTGAGTCGTATTTATTTCAACGTTCCTTTTATTTCAAGCTTTTCTAGTTTTTATTTCATCGTAGCTTTTTGAACCAAGTTTGTACATTTTTTTCTTTGAGTTGTTTCAAACAAGAATCCACTTCGGTCGTAAAGTAGAGATTGACACCTTATTGTCCACCGGAGTATAAGAAACTTTCAACATTCGCTGCCCCAATTGTGAGGATCACAAAGGTAATATTATTACAAGTGTTGGTGAAGAGATTTACTACTAATCTTGTCTGTTCATTTTGTAGGTACAAGGTGATATAAGGAAGCATGTCTTCGATAGCCTCAGACAATTGTGACTACGACATAAGAGACTAGGATTGTGGTGAAAATAGTTATAGCTATGAAAAAGATAGAGATTATGGGGGCTATAAATGTATCCATGATCAAGAGATGGATGAAAATGAGGGCTACTATTCTGAAGGAGAATATGAGATGAATGATGATCCTAGTTCGTATAGTGAGTATAGAGATGATGATGAGCCTTGTTATGGGTATTATGAGGAAGATGGGGCATGTGAGGAGTATTAAAATTCCCACTCTGAGCCAAGAGGTGATGTAAGGTATAACTTATTTATTTACAAATCTTATGAAGATCATGGTGAGAATGTATGTGAGGATTGTGAAGTTTTGTATTCCCCGTCTTGTAGTACTTCTTATCAAGATTGAATTGATGTGAATGGTTATGCTAACTATAGTATAGTTTGCTTCATGGGAATAAAAGAGCGTACATCTCTAAAGCCTTGGGGTACTACATCTTACTTTTCTTATCCTAGTGCCCAAACATAGAGAAATGGGAACCAAGGTAGATATGAATGGTATAGTAGGAGTCAAGATCTTTCTACTCTTCTAATCTTTATGAGAGAGTGGGGTCTCAAATAATATCTTGATTGGGAATGGAAGTGTGAAAGGATCTTCATGGATTATGATATAAATGAAATGAAAAAAGCTATGTATGCCACTAAACATGTTCGAGGTCCGACATCGATTTGGTGGGATATCAAAAGAAAGTCTGACCAAACATGGAGTGCCTTGAAGGAACTCATGAGGGGTGCCAATGTACCATTGGGTTATATGAAGCTTTACAATGTTGATCCAAGAAGAAACGTTCACTATGAAAAGGTAATCATTTGTGGGGCTTTGGAATGCCTCCTTATGCTAGATGATTGGTGCTATAGGAACTACATCATTCCACCCATGTTTGACCATCTAGGGATACCTCGAGAACCTCTGCTTGTTCCATACTTCTTGGATGGTTATAAGGTTTCCGAGGGAGTGAAGGTTTTCTTAACCCGATGTAGGTACTATAAGGAGGTGTGGTGTGACATCTTCCTATTAGAACAAGGTCATTTATTCTTGGGTGTCAATTTCTTTGCACATCATAAAGTTCCAAATACAAAAAATTGGCCTAAGATTTTAAGGGACCAATGGGGAAATCATCTCTTTCCATCCATTCTTCCCAAATCTCAAAGAGCTGTAACAACTTACTCCAAGCCTAAAGAATTTGAGACACAAAAGTTTGAGAGGAGTAAGGGGGTGCAAGGTAGAAATCTAAGAGAGAAAAAAGGAGAGGAAGTGAGGGGATTGACACCAACTAGAGATAATATTGTTTTTCATTCTCTTAATAAGGACATTTGTGTAGGTACCAACATGGCAAGTGGTGGAGAATAAGTGTCAAAATAAAATATTCCCTTTGAAGATTTGATGAGGGTAATCTTAGATGCTTCCAAAGCTTGTGGAGGACCATCACACGAAGATGAAGAAGAATATGCTCAATAACTTCAAGGTAAAATAGCTAACTCTTAAACTTTTATGCATATGAATGATAATTGTGTGGCTAGTAGCCTATTGAGTGTGAGTAGTAGTTTACCTACATGTGAGTTTATTGATTCTTTTCCTCTTGATGGTGATGTATATATTGTGAGAATGGATACCCTAGTTGATCCTATTGATGACCAAATTGACTCTTCTTGTAAGATCAATTTGTGTCTACCTAGTGTTAAAGCCATTGTGTTGGATAATAATACATCATCTTATGGAAATTTTATTGATCAACTTGTGTGTGAAACTAGTCCATCACTTAGGGATGTGTGTAATGTGATTAGAGAACCTCAAGTGAGTGATGAAATTGAGAATGTTAGTCAAGAAAATAGGAGTGACCCTTTGAGCTTGTCTTTTAGTGAAGATCCTAATGCTTGCTTTGATCATAGGGATAATCATGTGGTTGAAAAATCGTTAATACTTGATAATGGTCTTTTAGAGCATGGACTTGCATGCTTTACACCCTCTTCATGGATAGATCCTTCTCTCTTTAAGAACAATATCTTGTTTGAAGATGATGAGTTCACTCCTTGTAAATTACCTAGTGGTGTGGATAGCATTGTTGATATAGCTCATCTTGAGGGCTATATTCCATATAACAACCTACTATGGTGTGACAACATTCCTCCTAAAAATAGAAATCTCTTCTTGGAAGATAAGGGTACTCTTAAGATAAAGGAATGTGAACTCTTGGAAAGGAATAATCAATTGGGTGATGATAACTTTGATTTTCTTGAATCTTTAAAAAACCCAATAAGTGATTGTTCCTTAAAAAATGATTGTGGATGTGATCCTTTATAAGACACCCTACCTTTTTTGATACTTATAAGGATGAATTACTTACTTCTTGTGAAGGCCTAAGTAATAATCCCTTTGATATTGGTGGTTGTATATGTCTACTTAAGGATTCCTCCATTGAAAGAGAAACTATCAATTGTTTGGATATTGCTTCCTCTTCTACTTTGTGTGACCTTATTGTAGAGAATACTCATGGTGATGATTTTGAATCTAATATTGAGTACGTGCATGAGGGCACCTTAGTTGAAGTTGACTTTAGTGATTCCTTTCTCTACTCTCCCCTTGCTTTTGATGATGTTTATACTAATATGGAGAGTGTATCTTTTAGTTTGAGTGAGGCCTATAGGGAAAAAGAGTGTTGCTTAGACCCGTTTCTATGACCATCTTTTTATTTGGCCCCAGTGCCAAATTTGGATATGGTGATTTTGGCATACCCAACTTGTTGCTTAGTTTACATGACAAGAAAATTTTTAATGAGGATGTTGGTATCCTTCCCTATGATGAAAAGTCTTTCTTAGGAATTCACAATTTTCTTGATGGAGCAACATTATGTAAGGAAAAAAACTCTAACCAAAATGAAAGGTTTTTAAAGAAGGGGATCCATGAAAGGATCCAAGAGAGTTCACCATTGTGTGTTTCCATTCTTGACTAAGGTTTAACCACTTGTAGGTTAAGGAGAGAGTCTTCTATTGAAACTACTTTGGATAAACTCCATTTGTGTGATCCTCTTTTTCAATATGTGTTTAGAGATGATAATCTCCTTTTCAAAGGTGGTATCATTCTTGAGAACCTAAGGGAAAATATGTCATTCTTTTCTTTGTGTATTGCTTATGAACTTGCGTCCTTTCTTGACACACTTGTACTTAAATTGTGTAACTCCCAACTTGTGGATGCCAAGTTGATGATTTACTTGAAGGGAAGAAGTAGTTTGGGCTTAAGTGTCTTGACTCCACTCTTGTGTGCCATATGTGCTAAGTCTTTTAAGCCAAATGGCATTCTTATAGATAATAGCACCTTGGATGAAGTCTTTACACTTGATTCCTTTCTATACTACCTCTTTGCCTGTGATGATATCCATGGTTGTCTTGGATGTGTTTTATGTAGGGGTAGGAAAATTGTTGGTTTTTCTACTTGTTTAAGTGAAAATGCTAAATGGATCTTGTGGACTTTAGAACTAATTAAGGAACCACCCTTGGTGTGGTCTCTTGAAGAGATAATGAAGCAATTGTGTCTTATGGCTCATACGGTGATGGTAATTCTACCTTTTAGATTATTTGATGCCATTAGAACCTTTGTTGTTTCCTTATCTCTGGATGATTTAATTAACCAAATCCTTTGTGTATTTTTCAACGAGTTTCAAATGTTTGACATATAGGATCCTTAGGTATATCTTAAGTATGTGCAACCTTGGCATGATGCTACGATTATTTGTGTTAACCATAACCCTCATGTCATGAGGATGTTGTATTTGGTTGTCCTTCCTTTGGTTTTGCAAGGTTTAGTTTCGAGGTCGAATCCTTTTCAAGAAGGGAAGGATAGTACAAGTCAAATAGGCATCAACTCTTTTTATCATACAACTCGATGCCAACATAAGGAGGTCCAAGCCTTGATCTCTCTAAGCACCCAAGAATATTCTTGGAGGCCTTTTTTCGAGCTCTTAATCATGCAATGTCATGTTTGGAAGATATCTTAGAGCCGAGGAAAGCCATGACGCTGGAATAAAGAGAGCACTTGTGGGTTATTTCCGAAATAGCAACTTGTGGCCAATTTTTGTAATAGGCTAGTTTTGCAAATACAACTACTATTTTGGCATGATTTATGTGAAATTATGGTTTTTGGTGGCTTTGAGAGCCTTATAGTTGACTTCAATCAATAATTATTGGTCTATGTATCGAATGGAAAAATAAACTGCGCTAATTGATTTAGAAAGTTGATTTTAGGTTGGTAACAATATTGGTGTGGTTTTATGGCTTTTAAATTTCATTTCGATCCTCAGTTCAAAAAGCTGTGAAATTGGGTTTTTAAAATACCCTGAACTTTGGCCATTGCCAAATTTCTTGAGTCTTGAACCTTCTGGTCATCATACGACTTGCAGCATGACTCGTATAATATGGATATGGGTCTAGGACCCTAGTCGTATGTTGGCCAGTGTCATATTGACCAAGTTCTGCTCAAGGTATGAGAAGACTCCATACAAATCGTATGTTCATGATATGAGAAGCATATTGCCCAACCATATGTTGTCCTGTGTCTAGACTAGATGTCCTACTTTGGGTATGACTTAAAGGGTACTAGTTGTATGGTGAAGGTACGAGTTAGGCTACGGGAGTCGTATGTTGGATAGAATGTGGTTTCCAACATTCTAATCAAGTTATGATTTGAGGGTACCACTCATATGATGTGGATACGAGTTGAGAGGTCCAACCGTACCCTCCTGTTTTTTTTTACAGCTTTTAAGCTGAGGTATTTTGGACAATTCCCACCCCAAGCCCTTAACACCCCATGTTTTATCACACTTTTTGGCCTTTCATTCTTCACTTTAGAAGATCAAAACACTCCCTAAACACTCTATAAAATCTCTCAAGAAAATTGGGATAAGCTTTCATCAAGGTGGTCACCTAGAGGCTTAAGGATCGAAACCTCTTCATGAATCTTTGTAAATCAGGAATGTGACTCTTTTTTCATAGTTAGTTCACAAAATCACACGTTTTAATCATAGTTCATGATTCATTAATGATGGTTTTGAAAGCCATGATTGAGGATTTAGATGCATAATATTGGGTATTGTTCTCTCATGATTTCACTTATGTTTATGCATGTTTCAATAATGGTTTTGCACATGTACATTCATAGGAATTGTTATTTAAACTAAGGGGTCATGGTTAACCTAATTTGATAGTTTATGGCTTGAATAATGGTTTGATAATGATATGCCCTCAACCTATTTGTGAAAAGGTCAATAAGAAGAAACTTGTCACATATGAATTATGTTTTGAACTATAGGATTGGCCTATGAGTGTTGGAGATTGGTAAAAGGTTTTATAAAGGTATTGATGACCATAAATTGATTTGAATCATAACCTTGATGGTTTAATTTGCTACATGGGTTTGAGTCCCTACACGTTGAATTAAATTGATATCTTTGTTTAAACAATGGGTTCGAGTCCCAAAGTTGAATGATAATGGTTATGACATGTTGTACATTTGCAAATGGGATTGGTATGATGATACCAAAGGGATGCCTTTGGTAAGTAACTGTATTAGTGATTGCGTACATGTGTAATTAATGTTTTAAATTGGGCTTTAAAGCAGGATGTGTAGCTAGGCTATGAAAGTGGAGTTCGAAGGACTAACACTAGAAACCACGCTAGCCGGTGTGGGTGACTATATGACTGAGAGGTTCAAATCCCTCGAACAAATGTATGAATGAGAGGTTTGAGTCCCCCATATTGCATACATTGGATCTTAAGTCACCTTGATTATTCTAGGAGGTTTGAGTCCCCTAAAATGACATATACGGATATGGATATCCTTTGGTTCATATGGCTACACGCACTGAGGCCCTTCTATCTAGGGGAGAGTTGGACCCATATAGCCCATAGGTCCATTGTTTTATGGCAGTTATGATACACAACACAAGTTAATATTTTCAAAGTTCATATTAAGCCTTGTCTCCTTTCCCGGTATGATATATATATGTATGTGATTGCATATAATGGTTTGACTTGGTTTTAAATGATGACACTATTTTATCCTTATTCCTGAGTTACATGCTAGCTCGCCAACCAATAATCATCTCTGGATGTTGTGTCCCCACGCTATACAGGCGGTGGAACTTCTTCTTATTTTCCTATGCAGTGACCAGGTGTTCGAGTGGTTCGTGAGTTGACATTGAAGTGGTGAGCTTTCATACTTCAGAAGGCTTCATTTCATGGTCTTTATTTTCTATGTCTTAGACTTTTAGATTATGTTTTAGGTATCATCGATGGCATGTCTCGATATTTTATTGACTTAGGATTTGTAGAGGCTTTGTTAGATTACTGTGGATTTGGGGGATTGGTTTATACATTTCATGAGTTATCGTTAATCTTATTTTGCTCTATCGTGTTATACGTTCAGAATTCATACAACTCTGAGGCTGTTATGTTGACTAGGTTAGGTAAAGGGGGTGATCTCCAGTCCACGTGAGATTTGAGATACCCATCATGACCCAACCCTGGTTTAAGGTGTGATAGTTTCAGGCATCAAATTTGTGAAAATAATGTTTTTTCTTAAAATTTAATATCTCCATTGAGTCCAAAGCTTTGAATTTGATAGGGTAGATGCAACACCTCTGATTCTTGGTCCTTGAAAATTTCTAAAATTTATCCTTGCTGCCCAAACTACGACTCTCCATATGAGCCGTAGGGAGTCTTGATGTGTCTTAAGGATCCAATCATAGCCTGGCCAGTATGTTATCCTAGAGTTTCTGCTATGACTACGATAGGGGGGTTACAAGTCATAAAGACTCAAAATAAGTCATATGGTGTCTTCCATAGCCTAACCAGTATACTGCCCCATCTGTTTTTGCTTTGAAAATAACTAGACCGTGCGAGTCGTAACGACTGAGTATGAGTTGTATGGCATGACTCATAGCCAAGTCAGTGTTGGTGATCATGGACACTGTCCAGACTATGAGTGGGACCTTACAAGTCATAAGGTCATACATAGCGACTAGGAGATAATTTTCAGTCTTTTTATTAAGGGCATTCTGGACAATTCCCCTTTCCCCTTACTCAGACCCCATATCCATAAATCACCCAAGGGGGTTATTTATCATCCATAGTATAATCAAAACACTCTCAAAACTCTCTAAACTCTCCAAGGTCAATATACTTAGGGTTTCCAAGAAGTTGGTCATCTAAGGTCTCAAGGGTTGATTTCTCTTTATAAATTTTGATATTTCAGGCATGTTAATCTTCCCCAATGCTTATTTTATGAAAATAATGGGTTTTACATGGTTAAATTGTATGGATTTAGATATGGGTTTTGTTATGGTTGAGGGTTTTGGCATGACTGATTCTTAAATAGTTTTTCCATGATTTATTATACATTATTTGTACTTTATTAATGGTTTTGAACTTGTGAGGTACATGGGAATGGTGATCAAACTAAGGGGCTATAGTTTTTTCCCAAATTGGTATTTTAAAACTTGAATTGGTTTGAGTAATTGTGCTCCCTCAACCCACTTATGTAAGTGGCTTTGAATTGTGAAATAGTCAATTGGTTTGACTTACTCACCTATGTTAATATATTGCATAAATGGTTAAACAATGAACATGGATTTTGAAGGCCTTGTTGGCTATGATTTGATTTAATGAACAAAAAGGGTCAAGGCATTCCTTGAAGATTAATGTGATTGTTATGGCATAGAGAGAATCTTTCAAGTGTAAGGGTATGGCGATACCCATGGTGTACCTTAACAGTTGGTTCATTGGTGAACAAATGGTTTATGTGAAACTTGCTTTAAATTGGGCTTAATGAGGGTTATGTAGCGAAGCAATGGAGGTGTGGGTCATGGACGACTTACATTGGAAACTCATGGTTCCCGAAGTGAGGTTTATTCTTGTAACCGTGTGCATAGGTCACACTAGATATATATAGTAGGGATGGCTAGTTGCCTTGATGGATTTAGATTTCCCTCATTTTTTCTCTGGTTCGTGCAGCTAACATGCAATGGGGCCCTTTAAGGAGGGGGAGTTGAACCCATATAGCCCGTGGGTGCCCTTTATGATGGTTAAGCTACATAGTCCAGTGTAATATTTTACTTTATGCTAAACCTTGTCCTTATCCCGACATATTATTTATGTACGTATATGATGATGTTTTCATAGTTTTGAATTGGATTTTACTTGGCATTATTTTATCCCTTATCCCTATGTTACATTCTAGTGCTCAACCCACTAACCATCCCGGGATGCTATTTCCCCATGTGATGCGGACACCAGAGATACCTCTACTTTTTCTTCGTAGTGTTAGGCGAATTAGCTTGGTTCGTCAGTTATTGGTGGTGAAGTGGTGAGCTTTCATTCTATCAAAGATTTAGTCATTTCATTAGTTCCCTTTCTTAGACTAGAATTGAAGTTTACATTATTATTAACATTATCATTTCATTGTTATAGTCGGGGGCATGTCCTGAGTTAGGTTGGTTTTTTGTTTCGTAAGAGACTTTGGGGATACTACTTTGGTTGGGTATTGTTGGATGAAATTTCATAGACTTTGAGTTTTTATTCAGCCTATCTTGTTATATATTTAGATTTTAGTCGCTGCTAGGTGTGATATGTTTGGTGTGATTAGGCAAAGGAGCGGTCTACTATCCTTGGTAGACTTAATGATGACTGTCATGGACAGGACTTGGTTTAGGTTGTGACAAAGTTGGCATCAAAGCCTAGGTTTGGTGTCATTGGGTATCCACAAAGCCATGTCCAGTAGAGTCTCTTTTATGGGTGTGCAGCGCATCACACTTATAAGGGAGAGGCTATTAGTCATTTAGGAATGTTTTCTTTTCTTATGATCTACTTTTAGGCTGTGTAGTCTAGGGTGTTGAAATCTCCTCTAATTCCCCTTTGTTTTCTTTTTAGATCATGCCTCCTAGAAGATCTGATGTTTGTGGAAACTCCTCTATCTCGTTTGAGGATCTGTCTTACTCAAGAATTTTAGACCCGATCTAGGGTTGGTGTTTCTGATTACCCCAATGAAGTTCTACCAGTCCCTACTGATCCTTCTCCATCTGGTGAAACTCCTGCTCAGTCACCTCTAGAAGATATTACCAATATTGAGTTCTGCCATTTTATTTATCTGTTGACCCAGTTGGTGATGTCTCAGTCATGTCAGTCATGTTCTGCTGGTGCTGGAGTGATTTATTTTAATGCCACTAGAGTTGGCTAGTTTACGAGGCTGAATCCTTTAACCTTTATTGGATCTAAGGTTGAGGAAGATCCTTAAGGGTTCATAGATGAGATGGAGAAGATTCTCCTAATGAACCATGTTCCAATTTTGAGAAAGTGGAGTTCGCTACATACCAGCTGAAGGATGTGGTGTATCAGTGGTATTAGGAGTGGGACCAGTCTAGGGGTAATGATACGAAATTGGATTTATGGGAGGATTTTTTGGGTGCTTTTCTTGATCGATTTTTTCCTTAGGATTTGAGAAAGGTGAAGGCTAAGGAGTTCGTGAATGTAAAACAAGGCAAGATGACTGCGAATGAGCATGCCTTAAAGTTTCATCAGTTGTCCTGTTATGCTCCTAAGCTAGTATCTAATATGAGGGCTAAGATGAGGTTGGGTTTGTCTCAAGACTAGGTATTGGAGTGTAAGGCTGCCTTATTAAATAGTAACATGGATATCTCTAGGCTTATGGTGTATATACAATAAGTGAAAGATGAAAAGAAGAAAAAAGCTGAAATAGGGGAGAGGTAAAGTAAAAGATCCCAATATTCTAAGAAGGGTGGTGGCAAGGATACAAGCAGTGGTCTAAGAAGATATGGGGGGAATTATGGTTCTTATTCTGCGACTAGTGCTCCTTATGCTAAGCCTCTTGGTGATCATCAGTTTTGGAGCAACAGTGGATTTAAGGCCCAAGATGTCCAATCTCAGGCCAATGGGCCCCAATTATCTCCATTGTATCCTCCATATAGATTTTGTGGATAGGTGTTTTAGATATGGCCAGAATAACCACTTTCAGAGGAACTATTCTTCAAGTGATGTTGATACGAGAGCTAATAAGGTCTCGGTTGCTTTTTCTTCAGCCCTAGGACCAAAGAGTGCTGCGTCTGGCTCCAACGTGGGTCGAAACTGTCCATATCCTCTTGCCACCCATTAGGATTTTGAGGCATTTCCTGATGTTGTTACTGGTATGCTAAAGTTTTTCTCTTGTGATGCATATTGTCTGCTTGATGTCAGATCTAAACTCTTTTATATGACACCGTATATAGCTATATATTTTGGCATTGATCCTGAGTGTATTCTAGATCCTTTTTCTGTGTCTACTATAGTGGGTGCCTTTATTATGGCTAAGAGAGTCTATATGGGTTGTGTAGTATCTATCTTTGGTAGGGAGACATTAATGGATCGGATAGAATTGGACATGTTAAATTTTGATATGATTTTAGGGATGGATTTGTTGTACTTGTGTTATGCATCTCTTGATTGTCGGACCCAAGTTTCCAATTCCTAAATGAGCCGGTGGTTGAGTGGGAAGGTTGTTCCCTAGTGTCCAAGGAAAGGTTTATTTCTTATCTTAGAGCTCAAAAATTGGTTTCCAAGGGGTGTCTCTACATTTAGTGCTTGTTAAGGATTTTAGATTCGAAGGTCCTTCTTTGCAATCAGTCCTAGTAGTTTGTGCATTTCTCAAGGTATTTCTCAACAATCTTCCTGGTGTTTCTCCTGATAGAAAAATTGATTCTAGTATTGATCTTATTCTAGACACTTATCCTATCTTCATCCCTCCATATAAAATGGCTCCGACTAAGTTGAAAGAACTTAAGGAGCAGTTGAAAGATCTTCTAGATAAGGGTCTTATCCACCCTAGTGTTTCTCTCTGGGGTACTCCAGTTCTCTTTGTGCGTAAGAAAGATGGGTCCCTTCGGATGTGTATAGATTACTGCCAATTGAATAGGGTGACTGTGAAGAATAAGTATTCGTTTCTTAGGATTGATGATCTCTTTAATCAGCTTCAGGGTACTAAGTACTTTTCTAAAATTGATCTTCAATCGGGTTACTATCAGTTAAAGATTAGGGAGGTGGATATCCCTAAGACTACTTTCCAAACCTAGTATGGACATTTGAATTTTTGGTGATGTCCTTTGGTTTGACTAATGCCCCAGCGACATTCATAGATTTTATGAATTGGGTATTTTGTTAGTTCTTGGATTTTTTTGTAATTGTATTTATGATGATATTCTGGTATATACTAAGAGTGAGGTGGATCATGTCGATCATCTCCACCTGGTGTTGCAAACCTTGAAAGGTCAACAGTTGTACGTGAAGTTCTCGGGATATGACTTTTGGTTGAATGTTATGACCTTTCTGGGTCCTGTTATTTCTAAAAAAGGGATCATGGTGGATCCTTAAAATGTTGTGGTGGTTAAGAAGTGGCCTAGACCCATGAATCTAATTGATATTTAAAACTTCTTAGGTTTAGCTGATTATTATAGGAGGTTAATGGGAAGTTTCTCTTCTAGTGCTATATTATTGACCAAGCTAATTCATAAAAAGGTAAATTTTATATGGTCTGATGCTTGTAAAGGTAGCTTTGAGAAGTTGAACGATAAGTTAACTTCGGCTTTAGTTTTGACTTTACCCTAGGGTATCGATGGTTTTGTTATTTATTATAATGCATCTCGTGTGGGATTGGGTTGTATTTTAATATAGCATGGAAAGGTGGTTGGTTATGCTTCTAGGTAGTTAAAGGTGCATAAGAAGAACTATCTGACTCATGATTTGAAATTTTGGCTGTGGTCCTTGCATTAAATATTTGGCATCACTGTTTATATGGGGTTCATGTTGACATCTTCTCAGACCATACGAGTTTGTAGTCTGTGTTCACCTAGAAGGAGTTGAATCTCAGGGAAAGGAGATGGCTTGAGTTGCTCAAGGACTATGATGTGAGTTTTCACTATCACCTAGGTAAAGCTAACTTAGTTACTAATGCTCTAAGCAGGTGGTCCATGAGATGCTTATCTCATGTGGATCAAGAGAAGCGAAGTTTGGTAAAAGATATTCACCATGTAGATAATATTGGAGTTCATGTTTTGGACTCTAAGGATGGTGGTGTGATTATACAAGAGGTGGTTAACTTATCTCTTGGTGCTGAGGTGAAGAAAAAATAGGTCTTAAACCCTATCTTGATGCAGATCAAGGATAATGTGGGTCACCAGAAGGTGATGGATTTTTATATAGGTGGTGATGGTATCCTAAGGTACCAAGGTAGATTATGTGTTATTGATGTTGATGGGTTGTGAGAGAGGATCTTGGATGAAGCTCATGAGTTGAGGTACACTGTTCATCTTGGTTCCACAAAAATGTATCATAACTAGAAAGAAATTTATTGATGGAATAACTTGATGAGGGATGTGGCCAACTTTCTGGCTAAGTGCTTAGTTTGTCAGCAAGTGAAGGTTGAACACTTGAGGCCTGGTGGGTTGTGTCAAGAGATTGAGTTGCCCATGTGGAAATAGGGAGTGATTAATATGTATTTCATTATAGGTCTTTCGCGAACTTAAAATCAGCTGGATTTAATTTGGGATATCATTGCTAGGATGACTAAGTCTGCTCACTTCTTGCCAGCAAAGACTAATTATTTGGCTGAGGATTATGCTAAGATCTTTATTGAAGAGGTGGTGAAGTTGCATGGTGCTTCAGTTTTCATCATATATAATTGAGGTACTCAGTTCTCATCTCACTTTTGGCATTCTTTTCAGAGAAGTTTAACGACTAGGGTGAAGCTTAGAACTTCTTATCATCCTCAGATAGATGGACAAGCAAAGAGGATGATACAAACTTTGGCGAATATGCTAAGGTCCTGTGTGACCGACTTTAGTGGTAGTTGGGTTGATCATTTTTTTTTATAGAGTTTGCATATAATAATAGTTTTCACTCTAGTATTAGGATGGCTTTTTTTGAAGCCCCTTATGGTAGAAGGTATAGGTCTCTTGTTAGATGGTTTGAGGTTGGCGAGAATAGGTTGTATGGTCCCAACTTGGTACACTAAGCTATGGAGAAGGTAGAGGTGATACAGGATTAGATTTTGGCCACCCAAAGTCGCTAAAAGTCCTATGCGGATGTTAGGCGAATGGACTTGGAGTTTGATGTGAATAATTTGGTGTTCTTGAAGGTGTCTCCCATAAAGAGGGTGATGTGGTTTGGAAAGAAATGGAAGCTCAGTCCTTATTATATTAGTCCATATAGTATTTTGAGGCGAGTAGGCAATGTGGCTTATAAGTTGGATTTGCCTTTGAGTTTGGGTTCTATCTATCTGGTCTTCCATGTTTTGATTTTGAAGAAGTGTATGGGTGATCCTTCCTTGGTTGTTCCATTGGAAAGTATGGGTGTCTCTGATTCCTTGTCTTATGAGAAAGGCCCGATTGAGATTTTGGATCAGCAATTCCATCGGTTGCGAGCAAAGGAAGTGAGTTAGTTAAAGGTTCTATGGAGGATCCAAAAGCATGAAAAAGCTACTTAGGAAGCCGTGGAGGAAATAAAGTCCAAATACCTATTCTTGTTTCCTGCTTTGGATAATTGTGCTTGATCTATGTGTATTCCTTAGCATCTTTATTTTATGACTTTGTTAAAAGAAATTGTAGTTCTATTGATATCCTTGTTTTCTGCCTTCGTTAAAGGTAAGTGTGATTATGTTTGGAGTCAAATCATGCTAATAAATGCCTTGTCCTATCATTCGAGGATGAATGATCCTATGGGGAGAGTATGCAACACCCTGGATTCTTGGTCCTTGGAAATTTCTTAAATTTTATCCTCATTACCTAGACTACGACTCTCCATACAATTCGTAGGGTGTCTTGACGGGTGTTAAGGACCCAATCATAGCCTGGCTAATATGTTGGCCTAGAGTTTCTACTAAGACTATGACTGGGGGTTTACAGGTTGTAAGGACTCAAAATGAGTCATATAATGTCTTCCATAGCCTAAATAGTGTAATGCCCCATCTGTTTCTGCTTTAACAAAGACTAGACCATATGAGTCATAATGACTGTGTTTGAGCTATATAACATGATTCATAGCCTAGTCAGTATTGGTGATCATGGACACTGCCCAGACTACAAGTGGGACCTTACGAGTTGTAACGTAACCCGTAGCAATATGGCAAAAATTTTTAGTCTTTTTATTAAAGTCATTTTGGTCAATTCCTCTTTTCCCTTACTCAGACCCATGTCCATAATGTACCCAAGGGGGTTATTTCTCATCCATAACACAAATAAAACACTTTCAAAACTCTCTAAACTCTCCAAGGTCAAAATACTTAGGGTTTCTAAGAAGTTGGTCATCTAAGGGATCAAGGGTTGATTTCTCTCCATAAATTTTGGTATTTTAAGCATGTTACTCTTCCCCAATCTTATTTTATGAAAATAATGGGTTTTACATCATTAAATTGCATGGATTTGAATGTGGGTTTTGTTATGGTTGAGGGTTTTGGCATGGTTGGTTCTTGAATGGTTTTCCCATGATTTATTATGCATTATTTATGCTTTATTAATGGTTTTGAACTTGTGGGGTACATGGAATGGTGATTAAACTAAGGGGCCATGGTTTTTCTCCAAATTGATGATTTGTAACTAGAATTGTTTTGAATTATTGTATTCCCTCAACCCACTTGTGTAAATGGCTTTGAATTATGAAACTGTCACTTGGTTTGACTTACTCACCTATGCTAATGCATTGAATAAATATTTAAATAATTAACATAGATTTTGAAGGACTTGTTGGCTATAATTTTATTTAATTAACAAAGGGGGTCGAGGTATTCCTTGAGATTAATGTGATTGTTATGGCAAAGAGATAATTTTGCAAGTGTAAGGGTGTGGCGATACCCATGGTGTGCCATAATGGTTGGTTCATTGGTTAACAAATAAGTTATGTGAAACTTACTTTAAATAGGGCTTAATGGGTGTCATGTAGCGAAGTCGTGAAGTTGTTGGTCTTGGATGACATATATTGGAAACTTATGTTGCCGACGTAAGGTTTGGTCTTGATGACCGTGTGCATAGGTCACACTTGATATATACATATTTGGGATGCTAGTTGCCTCGATGGATTTATCTTTCCCTTGGTTTTTCTTCTGTTTGTGTGGCTAACACACACTAGTGCCCTTTAAGTAGGGGGAGATAAACCCATATAGCTCGTGGGTGCCCTTTATGACGGTTATGCTACATAGTCCATTATAATGTTTTACTTTATGCTAAGCCTTGTTCCCTATCCCGACATATTATTTATGTACGTATATGATGATGTTCGCATGGTTTTGAATTGGCATTATTTTATCTCTTATCCCTGAGTTACATGCTACTACTCAACCCAGTAACTGTAATGGGATACTGATTCCCCACGCGATGCAGGCTCCAGAGATACTTCTTCTTTTTCTGTGCAGTGTTAGGTGGATCGGCTCGATTTGTCGGTCGTTGGTGGTGACGTTGGTGGTGAAGTTGTGAGATTTCATTTTTTGGAAGATTTGGTCATTTCGTCAGTTCCCTTTCTCAGACTAGAATTAAAGAGTTTAAACTATTATTAACATTATCATTGTCATTGTCATAGTCGGGGGCATGTCTAGACTTAGGTTGGTTTTAGGTTTCGTAAGAGGCTTTGTGGATTTTCTCTGGTTGGGTTTGTTGGATAACATTTCATAGACTTTGAGTTTTTATTCATTCTATCTTGTTATATGTTCTGATTTCAGCAATTGCTAGGTGTGCTATGTCTGGTGTGGTTAGGCAAAGAGGGTGATCTATGGTCCTTGGTGGACTTGAGATGCTTATCACAACCAGGCCTTGGTTTGGGTCATGACAGTAGCATATTTCGTCTGCATTCATAGGATTTTGTATAAATCCCGAGGGGTCTGTCGATACTTGGACCCTATATACCCATGTTTTGGCTTTTTCCCATTTTTGAGACTATGAGCTTAGAGTTTCACACTTTTGAGCAATTTTTTTCCTTTCTAAGCTATGGTAAGCTTCTAAACACCTATTTTAACTACTTTACTCCAATTTTATCATCTAATTCTTATTTTAACCCAGATTAAAGTGGAAAATTGGAAATTTTGGCCCGGAAGGCTTAAACTTGTATTTCTTTGATTCAAACCCCATTTTTAACATTTTCACTTGGGTAAGTATCTAATCTTATAAATATCAATTTTTCTCAATTTCATCTTCAAAACAACTTCAGATTGTTGATTTCAAAAAGAATTTTTGGAAATTTTGTTAGTAAATCTTAAACATGGTTTCTTCAATTTGAACCTCGTTTTAAACTCATTTTCACTTGGGTTTTTAGCTTTAGACTCCTAAAAATATGGGAAACATATTTCAAAGATAAAATTATGATTTTGTCCTTTCAAAAACCTATTTTTTGGGGTCCCTTTTGACCCTGACTTAAAAATAGGCAATATGGGTATCTTTAGCTTTATTTTGATGCATAGATTCTAGATTTCCATGTTTAGTTTATTACAAGTCCATTCGGGAGGAGTAAGGCTTCAGAGTAAAGGCTTGCAGGTCGATTTTTGACATTTAAGGTAGGTTATGTCTTAACTTTTTTAAAACTAGGCTGGGTGGTGAATGTTAATACAAAATCATGTTAAAGGTGTGAGATCTAATCATCAAAATGGATTTATTATCGTGTTGTGCCCGTATGGGTGCCTATATAATGAAGTTATTGAATGGTGTTGGTATACCATTTTCTACGTGTGACCGTGTGGGGTCCTATATGACATTTTTCGCCTTGTCTACATGAAATTAGTTGTGTATTGATTGATGAAAAAGTTTGATGTTGTATCAATGGTATATTTTTATATGTTTTATTTTGTTGGTATACGGTTTGTGTTGAAATTCATGGATGGTCTAAAATATTGAGTGAATTGTTGGCTCACTTGGTTGGTATATTGGTTAGACATAAAAATACTAATTCTGGTTGGTTGTGAGCATTACATACTCATATCATATACATTCGTAAAATATTGGTACCATTATAGAAATACGAGAAACACTGGCTTTTTCTGATAGAAAATATGACATCTTTAAAACCCTCTACCAAAGGATGCGCTATAGAGAAGATATGGATATGGACTGTATACGGGTTGATGAACCCCTCATGGGTCCTACATCGATAAAATTTATCTCCATAGATGTATATGGAGGTTCTCCGATAACCTCATGCATCACATCAGCATTATCATCATTATCATCATCATCATTATATTTATTGCATTTATGTTACATTGTGCCTTTATTTGTGTTGTATTACCTCTCTTGATGTATACATTATCATCATTATCATCATCATCATTATCTTTATTGCATTTGTATTACATTGTGCCTTTATTTGTGTTGTATTATCTCTCTTAATGTATACTTGTCTATGTGTAATCCCTGCCCTAGTACTTGCATGTGTGATATTGGTTTACTTGTATTCCTTCCTCGCATTTGCTATGATGTATGTAAATATTATAAAATTGTTAATGGAAACCATGTGGGTTACTATTGTGGGAAATTTTCTGGTTGCAGGTTACGTGCCCTTAGTATGTATTTTTCTTCTTTATTTTCTACTTTGCTCAGATGGCCTATGGTACCTATCGAGTACAAGTGGACTGTACTCACTCCTATTGCACCCTTTCAGTGTTGATCCTGGTTTAAGTGCATCTTACGATGGTTAGTTTAGGCTACCTTTAGAGCTGATCGAGGTAGCAATTGGTTTCTTTCTTCTGGATTTGACTACAACCTTTTTTTATTTAGACTATTTCTTTATTCATTTTTAGAGACAAAGTATTCTTATTTTGGATATCTAATATATTTGATCTTGAGTTTTACTAGTGGTGTTCTTACACTGTGACACTAGGTTTTGGGATTATGGTATTGTTTGTTATTTCTTTCTGCATTACAATATTATATGGTTTGGCTACATTCTAGAAGCCTTACTTGGGTTATTCTATTATTTTCCCTTTTGTATTAATTGTGTGATAGACTTATTTTTTAAAGTTAATCGAGACAAGTTCCATCATGACCCTTGAATTTTTGGGTTTGACAAATTGGTATCAGAACAAATAGGTTCATCGGTCAACAGTATAAGAATGAAATGTCTAATGAAGTCTCATAGATTAGTATGTAGACGTCCGTATCTATCTTCGAGAGGCTATAGGATGTCTTAAGCAATTTTTCTTTATTTTGTTCCTTATCATGTAGATTTCTCTCAGACCTTGTGTTCTAAGACATATTTCACTCTTTTTGGCACATATAGTGATGACTAGATCTCATGAGGTTAGAGATGCAGATCCTTCATTTGAGGAGAGAGCCCAGTCTATAGGGTGAGTTGAGATTCATGGATAGTCTTTAGTGGATTTTCTTTGTCTAGGAGTAATGTTGGGGGACTCTCCCCTGAGCCTCGTGTTGAGCATGTTGGAGACATGGGTCCTACTTCAGTTCTTCTACCCAAGTCTTAAAGGGGTTGTTGATTCACTTGTTGACCCATTTGGAGGGTGCTCCTTCGTGTACGTCTAGTGTTCTGCCAATTTCGAGTATTTCACCTATATCTATGCTAGAATTTGCTTATGGTGTTCCTCCAGCCTCGAGTGTGGATCCTCATTCGGTACCTACTTCTATTTTTGATACTCCATAGACTTCGAGTGTTATTCCTCCTTCAGCGCCTGCATCTTAGTATAGTATTCTAAGATCAGGAGTTCAGCCTTTGTTTATGTTACCTGGGATCTCAGCCTGCTAGATTCGCTATGCCTCCTCTTGTTGCGAGTATAGTTATGTCTTTTTCAGGATCAAAAGAGGTTTAAAAGATTTACTCATTTAGGTCCACCAAGGTTCAGTGGTGCTATGCGAGGATGCCTATGAGTTCTTGATTGATTATCATGCGAAGTTGCATAACTTGGGTTCGCTTGAGTTGCATGGTGTTGTGTGTACTACTTATCAGTTGAGGGGTTCCGTAGAGATTGTTGGAGGTCAATTGTTGGTTGCAGACCTCTTGATTTTCTTGAGATGTCTTAGGATCAGTTTGCTGAGTCCTTTTTTTGAGAGGTTCGTGGCTTACAATCTGAGGGATCGGATAAAAGATTAGTTTGATCACTTGGAGAAAGCTTTATGACTATTGCAGGGTATGATGCACACTTTTATGCCTTGTCTAGGTATTCCTATGCCAGTATTGCCATCAAATCTAAGAAGATTCGGAAGTTCGTGATGAGGTTGGATGTTTTTCTTTAGTTAGCTACGTCTCAAATAGTAGTTTTTGAAGCATTATTTTAGAATTTTGTGGACCATGCTAAGATGACTGAGGGCATTCATCGAGTATCTACTGGAGGTTCCAAGAAGGTGCACCATATGGGAGAGTTTAGAGGTCACACTTCTCAAGGTAGGAATTCCAGAGTTTTTTGTGGATATCATGGTAGACCAGTGCAGACAACCTTGCAGAGTTCAGGTAGTGGGTCTTCTGTTTCAGCATTGTAACCTCCCATATTTTTGGACTTAAATTTGAACCTTTATTCCTACATGTATAGACTGAACCAAATTATTTCCATGTTAAAATAATTGTGTTGACCAATTCTATAGTGTGGTAACATCTTTGGATATGAATCGAGATCATAAAGATCTCGTAACTCAAAGACGAGTTGAGAACTTTTCTACCAATTGAGTTTTAGTGGATGTTTTAGCTTGGGTCAACTTCCAATGACCATTACCCCTAGAATATAACGAGTTAGGTCACCTACTATATATCAAATGAAAGATCTTCAGGTCTTCTTTCCAACGCATCCGATTATCTTAATCCGATATCGGATTAGAAAGTTATACTTATTTCACTTTGGAGTGTCTTTCTGTCTGAAGGTGATGACTAAGTTGATAAGTTGTCAACTAGGTGATGACTAAGGTGATGAGCCGTCAACCTAAGTCGTCAGCCTTAACCAGTAAATGAAAAAAATCTAGCTAGAGTTGACGACTAGGGTGAAGAGACATCAGCAAATAGACGGCTTGTCAACCTAGTTGTCAATTGAAAAATCCCTGCAATTTTTTTTGTTTCCTTAGGGGTATTTTGGTATTTTTCTCACCTCAAACTCTATCCCCATGACATAAATAACCCTATAAATATTATGTATTCATCAGTTATAAATTTTCAATGCTCATTATCTTCTCGACTCTCAAGTGAAATAAGTTAGGGTTTCTTCTAAAAGTTCAATTTCCAAGGATCCAAATTCGTGTTGTCCTATAAGAAATCAATAAATTCAGGTATGTGGAGCTTGAACAAGGCTAACCTTTCATCCTTGTGCCTAAAAACTTTGGTTTTACAATTGAATTTATGAGAGTTCAATTAGGGTTCATACCTAATTTTCATGTTTTTGAGATTATGGCATTATCATGTGATTTAATGTTCAGTTAGCACAAGAATTTACATTTACTCATGTTTTCACTTATATGATTGTTATTATGAGATGAATTTAAGTGTTTTGACATGAATTTCCATGAGATGGTGAATATATATGATTTTCAACCCGATTTAGTCAGTTTACAAATAAGAGCATATGAATTTTTCATAATTATTACAGTTTACAAGAAGTTTAGATTTACTATTTCAGATTACCACAATATGATTCAAATTTCAATTTTGATCTTATGATCTCAGACATGATATGAAATTCACACAGATATTTATGTGTATAATTTATTAACAGAAGATGATTGGTTTTCAGATTTATAAACCCAAATGCTTATTTTAAAGTGAATTTCATCAATATGAGCATATACTATATATACATACATATATATATATGGTAGTTTTATTAAGAACTACGAGGGAAATGTGGGTTTAGGGCATCCTATTTCCCAAAAACTACGTGCCACCGTAGGTTTAGGGTCCTCGCTAGTGAGCGTCTCCTTTTTCTAATATAGGCTCAGTTAGTGATCACTCTTGTTCAGTTCAGGTTCTATTCCGATGGCAAGGATAGAACATCCTTCTTCAATATTGGAATCTATGCTAGCTCACATGGTTTATATCCATTATGAGCATGTTTTCTGACATTTTAACTTTCAATTTATTTCAGTCTCTTAGTGAGTCTACTTGCACTTAGCATGCATGATTTAAGATTATGCCTTGATTTAGTTTTACTTATTGTATTCACCACCACTTACTCAGTACATTCCAGAAGTACTAACCGCATATAGGTATGTGTGTCTTCATTGTTTCATAACGTAGGTATCAATTATAGCCCACACATTATAATCAGATAGTTTGTAGGTTTCAGCTAGCAGGTGATGAGTTCTCATGATTCAAGGACTCGAGTCAACTACAGTTTTAGTATTATATGTTTTATTAAGTTGTATTGATTAGGGATTGTTGAGGATCATGTCTCAGCTACCTATAGTCAGTTTTAGTAGAGGCTTCATAGATAGTCAGTCAGAGTTGATGTATCCAGTTTCAGCTTTCCTTTGTATATCTATTGAAGTAAACATTCTTAAATAGTTTTGTAATGAACAACTTTAGTTCATGACTCTCTTCCACTTATTATTTTCAGTTTTATGTGCTTATTTAGTTGCTCACAAATTATGCCAGTATCATGGGTTAGCTGGAGATCACTTGTGATTCTAAGCATAGTGTTACGTCTAGGAGGTAGTCTCAGGCCATTACAAACTTGGTATCAACGCACAGATTTTAAATGTCCTAGTGTGTCTATGAAGCCGTGTCTAGTAGAGTCTTACAGAATGGTATGGAGACGTCTGTACTTTTTATTGAGAGGCTATTGGGCATTTAAGAAATATTTCCTTTCTTTATGCTCTAGACGTTGTCGTAAAGTTCTTCTCTCAGAAACTTCCGTTGATTTATATGTTACTCCATATTTCTCCATCTATGACTTCTTCTTGAGATAACATGAGTAAAAAATTTCAATTCCTCCCGAGATGATGCTCTCAGATTCACTATTAGTAACTTCAAAAACTGAATAAAGGAATTGAAAGGAGTCTTGTAGTGTTTTTAAAGTCCCTTAATTCAAAAGGAGAGAGCATGCAATGTGCAGTTAAGACATAATATGCTATGCAATCTGATTTCTCTTTAGCCCTTCATTATAGATAACACTCAAAAAAGGAGAGAGCATGTGCCTAGAGTATTGAATATTATTTTTATTAAGGGTAGCGAATGTGGTGTAAGTTTCACGGTGGAACATAGATAATGACTTGTTAGTTAAGGTGAATTGTTGTATGCTTAAAGTAAGAAAAAAGTTCTTGATGATATTCCATTATGTTAGAAAAGTGTGGGTTGTTAACGAGAGTGTTATGTTGTTAAGGATTGTTATGCGGACTCTCCTGTGGTTGTGAAAGGGAAATTGGTTGATGCTTGTAGGGCTAAGAGTATAATTTAGCAATATGGATGGATAAGTAGTAGTGATGCGTGACAGGAGGATGTGCTAATGGACTATAATTGGATAGATCATAAGAGGCAAAATAACTCGATGGACCCCTGTACTATGTTCGTTTTGTAATGTGGATACTCCTACTTACATGTTTTTCATCTGGACCCTTGAACCCATTAAAAAACAACATTTTAAACCTTTTGACCATTGACCAAACCTATGTGGCATTAAAATAGTTGAGTTGGATGAAACGTGTGCAGGCAAGCGCCTAAGGTACGAGTGGTAGTCAATTTTTGATCAATTTTATATTAAAATAATTAAAAAAATAAAAAACGTCCCCCAACTACAACTTTTTTAATTTAAATATATTTTTAAAAATAAAAAATAATAAATTTTTTTAAAAAATAAAAAAAAGCCCCTCCCCCAACCCCCCTCCCCCGTCCAGTACCCCCCACCGCACCCCCACCACTGTCCCCCACCATTAACCCAGCGTCACCAAGGCTGCCATGACCATCAATAATAGAGCCCCCCACCAGCCCCCCTTAACAATAGCCATGTCCACCAACATTTTAAACCCCTTAACAATAGCCATGATCATCAACTTTCGCAATGAGAAAAAGATGATTATTCATGAAGGTGTGAGAACTAAAATCGCCATTGGAAGAGAGAGTCGAAGCTCTTTTCTACAAAGAATTTTCTCTCCTGGAATCCCCATCTTCCTTTTACCAATTTGTCTATATTATTTTCAATGGATATTTTCTTGGTTTCACAGTATGTTTTCTATTAGGACCAGGCCCCACCATTTTATTTTATAATTCAATTTCTTAATTTAAATTTTTTATTTTATTTAGGATTAATTTTATAACTTTTATAAATTGTTAAAGATATTTAAATAAAAATTAAAAATTCATAATGTTTGTGTATGTGAGTTTATAGTTAAAACTTTAAATTAATTGGAGAGAAATTTTAATTATTTGGAATAAATTTGATGTTTAATTACTGAAAGATTTATTGTGTTTGTGTATTAGATTTATAGTTGAAAATTTAAATTAATTTAAATTATAAATTAATTGTGTTTGTGTATTAGAATTTCTAAAATTTATAATTTTTTTTATTTAATTAAATTTATTTTAATATTTAATTTTGTATATAGCATTTTAAAAATGACATGAAATTTAATGTAATACTTAAAAATGATGTGGAAACTGACGTGGCAATAGACGCGGGCCAATTGTTTTACACACACCGATAGAAGGGTTTAAAATATTGCTTTTAAATAGGTTCAAAGGTCCAGATGACAAACATGTAAGTAGGAGTATCCACATTACAAAACAGATATAGCACAAGGGTCCATCGAGCCATTTTACCATCATAATATTATAATCTAATATTATTATTATGAGGTACCAATGGACTAATGTTTCTTGATATTTTTCCAAGAAAGAATGAAGTGTGGTTGTGGTCAATCATGTCTAGTACTATAAGCTTGAACAGTGAATGATCATCAAGGTGGAAAATAGTAATTGCTTGGGATAGTGATGTTAGTTATATGAAAGGTGAGATAGTAGGCTTGGAATAAAATATGCAAGAGTTTAAGTCCATTTATTTCGCAATTAAGTATAATTGTATAGGTATGTTGTAGAGGTGTAACCAAGGTGAGATAGGGATGCATTATTTCTAAGTTTTTAAAGTGTTGTGTATGTGCTTATATAGTACCCATGAGTTTGTAACTATGAAGAAGCCTAGTTATAAAGTATATGGTTTTCTTGATAGCTAAGTTGGGAGTTATAGGTTGAAGTTGTTAAGACTTTTAGTTTAATTTTGATTCTTATGGCTTAGGAAAAAATATAAGTTTAGAAGTGTGATATCAGTAAGCTATGAAGAAAAGGACAGATTGTGTATTTGGTGAGGTAGGTATGTTCACCAAGAAGGGTGTAAGTATAGGATGATGATTATTGAAGCTAGAGAAAGTTAAGGATAGTTTATAGAAAAGGAGTATCCAAGAATGAAGTTAGTGTTTTCCAAATATATTTTATTTGGGTGAGTTGAGCATTTATGTATAGGTCGTTAGAGTGAAGAAATTATGGCTTAGTCTTGAGGATATGGAATAGACTCATAAACTTAGAATGTTAGATTTAATCTAAAGGGGAGATGATAAGGTGAAGAACCAAATCAAGTTTTGAGAATTAGATTGTGATGCATGTCAATAAGAGTTGTGATGAGATGATGATCCATTCTTTCTCTAGTGTATTCCTTTCCTTGGATTTTAGTCATTATGGTACCCTATCCATGTCTTATGTGATAAACCAAGCCCGTGACGAGTGTTTATACACTTCATGTATATTCATGTTCATTCTCAGCAACTAGTAAGGAAGTAATATCTTTACTTTGTGATGCGAGTCATCCCTCATAAATCTATGAAATCCGTTCTTACATTGAGTAGCTTATGATAAGTATGACCCTATGGTTCAGCGTATGCTCAGTTTTCAAAATTCATGGTACACCCTTAATAACCTGTGAGATTCATATTATGTCATGTATGTCCTCAGTTTAGATCCCTTTAATGAATTCATGACTTTGATACTCTATTCCTCAAGCCTAAGTTAAGTGTCATAGTTTTGTTTAGTATTATTTCATGCTTCAGATACCTATGCTTTAGCCCTTCAGTGACCCTCTTCTTATGTTAAGATAGTGGTGGTGAAAATGGATGAACAATGGCTTAGATGAGAGAGAGAGTAGATGGACCTCATTAAGGAAGATTATTGTATGCTTGTTTTATCTAAGGCTAAAGGGTGAAGGAAGATTGAGGCAAATCTTTGGTATATTTCATATTTAGTTGAGAACTCTAGGTATGTCTTCTTGGAGATAGTGCATGAAAGGTATTATGGATAGAGGTACTAGAGAATATGGAAGAATTTCTAGGTGGGTTGTTTTCCTAGAAGTTCATATGTGGTTATAATGATAGTCTTGAATGTCATGGTGGTATATAAGTCGATGAATTCAATATTCGCTAGTGAATTCATAGTAAGCGTTCAGAGTTAGTTATTGAAGTGGTAAGGCGTGTTATGATTAGGATGAACGGTCTGAAAAGATATATAATATTGAATCTGGTGGTTTAGACTAGAATTAGAGTATTATGTGTAGTATTTTGTGATTTCTAGTTAGGCTTGAACATTGTAAGAGTATGTAGTTCAACTGGGGTAGTCATATGTACCTATGTGAAGGTTATAAGTTGCATCAAATAAAGTGTAGTACTTAAGAGGACGAGTATAGATGAGAAAAGTATTTGAGAAGTGTGTCTAATCTTGAAAGTTAACAGTTGCATTTCCTAAGACATAGGAATCCTATTCTAGCTTCTGCTATATATGCCGAGATACCAAGTTATAGAGTTGTTACGATATTGAGATTCCTTACTCAAATTCCACGCCCAGATCATGCACAAAATTTTTTCCCTCGATTGTTAGTAGAAGTTATGATAAGGAGAGTTTGAGGAAACTCATATTCCAATTAGTAACTCTTGGAGATTCCATCACATTATATATCACTTCACAATTATATATTTATGATCGTGTCATGAATGTTTCAAGTGAGTTCTAAACTATTGGCACGAATCATCTCCTTATACTCAATTCAACTAAAAAAAAAGTTTTATGATTGAAGTTTTATCGTTTCATCTCAGTTATCTCCTTCATTTACAGACCTATTATGTCAACATCATTCTATACGATTTCTATATATGTCTAAATATTACATATGTATTAGTTGAGTCAGTACCCTATTAAAAGGTAGTTTCAGTTACGAGATGTGATCAATTTAAGAAATTTAGTTTCAAGATAGTAATTACCTTCTTTTCATCCAAATATTAGCCTTTATTCGAGGATAAATGATCCCAAGGGGGAGATTATTCAACCCCCACATTTTCGAGCAAGAATTTAAACTGCCGTTCCTAAATGTATAGATCAAACCAAATGATTTCCATGTCAAAATAAGTGTGTTGATCAAATATATAATGTGGTAACATCTTTTGATATGAATTAAGATCATAAAGATCTCCTAACTCAAAGATGAGTTGAGAACTTTTCTACTGATTGAGTTTTAGTGGATGTTTCAACTTAGGTCAACTTTCAATGACTATTACTCCTAGAATATAATGAGTTAGGTGGCTCCAGATGCCTTGGGCCAGAAATTGACTAGCATGGGTAGCTTGGCACATTTTTTGACTTAGAAGAGACTGTTGGACTTAGAGGTTTAGTCTTTCGCTACTAGATGGTTAGGTTTGATGTTTCAACACCTGGGAATATTTTAGCGTTCATGGAGGATAGGCCTTATTTGATGTAACATATTTGATCTTATCGGTTTAATGATGTGGGATTGAGGTTGATTGGGATAAGGTGCTTAGTGGTGATACTAAGGAAGCCTCACTTGATTCAGATGATGTTTAGAGGATTGGAGGTCGCATTAACGTACCAAGATTAGGTGATTGGATTAGATTGATTTTAGAGGAGGCTCATTATTCTAGGTATTCCATTCATTTAGGTATGACTAAGATGTACTGTGATTTGAGACAACATTACTGGTGGGGTTGTATGAGGAGAGATGTATTGGATTTGTAGCTTGTGCCTATGTTTCCAGTATATGAAGGCTGAGCATTTAAGGCTGGGTGGTTTACTTAAGAGTTTACCTATTCCTGAGTAGAAATAGGAACGGATTACTATAGACTTCATGACTAGATTGCCTCGTACTTCTCATGGTTTCAAATAGTGTATGGGTAATCGTGGATTAATTGACCAAATCTTCTCATTTCATTTCGGTTCAGTTTTTTCAGTGCTGAAAGGTTGGGCTATATCTATATTCGTGAGATTGTGCATCTTTATGGTGTGCCAGTGTCTATCATCTGTCACAACCTGAAATAGGGCTTGGCCATGAGGAGTATCTCCAATCCATCGAGTACCGGTGACCACCCTCTTTGCGTAGCCAAATAGAATACAATACAGCTAGGAACGGATGAATTCCGAACATATAATAAGATAGAATAAATATAATCTCGAAGGAGTCTAAGAATATCAACAACAATACCCAATCCACAGTAATCCACAGAGCCTCTAAACTAAACCGAACTGACAATCAATCTAAGTCGGGATATGCCCTCGATGATAGCAAAAAATAGACCAAATAAACTATATGACATAAGGAAACCAAATTATGAACTGAGGTATTTCAAAATATAGAAGATCACTACTTCAAGTTGGCTCACGAGCTATCCAACAATCACCTATCACTGCGAAGGAAAAATAGAAGTATTTTCGGTGCATGCATCGCATGGTGATACAATATTCAGAGATAGTTAACAGTTTGA
The DNA here is from genome assembly GCF_002878395.1 of Capsicum annuum. NCBI lineage: Eukaryota > Viridiplantae > Streptophyta > Magnoliopsida > Solanales > Solanaceae > Capsicum > Capsicum annuum. Next base: position 60,046,736 of record NC_061113.1, on the reverse strand, counting down.
GCGCAAGCATGTAACTCAGGGATAAGGAAATAAAATAATGCCATGCGTAACAGTTCAAAATCAATTAAATCCAATGCACATAATCTGATTCATATACATATATATATATATATATATATATTTATATATCACATACTGGGATACGGAACAAGGCTTAGCAGGAAGTAAACCATTAATCTGGATTGTGTAGCTTGACCGTCATAAAGCTACCCATGGGCTTTATGGGTCCAGATGTCTCCCCCCGGTTATGCCCAGTGCGTGCTATCCACATGTAATAGAGATATCATAGAAGGCTGAGGATTCCTTGTACCCTACACCCTTTATGATATAGGCATATATAGTGTTACATAAGCACACAGTCATCAAGACTAACCGTTACATTTACAAACAATAGTTTCTAATGTCAGCCCCTCGGTGCCTCTACCTTCACGGCTAGATACACAACCCCCTTTAAGCCCAACTCAAACATTTAACACATAACCTATCTATTAATTCAAAGAGTCAATCATTAAGGCATCATTAAATGGTAACATCATACCGACTATAGATTGCAAGCAAGGACATTAAGACAACACTTTGCAGAATCCTTGTACCCCAAAGACTCCATTAAATCACTTAGGGGATTCTTTGTACCCCAAAAGGTTTTCAAGAAAATCATTCACTAGGGAGAATCCTTGTACCCTACAAGGTTTTCAAAGCCATCCTTAACCATTTTTTCATTTATGCAATGCATTAGTTTTAAAGAAATAAGTCAATCCAATTGATAAATCACATTACAAAACCAATTATGCAAGTGGGTTGGGGTTCTTATTAATTTTAATACAAAAATCCAATTATTTGGGGAATCCTTATACCCCTAGTTACAATGTTCACAAGTTTGGGGAATCCTAGTACCACTAAATTCATTCACCATTACCATGAACCCCAATGAATGTATAAACAAACAATTCAATGCCTAATAATTAAATAGTAATCATGGAAAAAATATTCAAATAATTTATATCCATAACCCTCAATCCATCATTCAAAACCCAACATTAAAACCATGTGAATAATAAACCAATTTCATGCCATTAAGAAAATCCAAGTGTAAGGTGAGAGATACATACTTCTGATATAATAATAGTTGGGGAAGAGTAACATGCCTTAATCATCAAGAAACTTGAATAAGAAGCCACCCTTAGATCCCTAGAAGACCACTTTCCTTGAAACCCTAGCCTTATCTTGAATGGAGGATTTAAGAGAGTAAAGAGAGTGTTTGATATACTAAAGTGTTGATTTATAGACGTGGTGAAAAGTGATGAAGGAGGAAAATGACTAAGATACCCTGACTAAAAGCTTAGAATTTTATCGCCTAGCCGTTATGGGTCAACCCACGACCCGTAATGACTGGCTAAAAGTTGTTACCTTGACCCGTAGTCTAGACAGTGTCCCATGTGACCCAAAACGTTAACCCTATGAGTCTACTATATGACTCGTCAAGTCACCCTACGACTCGTAGGGTCTTAGTCGTACACAAGATAGAATAATTGGGTAATCACACTAGTCACCCTATGTTGGATATCGGGTAATAACACTGGTTACCCTACGATTGGCACCTTATGACTCATATGGAATCCTTATGACTCGTGACCCCCATTCGTATCCACAGTAAAAACATTACGCTAGCACACTGGTCTGACTACGACCGGGTCTTTAATACCCGTAATAACACCCTACGAATCTAGCGCTCATCATAGTCAGGGCAGTGAGTTCAAGGATCTAGAAATTTTCAGGGACCAAAATTTAGTGTGTTACATTCTCTCCCCCTTAGGATCATTCATCCTTAAATGATAAGAAAATGCATTTATTTGCATGAGTTAACATAGAGCACAACCACACTCACCTTTAAAAAAGACAAAAATCGAAGATATCAAAGAACCGCACATCCCTTTAACAAAGTCAGAAAACAAAGATGTTAAGAAAACACATACCTCAAGCACAATTATCCGAAACGGGGAACAAGAACGGATATTTGGAATTCATGTCCTCTTCTGCTTACCAAGTTTCTTCTTCTACCTTATGGTTCCTTCAAATATACTACACCCACGCCATATCCTTAGTCCACAACTAATGGACTTGCCTATCCAAAATTTCAATCGAAACTTCCTCATAAGACAAGGAATCCAAAATATCCACATTCTGTAAGGGAATAATCAAGGACGGTTCACCCACATATTTCTTCAACATAAGAACATGGAAGACCGGATTGATGGAACCTAAATTGGAAGGCAAATCCAATTCATAAGCCACATTACCCACTCTCCTCAAAACAAAAAATCGACCCACATAACGGGGACTAAGCTTTCCTTTCTTTCCAAATTGCATTAATCCCTTTATGGGAGACACCTTCAAGAACACCTAATCACCGACGTCAAACTTTAAATCTCTTCGCCTCATGTCCTTGTAGGACTTTTTGTGATTTTGAGTAGTCTTAAGCCTATCTCATATCATTTTCACCTTCACCATATCTTGATGAACCAAATTAGGACCAAATATCCCTATCTCACCAACTTCAAACCACCCAATAGGAGACCTACATCTTCTACCATGAAGGACCTTAAAATGAGCCATCCCAATACTAGAGCACAAGTGGACAGATCATAACTTTTCCCTAAATCTCACTACCATGAGAAAGATTTAAGATCGGCCATAGTTCACCTTTCCCCCTAACATCCATAGTGTGAAGACACTTACCTTTCAGAGATATTTCTCTAGCCTCTACCCTATCACCGTAGGAGCCACACCCTTACGGGCATAATATATTAACATTTAAACCCCTACTCGCCTAACCTCACAATTTAATAAAAATTCTTAAAGCTACACCAAGGGCTCACATTTTCCATCTATATTCCCCATAATTCAGCTCTATAGAACACCACATATATACTAAGACATTCAATATCGTGAAAAAATTTCACCCACCAGAGTAGATATAGAAAAAAGTTTGAAACTACAAAACTAAAACCAAGATGAATAGCCAAATAAGGGACCACATAAGAAAGAATAGACCTCGAATCAAGTAAAAAGTACATATTATAGGAGAATGGCTTTAACTTACCAGTGACAACATCAGGGGATGCCTCAGATTCTTGATGGGTGGCAAGAGTATAAAGATGATTCCAGCCAGTGCTGGTACTAGAAGTAGTACCCTGTGGTGCCTGAGCTGTTGACATAGTAATAACGACCTTATTAGTCCTAGTTGCAACCCTTAAAGGACACTTCCACTGCATGTGACCCAGATGACCAGACTTAAGGCACTTATTCCTTCCCTCACTACAAAAACCATGACACAACTGCTACAAAACTGACAAAGAGGATAGGGTAAGAGTGACTGAGCTCTAGTGGCCTAAGACTTAGCACCCTGTGCCCCAAACCCACTATTGGCCCAAGAGAGATGATCTCTAAAAGACCTAGGATAAGGAGCACCAACAATCGCATGGGAACTTCCCCAATTCCCCTTCTTAGTTCTTGCTTTCCCATGTCTACAATTATTTTGCTAATGCCACCATCTTCTAAATATCTGAACTTCTCGCTCTGACTATCTCTCACCTTTTCCTGATTCATCTTCCACTAACAAGGCTGGACTAGCGTGATAAAGAGGCCACTATCTGGGTTCACATATGAATAGAATGGCAAAACTCGGCATTAGAAATATCTTCTTGAGGTGACTACATATGAGTGTCGCTAGCTGGAGAAGAATCAGTAGGGACCAATGGAACTCCACAAAGGTATTTAGAAGCTGGGACCCTAGACCGAGTCCATACCCTATAAGTAGGACGAGTTCTATCCATATTGTCCTCAAGAGGGATGGAAGAGTCTCTATGAGCACCAAATCCTTGGAGGAGGCATAATCTGAGTTACGATTAATTGAAATTCAGAGAGTTTTAAAGACCTTAGATTCTATAGCCCAAAAATAGAATAAAGAAAGGGAAACATTTCTAAATGTTTCGTAGCCTTTTCCTTATAAGTTTGGGGTTCTACACACCCATAAAAGAGACTCTACTTGAAATAGATTTGTGGAAGCCTAATTGACCATGAACCCATGCTCTAATACCAACTTTGTAAAGACTTGAACCAAGGTCTATCCATGATAGATATCTCAAATCCACTGAAGACCGGAGACCACCCCATTTACTTGTACAAACAGAACATAATTCATATAGTAATGGATGAATTACTAACATTTAACAAGATAGAATAAATGTAATCTCAAAGGAGTCTAAGAATATCAAAAACAATACCCAATCCACAGTAATCCACAAATTCTCTAAACTGAACCAAATCGATAATCACTCTAAGTTGGGACATGCCCTCGATGGTAGCTATAACTAGAACAAAGAAAAGAATATGACATAAGGAAACCAAATCATAAACTAAGGTCTTTCAAAATATGAAAGCTCACTACTTCAAGCTGACTCACGAGCTATCCAACGATCACCTATCACTGTGCAGGAAAAGTAAAAGTGTTTTCGGTGCCTACTTCATGTGGGGATACAACGCCCAAATACGGTTAGCGGGTTGAGCACTAGTATGTAACTCAGGGTTAAGGAAATAAAATAATACCATGCTCAATAATTCAAAATCAATCAAATCTAATGCACATAATCCGACACATTATATATATATACACATACTCACATATATACACATACGCATATATATATATATATATATATATCACATGCTGGGATAAGAAACGTGGCTTAACATGAAGTAAAAATTAATATGGATTGTATAGTTTGACTATCAAAAAGCTACCCATGGGCTATATGGGTCCAATTGTCTCCCCTTGGTCGGTCCCCAGTACGTGTTAGCCGTACATACCAAAGACATCATGGAAGGCTGTGGATTCCTTGTACCCTACACAATCCATGATACAGGCATATATAATGTGATATAAGCACACTATCATCAAGACCAACCCTCTCGTTGACAAACATAAGTTTCTAGTGTTCGCCACTCGGAACCTCCACCTTCACGGCTAGTAACACAACCCTCTTTAATCCCAATTAAAGCATTTAACACATAACCTATCTATTAATTCAAGGAGTCAATCATTAAGGCATTATTAAATGGTATCCTCATACCGACTGTAGCTTGCAAGTAAGGTCATTAAGCCAATACTTTGGGGAATCTTTGTTCCCCACATACTCCATTAAATCACTTGGGAGATTCCTTGTACCCCATAAGGTTTTCAAGAAAACATTCACTTGGGAGAATCCTTATACCTTACAAGGTTTTCAAAGCCATCCTTAACCATTTTTCCATTTATGTAATGAATTAGTTTTAAGGAAATAAGTTAAGCCAATTGATGAATCACATTACAAAACCAAATATGCAAGTGGGTTATGGTTCGTAACAATTTCAATACGAAGATCCAATTATTTGGGGAATCCTTGTACCCCTAATTACATTGTTCACAAGTTTGGGAATCCTTGTACCCCTAAATTCATTCACCATTCCCATGCACCCCAATGAGTGTATAAGCAAAATATTCAATGCATATTTAGTCAATAGTAATCATGGGAAAAAAATTCAAACAATTTATATCCAAAACCATCAACCCATAATTTAAAACCTAATATTAAAACCATGTGCATAATAAACCAATTTCATACCATTAAGAAAATCCAAGTGTAAGGAGAGAGATACATGCTTCTAATATAATAATAGTTGGGGAAAAGTAACATGCCTTAATCACCAAGAAACTTGAATAAGAAGCCACCCTTAGAACCCTAGATGACCACTTTCCTTAAACCCTAGCCTTATCTTGAATGATGGATTTTAGAGAGTAAAGAGAGTGTTTAATATGTTTAAGTGTTTTAAATAACCCCCCTTTGGTGCTTTATAGATGTGGGGTCTAAGTGAGGAAGGAGGAAAATTACCAAGATGTCCTTACTAAAAGCTAAGAATTTTACCACCTAGTCATTACGGGTCATCCTATGACTCGTAGTGACTGGCTACGAGTTGTTACCTTGAATCGTAGTTAAAATAGTGTCTTAAGGCACCAAAACTATTTACCCTACAAGTCCACTATATGATTCGTCAAGTGACCCTACGACTTGTAGGGTCCTAGTTGTACTCAAGATAGAATAATTGGTCCTTACGACTCACGACCCCAGTCATAGACACAATAAAAACATTAGGATAGCACACTAGTCTGACTATAATTGGGTTTTTAAAACCCATAATGACACCCTATGACTTATAGAGAGAGTCCTTGTCATGGTAGTGAGTTCAAGGACCTAGAAATTTTTAGGGACCAAAATTCGAGGTGTTATATTCTCCCTCTTTAGGATCATTAATCCTTGAATGATGAGATAAAGAATTTATTAGCACGAGTTAACACAGAGCACAACAACACATACCTTTAACAAAGACAGAAATCAAAGATATCAAGGAGCCATAATTCCCTTTAACAAAGTCAGAAAACAAAGATGTTAAGAAATCACATACCTCAAGCATGATTATCCAGAATAGGGAACAAGAATAGATATTTGGACTTGATGTCCTCTTCGGCTTCCCAAGTAGCTTCTTTTACCTTATGGTTCCTCTAAAGATCCTTTATCAAAGTTAAATCCTTAATCCTTAAACACTGAACTTGTGGATCCAAAATTTCAATGGGACTTCCTCAAAAGATAAGAAATCCAAAATACCCAAAATCTCTAAAGGAAAAATAAAGGACGGATCACCTATGCATTTCTTCAACATCAAAACATGGAAGACCAAATGGATGGAACCCAAGTTGGAAGAAAATCTAATTCATAAGCCACATTACCCACTCTCTTCAAAATAAATATGAACCAATAAAATGGGGACTGAGCTTTCCCTTCTTTCCAAGCTACATCACTTTCTTCATGTGAGACACCTTCTAGAACACCTAATTGCCTACATCAAACTCTCTCTCTTTGCCTCATGTCTGCATAGTACTTTTGGTAATTTTGAGTAGTCTTAAGCCTATCTCATACCATCTTCACCTTAACTATAGCTTGATAAACCAAATTAGGACCATATAAACTTATCTCACCAACTTTGAACCACCCAATAGGAGATCTAAATCTCCTACCATAAAGGTTCTCAAAAGGATCCACCCTAAAAATAGAGAACAAGTGGATATATCATGATTTTTCCCTAAATCTCATTACTATGTGAAAGGTTTAAGATCGGCCTTAGTTCAGTATCTTCCCTGACATCCATAGTGTAAAGACACTTACCTTTCAGAGAAATTTTGCTAGACTCTACTTCTATCACACTATGATCCACACCCCCACGAGCATAGTATACAAACATTTCAACCCTTACTTGCTTAACCTCATAATTTAACAAAAATTCTTAAGGCTACACCAAGGGATCACATTGTCTATTTATATTCCCCTCAATTCAGCTTTGTAGAACACCACATATATACTAAGATGTTTAATATCATGAACTAGGGACACTTGTCACCTATATACATAAACCCTTATCTAACAAGATGCTACTTGGGTCTAACATATTCTTATAAGCTGCTGAATCTTACCCACTTAGTGACTTAGCCCTAATATATTACCCTAATAGTAAACTTCTGGTATATATCACAATTTTCACACTCAAATATTTCCTAAGTTATCAACCTAACCTCCTCCACATCTCCCATAAATTCTATTAATCTACTTCTACAAATCTTACATTGCTATCCTCGAGCTAACTAACTTTTTTTTTACCTCAATCAACATCTAAATTTCAAACTTGGTGTCTAGCAACAACTCATGCACCACTAACTAAGTACCCCTCATAATATTCTAGCCCACCTAATAGATAGGTCACCTTAAATTCATTATCCAAATATCGATAGTCAATACACATCCAAAAAGGCCTATCTCTCTTACACATGAAAAATAGAGTACTTTATAGAGAAATACTAGGGTGGATAAAAACCTTATTAAGAAGATCTATCAACTACTCCTTAAATTCTTTCAACTTAGCCAAATCCATTCTATAAAGAGATATAGACATTGGTCGGGTGTTCGGTAAAAGATCAATCCCAAAGTTATTTCCCTATCGGGAGGAGTGTCAAAATGATCATCAGGAAAGTCCTCTGGAAAATTCATTAGCCACAAAATGGTTTACAAAGAAAGACCCTCTGAGTTAGAATCTTTAACTCAGAACAAATGATGAAGAAATCCCTTGGAGATCAACTTTTGGGCTCTAAGATAAGAAATGAACCTTTCTTTAGGCACTAGGGAATTCCCTTCCCATTCTATAACTAGCTTATTAGGGAGTGTGAAAATGACCTTACGGGTCCAATAATCTAGAGAGGCATAGCACGAGTGGAGGCAATCCATCCCTAAGATAATATCAAAATCTAGCATATCTATCTTTACGAAGTCTACTGAAGCCTTCTTACCACAAATAGATACCATACCACCCCTACAAACCCTTCTCACCATAACAGAGTCATCCACCAGGGTAGATATAGAAAAAATATCAAAAATACACTCGGGACCAAACCCAAAATAAATAGCCAAATAATAGGCCATATAAGAAAGAATAGACCTTGAATTAAGTAAATAGTACATATCACAAGAAAAGATCTTTAACATACTAGTGACAACATCAAGAGACGCCATGGATTCTTCATGGGTGGCAAGAGTATAAAGATGATTTTGTCTAGTATCGGTAGCAGAAGTAGCACCTTGTGATTTCAGAGCTATTGACATAGCAATATGGACCTTATTAGAATGGATTTTGACCAAAAAAGGGTTTTACATCATCTTAGGTCGAGGTTCAGTGTTCACATCTTACTTTTAATAGACTTTTCAGGATGAGTTAGGTACTCGAGTTGATCTTAGTACAACTTTTCACCCCCAAACTGATGGTTAGTCAGTGCAGACTATTCATGTTTTGGAGGATATGCTCTGCACTTGTGTGATGGATTTTGATGGTCAGTGGGAGCAATGTTTAGCCTTGGTGGAGTTTGCATATAATAGTAACTGTCATTTAAGTACTGATATGATTCCTTTTGAGGCTTCTTATAGTAGGAGATGCACTCTCCTGTTGGTTGGTTTGAGGTTTCTGAGATTAGACCTAGAGGTACAAACTTGCTTCGCGAGTCCTTGGATAAAGTTTAGATCATTCAATATAGGCTTCAAGTAGCTCAGAATAGGCATAAGTTCTATGTAAATAGTATACTTCATCCCTTGAGATTTGGAGTTGGTGATTGAGTTTTCCTTTGAGTATCTCCCTTGAATGGTAGGATGAGGTTTGGGAAGAAGCACCCGCTTAGCCCTATATAAATTGGCCTATTTGAGATTCTTTGGACTTTTGGTGATATGGCTTATGAGTTGACCTTGCCGCCTGATTTTTCAGCTGTTCATCCATTTTATCATGTTTTCATGCTTTGTCATTACATTTTTGATGAGTCTTATATCATTCTTTGGGAGTCGATATAGTTAGATGAGAGATTGTCTTTTGTTGATGAGCTTGTCTCTATCCTGGCTAAAGATGTTAGACGATTATGTTCTAGAGTTATTTTAGTGGTGAAGGTCCAGTGGAAGCACTAAACTGTATAAGAGGCTACTTGAGAGGTTGAGTTTGATAGGTGTGGTTTCTACCCTATCTCCTTGTTAGTTTCGGTATTTCTCTTACTTTTAGTTTGAGGATGAACTAAATTTTTAGTAGTGGATGAGGTAAAAACCTAATTTTTAGTGATATTTTTATGAAATATTTATTTTCTATGATTTGACCACTTTATCCCTCCTCATAGTTTTTTTTCGTATTTCTAGTGCATGGGTATAATTGGCATGGTTCTCAATGTGTTTTGACGTGATTTATATAAAATTATGGTGTTTGATGGGTTTGAGAGCCTTACAGTTGACTTTGGTTAATGTTTATTTATTTGTGTATCGAATGGGAAAATGGATTGCATGAGTAGATCTGAAATATAAATTTTTTGTTGGTAACATAGTTGGTGTGGTTTTATGGATTTTCATCATTTTGACCATTAATTTGGAAAGTTGTGAAATTGGGTTTCGCGGGTTAACTTTATGTATATGATATTTTTTCAAAAATTTGATATTGCCATTGAGTCTGGGGTATTAAATTCAATAGGACAACATATTTAGGTTGCATTCATAGGATTTCGGATGTATCCAGAAGGGTCCGCGGAGACTTGGACCCTATATATGCCCATGTTTCACTTTTTACCCCTATTTTGAGGTTTGGAGCTTAGGGTTTTACACTTTTGAGCAATTTCTTCCATTTTTAATCTTGGGTAAGCTTCTAAACACCTATTTCAACTACTTTACTCCATTTTTTTCATCTTATTCTTGCTTTAACAGGAATTAAGGTGGGAAATTAGGGATTTTGGCCTGCAATCCCTAAAACTTGTATTTCTTCTGTTCAAACCTCATTTTGAATCTTTTTTCATTTGGATAAGTTTCTAATCTTATAATTATCAGTTTTTTCTTAATTTTATCTTCTAAACAAATTCTGATTCTTAATTTTAAAAAGGATTATTGGGGATTTTATCGGTAAAGCTTAAACATGGTTCTTCTTTATTTGGACCTCCCCTTTAACTCATTTTTTCTTGAATTTTCAGTTGTAGACTCCTAAAAGTATGGGGAACATATTTCAATGATAAAATTATGATTTTGTCCTTCTTTTTCAAAAACTCATTTTAGGGGTTTGTTTTGACCCCGACTTGAAATAGGCAATATGGTATCGTTGACTTTTTTTGATGTATAGATTCTATATTCTGTATTTTACTTGGTTTGGAGTTTGTTTGAGAGGAGTAAGTCTTATGAGTGATGGCTTATAGAACGGTTTTTCACATTTGAGGTAGGTTATGGCTTAACTTTCTTATGACTTAGCTGGGTAGTAAATGTTGATACAAAATCATTTTAAGAATGTGGGAACTAATTATGAAAATGGATTTATTATCATGTTGTGACCATGTTAGGGCCTATATAATTATATTATTTGATGGTCTTGGTATGCTATTTGCTATGTATGACCATGTGGGGTCCTATATGATATTATTTTCCTTGTGTACATGAAATTAGTTGTGTCTTGATTGATGAACAAGCCTAATATGGTATCAATGGTGTATTTTTATATGTTTTATTCTATTAGAATATAGTTTATGTTGGTATTTATGGATGGTTGGAAATATTAAGTGAATTGTTGACTCACTTGGTTTGTATATTGTTTGAACATGGAAATACTCATTCTGGTTGGTTGTGAGCATTACATACTCATATTATATACATTCATGAATTATTGGTACTACTGTGGAAATACTAGAAATACTGGAAACACCAACTTTTTCTGATAGAAAATATGACATCTTTAAAACCCTTTACCATAGAATGTACCAAATAAGAGATATGGATATTGATTGGATATGGATTGTATATGGGTTAACGAACCCCCATGGGTCCTACATTGGAAAGTTTTATCTTCGTAGAAGTATAAGGAGGTTGTGCGACAACCTCTTGAATCACATCATTATTATCATTATTACCATCATCATCATCATCATCTTTAATGCATTTGTGTTTTATTATGCCTTTATTTGTGTTGTATTATCTCTCTTGATGTATAATCATCTATGTGTAATCTCTTCCATAGTATTTGTGTGTTTGATTTTGGTTTGCTTTTATTTCTTCCTCGTATTTTCTATGATATATATAAATATTCTTGAATTGTTAGTGGAAACAGTGTGGTCTACCATCATGGGACATTTTCTAATTGTAGGTGACGTGCCATTAGTATGTATTTTGTATGCTTTATTTTCTACTTTGCTTAGTTGGCCGATAATACCTACTGAGTATTATTGGACTGTAATCACCCCTACTACGTTGTTTAAGTGTTGATCCTGGTTTGAGTATACCTCACAGTGGCTGATTTGGGATACCTTTAGGTCTATTTGAGATAGCAGTTGGATTCTTGCTTTTGGTGTTGAGTACTACCTTTTTTTCTGTAGACTATATCCTTATTTGTATTCAGAGACAAAGTATTCCTGATTTGGATATCTTATGTATTTGATCTTAAGTTGTACTAGAGATGTGCTTACACTGTGCATACGGTTTGGGATTATGGTATTATTGGTTGTGTCTTTCTTCTTTACTATATTATAGGGTTCGACTTTATTCTAGAATCCTTACTTGGATAATTGCTATTATTTTCCCTTTTGTATCAGTTTGTATGATAGGATTACTTGTTAAAGTTTGACATAACAAGTGCTATCATGATGCTTGAAATTTTGGGTCATGACAAATTAGTATTAGAACCGATAGGTTCATTGGTCTCAATAGTGTGAGAATGAAATGTCTAATAGAGTCTCGCGTATTGGAACACAGATATTTGTATCTATCTCTGAGAGGATATAGGATATCTTAAGGAAATTTCCCTAATTTTGTTCCTTATCATGCGGATTTCCTTCATAACTTGTGTTCTAAGACATATTTCACTCTTTCAAACACAAATGATAATGACTAGATCTCATAAGGTTAGAGATGTGGAGCCTTCATTCGATGAGAGAGCCCAGTCTAGCGGGCAAGTCACGAGTCATAGATAGGTTTGAGATAGTGGACCGGCATATGGATTTGCTCTATCTAGGAGTAGTACTAGGGAACTCTCCCCTGAGTTTCATGTTTATCATATTAGAGATATGGTTCCTACTTGATTCCACCAAGTTTTTCTACCCAAGTCTTGGAGGGGCTGTTGATTTATTTGTTGACCCATTTGGAGAGTGCTCCTTTGAATACTTTTAGTATTCCCCCAACTTTGAATATTCCACCTTTATTTGTGCCAAAATTGCTTATGGTGGTCCTCCAGCCTCGAGTATGGATCATCCAGCGGTACCTACTTCTGCTTTTGGTACCTTAAAGACTTAGAGTGTTATTCCTCTTTCAGCGCCTACATTTGAGTATGGTATTTTGAGATTAGGAGTTCAACCTTCATCTGTGTTACCTCCTCAGGTTGGAGCTCAGCCTGCTAAATTCACCATGCCTCTTCTTGTTATGAGTACAATTATTTCTTTGGAGGATTAGAAGTGGTTTTAGAGATTCACTCTTTTTGGTCCTTCTAGGTTCAGTGGTTTTGTGAGAGAGGATGCCTATGAGTTCTTGATTAACTATTGTGAGAAGTTACATAACTTGGGTTTTCTTGAGTTACATAGTGTTACGTATACTACTTATTAGTTGAGGGGTGCCACTAGCTATTGTTGGAGGTCACTTGTTGGTTGCAGACCTCTTGATTCTCATGGGATGTCTTGGGATTAGTTTGCTGAGGCCTTTTTTGAGAGGTTCATGCCTTATAATCTAAGGGATCGAATGAGAGATAAGTTTGATCACCTGGAGAAGGGATCCATGACTGTTGGAGAGTTTGAGGCATACTTTTATGCCTTGCCTAGGTATTCTTATGATAATTACCACCAAACTTGAGAAGATTTGGAAGCTCGTGAAGGGGTTGGATGTTTTTCTTCAGTTAGCTATGTCTCAGATGATAGTTTTTGAAGCATCATTTTAGAGTATAGAGGACAATGCTAACATGACTGAGGGTATTCATTGAGCATCTTAGGCTCCAAGAAGGTGCGCCGTATGGGAGAGTTTAGAGCTTAATTTATCGAGGTAGGGATTCTAGATTTTTTTGTGATATCATGGTAGACCAATGCAGACAACCTTATAGAGCTCAGGTAGTGGGTCTTCTGGTTCACTAGTGTAACCCTCCATTCTTTTGGGCTAGAATTTGAATTGTTGTTCCAACATGTATATACCAAACCAAATGATTTCCAAGACAAAATAAGTGTGTTAATAAATTCCATAGTGTAGTAACATCTTTGGGTATGAATCGAGATCATAAAGATCTCCTAACTCAAAGACGAGTTGAGACTTTTCTACTGATCGAGTTTCAGTGGATGTTCCAACTTTGGTCAACTTACAATGACCATTACTACTAGAATATAATGATTTAGATGGCCAACTATATATAAAGTTAAGAGATCTTTGAGTCTTTTTTCTAACACATCTGATTTTACCTTAATCCAATATCAAAGTAGAAAGTTTTACTTATTTTACTTTAGAGTGTTTGTCTGAAAGTGACGACTAAGTTGACAAGCCGTCAGCTAGGTGATGATATATTAACCCAAGTTATCAGCCTTAACCAATAAATGGAAAAATTCAACTAGAATTGATGACTAGGGTGAGGAGACATCACCAAACCGATGGTTTGTCAACCTAGTCATCAGTTGAAGAATTCCTTTGACTTTTTTTGTTTTCTTACGGGTATTTTGTTTCTTTTAGTGCTGAAAGGTTGGCCCGTATCTATATTCGTGAGATTGTGCATCTTCATGGTATGCTGGTGTCTATTATCTCTGATTGAGGTTCAGTGTTCTCATCTCACTTTTGGAAGACTTAAATAGACTAGTTGAGTACTCAGGTTGATCTTAGTATGACTTTCCACCCCCAACTGATGGTTAGTCAAGGCAGACTATTCAGGTTTTAGAGGACATGCTCCATGCTTGTGTAATGGATTTTGGTGGTCAGTGGGAGCAATATTTAGCCTTAGTAGATTTTGCATATTATTATATCTATCATTCCAGTATTGATATGGATCATTTTGAGGCTTTGTATGGTAGGCAATGTCGCTCTCCTATTGATTGGTTTGAGGTTTCTAAGATTAGACCTTGAGGTACAGACAGAGCAGGCAGAAGTGCTATGCAGAATGTAGACTTTGTGCCTTGAGATTTGGAGTTGGTGATCGAGTTTTCCTTTGAGTTTCACCTTTGAAAGGTATGATAAGGTTTAGTAAGACAGGTAATCTTAGACCACATATATTATCCCATCTGATATTCTTTGGATAGTTGGTGATGTGGCTTATGAGTTAGCCCTGCCCCCTGATTTATCTGTTGTTCATCCAGTTTTCATGCTTTTCCATTACATTTCGGATGAGTCTCATGTTATTCATTGGGAGTTGATATAGTTAGATAAGAGATTATCTTTTTTTTTTTGGGGAGTCTGTCTCCATCTTGGCTAGAGATATTAGGCAATTGCATTCTAGAGTTATTTCAGTGGTTAAGGTCTTGTGGAAGCACCAAATTATAGATGAGGCTACTGGGGAGGTCGAGTCTGATATCCTTGGTTCCTACCCTATCTCTTTGTTAGTTCAGGTATTTCTCTTACTTTTAGTTTGAGGATGAACTAGATTTTTAGTGGTGAATAATGTAATGACCTAATTTTTGGTGATTTGTTTTTTGAAATATTCATTTTTCTGTGATTTGACCATTTTATCACTCCTCATAGTTGCTTTGTGGTATTTCTCCAGTGTGGGGGATGATTGGCATGGTTCCTAATGCATTATGATGTGATTAATATGAAATTATGATTTTTGGTGGCTTTGAAAGCTTTATTGTTGACTTTGGTTAATATTAATTGATCTGTGTGCCGAAGGTAAAATGGACTATGTCAAAAAATCTGAAATGTTGATTTTAGGTTGGTATATGGTTGGTGTGGTTTTATGGCTTTTAAATCTCATTTCGATCCTCGGTTTGGAAAGTTGTGACATAGGGTTTTGGGGGTAAAATTTGTGAAAATGATGTTATTTCAAAATTCTAATATTTCCAAGGTAACATATTTCATTTGCATTCACGAGATTTTGGATGAATCTCGAGGGGTCCACAGAGATTTGGACCCTATATGTACCCATGTTTTGTCTTTTTTCTATTTTTGAGACTTGAAGCTTAGGGTTTCACACTTTTGAATAATTTATTCTATTTCTAAGTTTGGGTAAGCTTCTAAACACCTATTTCAACTACTTTACTCCAATTTTATCATCTAATTCTTGTTTTAACACAAATTAAAATGGGAAATTGAGAATTTTGGCCCAGAAAGCTTAAAAGTTGCATTTCTTTGATTCAAACCCCATTTTCAATCCGTTTTCACTTGAATAAGTTTCTAATCTTTTAATTATCAGTTTTCTCTCAATTTTATTTGCAAAACAACTTCAGATTCTTGATTTCAAAAAGAATTTTCGAAAATTTTGTCGGTAAGCTTAATCATGGTTTTTCTTCAATTCAGACCTTGTTTTAACTCATTTTTACTTGAATTTTCAGTTGTAGACTCCTAAAAGTATGAGAAACATATTTCAATGATAAAATTATAATTTTATCCTTCATTTTTAAAAACTCATTTTGGGGGTCCGTTTTGACCCCAACTTGAAAATAGGCAATATGGGTATCATTGGCTTTTTTGATGCATATATTATATATTTCATGATTTTATTGATTGTGAGTCTTTTTGATAAGAGTAAGTCTTCAAAATTAAGGCTTGCACACCGATTTTTGACATTCGAGGTAGTTTATGACTTAACTTTCTTCACACTGGGATGGGTGGTGAATGTTGATACAAAATCATGTTAAGGGTCTGGGAACTAATCATGAAAATAGATTTATTATCGTGTTGTGCCAATGTGGGGTCCTATATAATGATGTTATTTGATGGTCTTGATATACTATTTGCTATGTGTGATAGTGTGGGGGTCCTATATGATATTTTGGCCTTGTGTTCATGAAATTAGTTGTCTTGATTGAAGAAAAATACTAATATGGTATCAATGGTGTATTTTTATATGTTTTATTCTATTTGCATACAGTTTATCTTGATATTCATGGATGGTTGGAAACATTGAGTGGATTGTTGGCTCACTTGGTTGGTATATTTGTTGGATATAGAAATACTCATTCTGGTTGATTATGAGCATTATATCCTCATATCATATACATTCATGAAACATTGGTACCACCTTGGAAATACTGGAAACACTAGTTTTTTCTGACAGAAAATGTAATATCTTTAAAACCCTCTACTGAAGAATGTGTTGGAGAAGAGATATGGATATGAATTGTATATGGGTTGACAAAACCCCCATGGGTCCTACATTGGGAAGCTTTAGCTCGGTAGGTGTATACGGAGGTTGTGCGACAACCTATGCATCACATCATCATTATCATTATTACAATTATCATCATCACCATCATCATAATTTTCATTGCATTTGTGTTACTTGCCTTTATTTGTGTAGTATTATCTCTCTTGATGTATAATTGTCTATGTATAATCCCTTACTTAGTACTTGTATATGTGATATTGGTTTACTTATATTCCTTCCTCGTATTTTCTATGAAAAATCACTTCTCATAGCCATCATTGTAGTAGCTTATTAAATTCCTTAAGTTTATTTGAAAAATAAATTTCTTAAGCAAAGAATCAAATAATTTGACTTTTATAAAGTAATCTCCGCCCTTAAGAAATTTAGGCCTCCTTATTAACAGTTCCAAGAATGATGAAACAATTCCTTTAGGATTTACAATGCTGTGAAATTCAAGTTTTAGCAATTAACTTGAATTTCTCACGTGAAAAAAATTGTGTTCTTATAATAAGTAGTAAGAGAGGAAGAGAATAATTCACTTAGCTGTATATTTTAAAAAGTCTTGGAGAAAATATGATACTAAAAACATCTTAAGAAGTTTGTTGCAAATAGATCCAACTAATCCTAATATGCACATTTTCACAAATCAATAGAAAAAATCATATGCCATAGCGATCGCATAACATCCATCACAATAATCAAATTGAGTACTACATAGGCAGTGCTGCGCTGGGCATCATGGCCATTTCGGTACTACAGTGACTGCGACACACCAGTTATGACCATTTGGTGATCTACAACAGGTGTGGCGTGTTAGTCCTGTCTTTTCTTCAAAATTCATTCTATCATGTACATTTATCTGTACTAGCCATTCTAGTATTAGATTAGTCAATCGATAAACAAAGGGGTGAAATATAATTTTTCTTAAGGCAAAAAGAAAAATTATATCCTTTCAACTTTGTTATTTAGAACAAATATACCCCTTATTATTAAAATAGTGCATATATCCACACATTCTAAGATATGGTCCATATATACCCTCGTCAAAAACAACCTCTCTACTTCTTCGGAGGTAGCTGTATGGATTGCGTAAATCTTACCCTCTCTAGACCCCACTTTGTGGGAATACACTAGGTTAATTGTTGTTGTTGTTGTCTAACAAATGATGCATATTTAAACATTTCATTAACAAAAGTTAAAATGACTTCTAAAATAAGTTTTTTAATTCCAAAAGTGTCATATGACTTTAAAAATTTAACTCATCCATTTTTAATCCCTTTAGACCCCACCTTACTGAAAAAATTCCTCTTTTAATTAAGCCGATCTAACTCCATTTTATGATTCAGAAAAGGAGGAATTTGAGGTTTTTTTTTCTCATAGCTAGGTTTGGAGGGGTTAAAAAAATGTGTGTTGTAATTATTTAAAGCCACTTAACATTTATGGAATAAAACAAATCAAGTTTATGATTTTTTTTAAGTCATTAAATGTAGGTTTGTATTGAAAAGGATATATATCTAAACCATTTGATAGATGACGAGGGTATATATGCAACAATTTATTAATGAGGGATTATTTGGTCTAAATTACAAACTCGAGGGGTATATTTTCCCCTCCCTATTATTGGGTTCACTAATTAACCAAGTTATTTCCCTTCTATTTTTTTCTCTTAGTTATTTTAGTCCTTGCACCATCGAATGAAATTCAAAATCAAAGTAAAAGAAGTGAAAATTTGTTTTACTGTTACCAACATCTCTATATCTTACATGTGTTGTACTTTCTTACCTGTAAGTATACAGTCGAAACTTTGAAATTGACATATCAGTAAATAATTTTTTCATTTTTTCTTCCATTTTTACTATGATGATATATCTAGATGCTTGTAACTTCTGTAGTGGATTAAATTCTTATATGAGTTTGTACTTGTTTTTATATCAAGATAGTTAGTTTATGTATTAGGAAATGTGAACCTCTTTGTGTAATACCCCATACTTTTTCCTAGCTTAAAATTGTCTCAAGAATGTTAGAACCTTTCCTTGAAATATAAATCCACTTTTGTACATTTGGTATTTTTAATATTATTACATTTTGTCACATGAGAAATTTAATTAGCTTTCCAACGATACCAATTTTGTCAAACTACGACATTGGAAGAGAAAGTTATGGACAAAATTCAGAAGGAAGCAAAATCGCCCAGATGTGATGGTGAGGCTGGCGGACCATCGGACTACCAACGAACCGTCGCAACAAAGTAGTGAGAACTACCTTCTACCTAAGAGTGATGGCCCAGGCCGACGGACTGTCAGACTAGTGACGGACCATCGTTCAGGCCGTCGCAAGAGAAATAGTGAGGCCACATTCTGGATAAGGTGCGACGGTCAGGTTGACGGACCATCGAACTTGCGATGGACCATCACCCAAGCCATCGCATGCAAAATAGTGAGACCCTCATTCTACCTAGAAGCAATGGTCAGGGCTGATGGACTGTCAACTCACCAATAGACCGTCGCACCCACCATCACAGGTCTCGTTTAATTTTTTAAGTCATTTTAAAAAGGGTATTTTGGTTATTTACCACCCACTTATATATATCCAGTTATATCCTATTTCAGCCCTTTGGTTCATTATTACTTCACAACCAATATTAGGGTTTCTCTCTAACATTAATCTCTAAGAACAAAATCCAATCTTCTTCAAGAACTAAGGGATTTCCAATTCTTCAAGTTCGAGAACATCAAGAATCTTAACCTAGGTATGCATAGTATTCATTCATGGACTTCTTTCATCCATGAAGTCCAAGAATCCCTTTTCCAACTGTAAGTTATGGATTTTCTTTACGATTTCATGATTTGGCCGTTCTTGTTCACATTGATAAATAAGAAAGTGAATTTTTCTCCATGTTAGGTGATAATTTCTATGTGGATTTAATTATTGTAGATATAGATTCATGTAAACCTATGACTAAACCCTTGAATGATGAAATTAGAATGTGACCATGATATTTTAATTGTTGTACAATGATGTTTACATGTACCATGCCTACTATATATTTGATTTAATGCCTAAATAAAGGAAAAGTGCCTAACTAGCATGTTTTCATGAAATCCCCATGTATGTACAAGCTTATGCCTATCACATGTTTGATGAAATGCTTCAGTAAATGCATTATGGTGATTATTACGTATTCAAGAAAGTCATGCTTTGTTAGTTTCCTTCTACCGAGTCCTGGGGGTACTTGTACCCAAAATATTAGTTGTGTTCTTAGAGCCATGTCATGTTTTCACGATACTCTCAGTTAAGCTATGGTCCTTCGACTTCAGATAGTCTTATGACTCAAGAAATCTCCATAATATCATGAACTCAGTCAGTTGTCAGATATTAGTAATATTCCATTAGTCAACGAAAGTCAGTAACTCAGTCCATGTTCACTTTCTGAAAATCATGTTTAGTGTCTATTCAAATGGCAATAGAAATTAGCACCGAGCAAACCCAAGGGTGGGAACTCATCTGTTATATGAGGGTGTGAATTTTAGAAGCAATCCTTGTGTTCCAGAACTATGTAGCCAGCATAGGTTGAAACGCCATAGCCTGCTATATGAGGCTAGATGAGGTGGCTTACCCTGCTATATAAGGGTTCCCACTGTTTCCATTAGAGTTACCTATTATATTAGGGACACTCTTATGTTGTCCTTATCAGTGGCGCGATATTGACACCCTTCCAATCAGGACACATATTGGACCCTAATTCAGCTATAATGCATCATTTGGGGCATGTTAATTAGATGACTACTTCCCACAGTTTCAGTATCAGTATCAGTTAAGAACTTAGATAATTCTTCAGATTTCAGGACTATCAGATAAAGTCAATTAAGATACAGTACAAAACTCAGCTAGTTCCTTTAGATTCAGGACTGTCAGATACAATCACTTATGTTATCAGTTATATCAGTTATCAGTATGTCATGTTATCAGTATTCCAATTCAGTAATCATGTTATCACAGTATTAGTGTCAGTTGTTTGTCTCATGCATGTATTCTCATGCTCATTATAGTCAGTCTGTTATTATTATTATTCATCTATATGAACCCCATGCATTCAGCTTACCTTGCATACCAGTACATTCAAAGTACTGACGTATTTGCGCTATGGTGTCTTATACCTTAAGTTTAGAGACACGAGTTCTAGAGCATCAGTAGATTCCAGTCTCAGCTATCAGAGTTAGAAGTGAGTCCTTATCTCTCGAGGACATGATCATTATTTTACTATCTTAGTAATTAGTTTATTAGTTGGAGTTAGTTGGGGACATGTCTCATCAACTCCTTATTCAGATAGTTCATTCAGTTAGAGGATTTCTAGACTATTATGTTCAGACAGTTATTTTAGTTGTCTTGGGTATTTCATACCCCTCTTCAGATCTTATGTTACAGTTTTGAACCTTATGGCCTTTTAGTTCATGTTTCTGCATTATACAGTATGTATGTAGTAGACAGGTACATATATCTGTCATAGGTTAGCTTGTGGTCCTTCAGGGTCATGAGCACAGTGTAATATTCCAGGTACCAGATTCGAGGCATTACAAACTTGGTATCAGAGCCTAAGGCTCAATAGTGTTGTAGGAAGTTTGAAAGCTTTATCTAGAAGAGTCTTATGCATGGGTGTGTTGCGCGCCACATTTATGTGCATGAGAGTATAAGATATTTTTGGAACAGTTTCCCCTCTTTTAGTATTCATGTCATGCCAGTGAGCATAATCTTAATCTAATTTATCAGTCTAATCTGTTTCTCCTTCTTATTTCAGAACATGCCTCCCAAGAGAAGAACCTTGCCTGTCCAAGAAGATCCTTTGGACGAACATGTTTCTCATGCTGAGTTTAGGTTCATATTCACTACTCTTTCTCAGTCAGTTGTCGCTCAGAATGAACAACCAACTGTTGTTCTGGCTAACCCAGTGGCTAATTTAGCTGCAGCCAGGATTTGGGACTTTACCTGAATAAATCCTCCATCCTTTCTTAGGTTTAAGACAGAGAAGAACCCTTAGGAATTCCTAGATAAAGTGAAGAAAGTTACAGACATAATGGGGGTTACGTCTAGTGAGAGTGCTGAGCTAGCTGCATATCAATTGCAGGATGTGGCTCATACTTAGTTCAAGTAGTAGAAGTCAAAGAGGGCAGACGATGCTAGGTCAGTTGAGTGGGAGGAGTTTGCTTCAACATTTCTTGATAGATTCTTTCCCCTAGAGCTTAGAGAAGCTAAGGTGCTAGAATTCACCAACCTCAGGTAGGGCAATATGATAGTGAAGAGTATTCTCTTAAGTTTATTCAATTAGCCAAATATACCACTCATGTGGTTGCAGATAGCAGGGCAAAGATGAGTAGGTTTATTTTGGGGGTGAACGATAGCGTGGTTAATGAGTAAAGATCTGCCATGCTGAATAGTGTCATAACTTTAGCCAGGCTTATGACTCACACTCAGCAGATAGAGAAGAAGAAGATTAAGATGAGGGAAAAACAGAATAAGAGAGCAAAGATAGGTAGTTTCAACTTTACTCAGCCTAAGTCAGAAGGAGGAAACCGTTCTCAGTTTTTTCCTAAGTTATCAGTTCCAGCTCCTTCTTCAGCCAGTGCTCCAGTTCCTAAGTTTAGAGAGGGTAACAAAGATAGTGCGCCAGACTCTAAGTCCCATGGCAATGTTAGCAGTGCCCGCACCTATCCTCTTTTTCATACTTATGGCAAGCACCATTAGGGTATTTACAAAGCTGGCAATGGTATTTGTTTTGGATGTGGCAAGCTAGGACACAGAGTAAGAGACTGTCCTCAGCTAGGTTCTCAGGGTTAATAGAATTGCTCCTTATCTAGTTCGGTCACCCAAATCAGCAGGGTGCCACCTCCAGTGCTACTAGTGGGCAATGCCCAAATCATCTCTATGTTCTTTTGCCCCAAAAAGATCAAAAAAACTCTCCTGTTGTGGTTACCGGTATGTTATAGATCTTTCATGTACATGGTTATGCTTTGCTAAATCCAAGAGCTTCTTTGTCTTTTGTCACTCTTTATATAGAAGTCGATTTTGGAGTCAGTCCCAAAATTCTAGAAGAGCCCTTTTCAGTCTCTATCCCAATGGGTAAAACCATCATAGCTTGATGGGTATATAAGAACTGCCCAGTTATGATGTTTTAAAAAGTCACCTTACTAGACTTAGTTAAATTAGAGATGACTAATTTTGATGTCATTCTCAGCATGGATTGACTTCATTCCTGCTATGCCACAGTCAACTGCAAAAACAAAATAGTCCAGTTTTAGTTTTGGAATAAAACCATCCTTGAGTGGAAGGGTAGTATATTCGCTTTCAGGGGTCAACTCTTTTCCTACCTTCGGGCATGGAAAATAATATCTAAAGGATTTGTCTATCATCTTGTTCGAGTTAAGGATACTAGTTTCGAGACTTCCAGTCTTGAATCAGTATTGATCTTCTTCCAGATACTCAACCTATCTCTATGATGTTCTAGCATTTTGTTAGCATATTTAAGGCTTTTAACTCAGAAGAATTGTAAGTTCTTAAGTAACTATCATTGTTTTTTATGATATTTCTTTGATATTGCAGTGAAAGGCAAGATGCAAGAGAACCTAAGACAATAAGAACAAAAAGAGGTGAATATGGAACAAATAGCCAAGAAATTATAGAAGACCAATTGATGACTTTTGTGATAAGTCTTCAACTTGGTGATAAGTTATTAGGTTCATCGTCAGCTGGAGGCAGTGTGATGAAGTTACATCAGAAGTGTGACGACGTCCCTTGATATGTCATCACAAATTTGATAAGATATCAAGAGCGTCGTCAGCCTTAGACAGAGAATGGACTTCAGCTGGAATCCATGATGACATTGGTTATAATTCATCAAAGTTCTAATAAGATGTTAGGTTTTATCGTCAGCCTAAAGAAAAGAATGTCAAAATTGAAGAGGATCTGACGATATTTTTGATAAGTCGTCAGAACCCAGATAAGGGATCACGTATGTCATCTTCTACTCCAAGAAAAACCTGTAACCTTTGATTTTATTTCCATAATTAGCCTAAGTATTTAAGGATAAGTCTAGGTTTTACTTAAGAGTTTGAGTCATCTAAGGGACGAATTTTGGAAATTTTAATTTCAAATTTCCTTTAAGTTACAGCTATAAATAGCAGCTTTTAGAGTTTCATTCAAGAAGTGTGGAGAAATCTTAGACATCTGGAACTTCACAGATTTTAGTATTTCTCTCTCCAGTTTTGGATACACTGTCACCATTAACTTATGAGAGATTACTATTGCTTTTTACGGAGTTATCTAGTGATTGAATCAAAAAAATAATTATTACTTTTCATTGCTCTGTAAGTTTATCTTTCAAATCATGAATTCAATTATGTGTTTCGTTTGTTACATCATGAGTGGCTAAACTCTATTAACCTGAATTATGGAATCTAAAGTTAGGTCATGATAAGGTGCTAAGTGTTCAAGATTTAAAAGGTGGTAGGATATCTTGATAATTTTGAGGTTTTGATTAACGTCTGTTGGTTGCAAATAATAGATAACACCTGCTTGATTTTCTTGAGAAAGAAATCAAATATAGTAGGAAGTGAATTAACAATAGGGATTCGAAAATACTTCGTTTAATAATCAGTGTTGTAACAAGGTTGGTTAACCTGAGGTAAAATCTGGGCGGTAAATAGAAATTTCCTAACTCCGAGAGGATTAGGGAATTAAATGCTTAATTAGGTCGAGAGACATTTAAGCATAACATCGATAAAGATAGCTTGTTATCCTCCCACCGTGAGAATCTTGAACCACTTTTAGCATCTGTCATGTACCGGAAGCCCCAGTGAACATAATTTTGGTTATTTCATAAGCTCTTGATTCACTAACACTAAAAATAGAGTGACCAAAAATTATTTGCTAATCATTAAAAACCCCCACTTTATCTTTTCACATCATTTGTTTGAATTCAACTGGTAGCTATAGTTTCAAACTAGTTTAATCACCACTCACGTTGTTCACTGTGGATTCGACTCCGACTCAAAAGTTGGGTAAATATATTAACGATGACTGTCTTACACTAAATTGACGTGTAAGTTAAGTGTTATCAAAAATGGCACCGTTGCCGGGGAACAATTTGGCGTATTGAGTTGGTTTGGAATTTTACCCTACTTGCTTGAATTTAAACTTGTAAATATTTGTTTTTAGTTTTATTTTATTTCTGGTGTTAGGTAGTTTTTTATTTTAGTTTACTTATTACTATGGAGTCTTGGTATGAACATGATCTTGGTGGTTGGAAATCGTATCTTGATGATCCATGTCCATATTGTGATTGACCTCACTTTTGGCAAGATTATAGATATGCTCCCCAAAGAGAGATGTGTGCACCATCTCTATCCTACTAGCAGTATGATTGTTCTTTTTGTGGTGGTCAAAATGGTCATTGGAGTGATTGCCCAAATCCCCCCCTCCCCCTCGATATGCTAATCCAAATTCTAGTTTTTATTATGATTTAGATAGGTCTTATGGTCAAGAATAGGAAGAACGAAGCACTGGAAAGAGTGGCATTAAAGCTATGCTTCAACTAGTGTTGGATTATGTGGACACAATGAATGATATCATATGTGATATACATTAAGACATAAGGGAAAATAACAAGAAAAGAAGAATGATAGAGGATATGGATATAGAGGTCAAGCATTCAAAGCACTTTTTCACATTATATTTAGATGAGTCTTGTCTGTGAATCATTTAACATAATGGATGAGTGTGAAGATGAGGAACAATAATCCTATATCGATGTTGTGCTTGATATTGAGCAACCCTCAATGATTTTCCAACCAACCGAACCAACCATGGGGGATGATACCAAGATTGAGAAAACGGTGCTAGAGGCAAAATAAGAAACCAGGAAAATCTCTTCTAAAGACTCTTGCCCAATTTGGGGTGAGGGTGCCCATAAGGATGCAACTTCGAAATTAAGGAGAAGACCTCATTCGAATCATTTTTAAACATTGTGCTTGGTGGATGAGATGGAAGTCCACCTACCCAAACAATTGAGGTTTTTTGAGGATGAGGAACATAATCCTTATAGTTTGGAGTTTTGCATTCAAAAAGAGTAAAATGAAACCAACTACTTAAAGGTCAGTAAAGGGAAAATTCAATGTGCATCAAGTGGATTATTGATAATCTCATCATACCCAATGAGCCTATCTAGAAATTTGATATGAAGTTGGGTAATAGATTCACGTCATCAAAGTGGCGAGATAAAGGAAGTTTCATTGTATCCGTACATTTGCCCAATGCGCCTAGAAGATGTATTGATCAAAAGTTGGGTCAATGTTTCAAATCCTTCAAGTGGGGACATAAATAATTATCAACAAGGTATCTTGATGAAGTATGAGTAGTCAAGATAACTGAGTCATGACGCGGCACTAAATTAGGCACTTCTTGGGAGGCAACCTAAGGTATTTTGTTGTTTGTATTCGTATTATGTGATTGACATCAGATCTTCGCACCCGTGGTGCCATAGGTATGTTTCTAAATCTATTGTTTTGGTTTGATACATTGGGGAAATTGCAGGTTTTAAGTTGAGGGTGTGGGGCTACTTGTGGGTGTTGATGTCCTACGTGGGTTTTTGTTGTCGTGCCTCTTTTCTCCGGAGTCTTGTTCCTAGTGGAGCCGGCATGTTTAGGAATATTATGTATTATTTTGTGATGTGTTGTGGTTAACTAGGAGAAATATAAGTAATGAGGCAGTTAATATGTTTTGTGATTTTTGAGCACCTCTCCAAGTGTCTATTTGTAATACTGTGTGACTTGCATCTAATTGTGACCACAGTACATCTTTTGGTGGAATTAGTTCTGGAAACTTGATAATCAGTGATAAAAAATTGCACGAACCGGATAAGTAGTGATGTGCAATATATTTTTATGCCATGTATGTGTGAGGTCTTACTCAGTTCCCTTTGTGTGTGAATCCAGAACTTGCCCGATTAGTCTTGCCTTAGTTGTAGGATAGGGGTTAGGAGAGAATCAAAGGCTATTTTGATATTGGCTTACTTTTATCCTAAATTACCTTCCCTATATACATAATATCCCTTGATCCCTATTTTGAGCCTGAATAGCCTATTTCTTTCATGACACCTATCACCTTCCCATTTATTTCACAATGAACCTATTTTGGCCCTGGTCCTTTTTGGACACTATATACCTTGACTTAGGCAAATAGACTAAGTTGAGGGTGGCTATCATAGGGGTGCATAATGCAAAATGAGTATGAAGAGAGGTAGAATAAGAGAAAATAATAAAAAGTCGGGTGCGGTGAAAAAAGAATAAGAAAAGAAAAAAGCTGTATAAAAGATTAGAAAAAGATAATATGGTTTTTGAAAATATAGCACCCACCTTGAGCATGTGTGAACAATAAAAAGAAGGAAGAGAAAAAGGTTAAGAAGTGAAACCCCAAGACGTTAGCATATTGCCAAGGAGGGGTAGTGACTTTAAATACCCTTGAGTATCATAACAGCCCCTAGCCTACCTGACAAGCCAAGAAAAAACATATAGTGATCCTAGCTGACCTGTCTGAAAACCCTGGTACTGACTATAAGGGAAAGCCTATGGCATTTGACGTACATTGAGTGGAACTTCATTCTGAGAGTGACTCTCGTGATTATCCCTATGTGTTTATATCTGATTTTTGATATAAGAGAAAAAGGGATTTCTTTACTGTGAGGGTACACAGGTTATGTTGCTAGTTACTAACTTTTCCGGATAGTGTAATCTTGGGACATGCATGGTTGCTATTGCTGAATTTATGCCATATCTTGATTTCTGTGTGTTGAATTGTTGTTTTTCAATAGTATACACAGTTGAGTTTGAATTGATTGACCTGGGACAAGGTGAAGTTGTCTTGAGATGATACAGAAAATTGACTGCCGAATGTACTTTGTATTATCTTAGTTATATTTTAGTTGCTTGAGGATAAACAATTATTTTAAGTTGAGGGTGTTGATGTGATAGCATTTTGTTAGCACATTTAAGACTTTTAAATTGGAAGAATTGTAAGTTCTTAAGTAACTATCATTGCTTTTTATGATATTTGTTTAATATTGCAGTGAAAGGCAAGATGCAAGAGAACCTAAGACAACAAGGACAAAAAGAGGTGAATATGGAACAAATAACAAGAAATTGTAGAAGAGCAGTTGATGACTTTTGTGATAAGTCATCAAATTGGTTATAAGTTATCAGGTCCATCCTCAGCTGGAGGTAGTGTGATAAATTTGGAGTAGAAGTGTGACGACATCCCCTAGTATGTTGTCATAAATTTGATAAGCTATCAAGAGCGTCGTCAGCCTTAGACAGAGAATAAACTTCAGCTGGAATCCATGATGACGTTGGTGATAAGTTGTCAAAGTTGTGATAAGCCGTCAGGTTTCATCGTCAACCTAAAGTAGAGAATGTCAAAATTGAAGAGGATCTGAAGACATTTCTGATAAGTCGTCAGAACCCTGATAAGGCGTCACGCATGTCATTGTCTATTCCGAGAAAAAGCTGTAACTTGTGATTTTGTTTCCATAATTAGCCTAAGTATTTAAGGACAAGTCTAGGTTTTCCTTAAGAGTTTTAGTCATCTAAGGGACGAATTTCAAAAATTTTAATTTCGAATTTCCTTTAAGTTACAGCTATAAATAGCAGCTTTAAGGGTTTCATTCAAGAAGTGTGGAGAAATCTTAGACATCTAGAACTTCACAAAATTTAGTATTCCTCTCTCTAGTTTTGGATACACTAGCACCATTAACTTGTGAGAGATTACTATTGCTTTTTGTGGAGTTATCGAGTGATTGAATCAAAGAAACAGCTATTGCTTTTCACTGCTCTGTAAGTTTGTCTTTCAAATAATGAATTCAATTATGTGTTTCGTTCGTTACATCATGAGCAGATTAACTCCATTAACCTGAATTATGGGATCTAGGGTTAGGTCTTGATAAGGTGCTAAGCATTTAAGATTCAAAAGGTGGTAGGATTTCTTGATAATTCTGAGGTTTTAATTAACGTCTGGTGGTTGTAAATAATAGATAACACCTGCTTTGATTTGCTTGAGAAAGAAATCAAATATAGTAGGAAGTGAATTATCAACATTGACTCAGAAATACTTCGTTTAATAATCAGTGTTGTAATAAGGTTGGTTAACTTGAGGTACAATCTGGGCAGTAAATAGAAATTCCCTAAGTCCGAGAGGATTAGGGAATTAAACGCTTAAGTAGGTAGAGAGACATTTAAGAATAACATCGATAAAGATAGCTTGTGATCCCACCCACCATGAGAATATTGAACCACTTTTAGCATTTTTCATGTACCAAAAGCCCTAGTGAACATAATTCTGGTTATTTCATAAGCTCTTGATTTATAAACACTAAAACTAGAGTGACCAAAAATTATTTGCTAATAATTTAAAACCCCCACTTTATCTTTTTGCATTATTCGTTTGAATTCAACTTGTAGTTATAGTTTCAAACTAGTTTAATTGTTACTCACATTGATTCCAGTGGATTCGACCCCGACTCCAAAGTTGGGTAAATATATTGACGACGACCACCTTGCACTAAATTGATATGTAAGTTGAGCATTATCACTCTATTCTGCCATACAGAATGGCACCAGCAGAACTCAAAGAACTGAAAGAGCAGTTGAAGGATCTCTTAGATAAGGGATTCATCAGACCCAACGTTTCCCCGTGGGGTGCTCCAGTATTATTCGTGCTCAATAAAGATAATTCTTTCAGAATATGTATAGATTACCGTCAACTCAATATGGTCTCGGTCAAGAACAAGTATTCTCTTCCCAGAATCGATGACTTATTTGACCAACTTCAGGGTGCTAGCTATTTCTCCAAGATAGACCTCAGATCCGGCTATCATTAGCTCAGATTCAGAGAATGTGACATTCTGAAAATTGCTTTCTGTACTCGGTATAGTCACTTTGAATTCTTAGTTATGTTATTTGGTCTTACCAATGCCCCAACCGCTTTCATGGACTTGATGAATCATGTGTTTAAGCAGTACTTAGACATGTTCGTCAAAGTCTTCATAGATGATATTCTGATCTATTCTCGCAATGAGAGAGATTATGCAAACCATCTCAGAATAGTTCTTCAGACTCTTAGAGATCATCAGTTATTCACCAAATTCAGTAAATGCTAGTTCTGGCTAAGGTCAGTACATTCCTTGGTCACATCATTACCGATGATGGCATTAGAGTACATCCTCAAAAGATCGTAGCAGTAAGAAACTAGCCTCGCCCTATCTCTCTATTAGATATAAGGAGTTTCTTGGGTTTGGCTGGCTAATACAGTTGGTTTATTGAGGAATTTTCTTCTATTGCATCCCCTATGTCCAAATTGACTCAGAAGAATGTCAAGTTCTAGTGGTCAGATCCTTGAGAGAAGAGTTTTCAGGAGTTGAAGACTCAACTCACCTCAGCTCTAGTTCTAGCTCCTCCAGATGGTTCATATAGGTTTAGAGTATATTGTGATGCATCCAGAGTAGGTTTGGGTTGTGTCCTCATGTAGCATGGTAAGGTCATAGCCTACGCCTCTAGATAGCTTAAACCCCATGAGAAGAATTATCCTACTTATGATCTTGAGTTAGCCGCCATAGTATATGCCTTGAAGATTTGGAGGCATTATCTATACGGTGTTCATATAGATGTGTTCATGGATCATAAGAGCCTTCAGTGTGTCTTTTCTCAGAAAGATCTCAATCTTCGTCAGAGGAGGTGGTTAGAGCTCTTGAAAGATTATGACATGAGTGTTATTTATCATCCGGGAAAGGACAACAGTAGTGGCCAACGCTCTCAGTAGACTGTCTATGGGTAGTGTTGCTCATGTCGAGGACAGTAAGAAGGAGATATTCTAGGAAATCCATCATCTTGCAAGACTAGGCATTTGCTTAGTCGATACAGAGGAGGGTGATATATAGGTTCAGAGTAGTTCTGAATCATCTCTAGTTTCTAAGATGAAAGAAAAGAAAGATAGGGATCCTATCCTTGTCAAGTTAAAAGAGTCAGTCAAGGATCAGAAAGTAGAGGTTTTCTCCCAAGGAGGAGATAGTGTTCTGCATTGTCAGGGTCATCTGTGTGTTCCATCTGTAGATGACTTAAGGCAGTGAATTCTTACAGAAGTGCATGGTGTGTACTACTCTATTCATCCAAGGGCCACAAAGATCTACCGTGACTTATAGGAAGTCTTTTGGTGGAGTGGGATGAAGAGAGATATTGCAGAGTTTGTGGCTAAGTGCTCTACATGTCAGTAGGTTAAGATAGAGCATTAGAAGCCTAGTGGTCCTATGTAGGAGTTCATTATTCCTAATTGGAAGTGGAAATAAGTGAACATGAACTTCGTGATGGGTTTGCCTCGAACTCATCATCATCATGATTCAGTTTGGGTCATCGTAGACAGAATGACCAAATCAGCCCATTTTCTTTCAGTTCATACCTCTTATTCAGCCAAGGATTACTCCAAACTCTACATTAGGGAGTTGGTCAGATTGCACTGTGTTCTGTTATCTATTATCTCAGATAGAGGTACCTAGTTCACCTCTCATTTATGAAAAATGTTCCAAAAGGGTCTTGGTACCCAAGTTTATGTCAGTATAACCTTCCATCCTCAGACAGATGGTCAAGTAGAAAGGACCATTTAGATGTTAGAAGATATTCTAAGGGCATGTACAATCGATTTCAAGGTAAGTTGGGCTAACCACTTACCTTTGATTGAGTTTGCATACGATAACAACTATCATTTTAGTATTTAGATGGCTCCATTCGAAGCTCTCTATGGTAGGAGATTTAGATCTCCAATTGGTTCATTCGAAGTTAGTGAGGCCTCAATCATAGGGCCTGACTTAGTATTCGATGACTTAGAAAAGGTCCAGTTGATTAGAGAAAGACTTCGGGCTGCTCAGAGCCAAAAAAAGTCTTATGCAGATGTTCATAGAAAAGATCTCGAGTTTGAGATTGGTGACTATTTCTATATAAAGATCTCTCCCATGAAGGGAGTGAAGCAGTTTGGAAAGAAAGGGAAACTCAGTCACCGATATGTCGGTTCCTTCAAGATTCTCAGTCAATTCGGCAAGGTAGCTTATGAGCTCGAATTGCCTTCAGATCTAGCCTCAGCTCATCTAGTCTTCTATGAATCTTTGCTCAAGAAATGTGTAGGTGACCCATTAGTTGTAGTCCCTATTCATAGTATCGATGTTCAGAACAACCTCTCTTATGAAGAGATTTAAGTTAAAATCCTAGACTATCAGACTCGTAGACTGAGGAACAAATAAGTCCCTCTAGTTAAGGTTCTTTGACGAAATCAGTCCGTCGAGGGAACAACTTGGGAAGCAGAAGAAGACCTGCATACCAAGTATCCTTACCTCTTCTCTTCCAACTCAGATCAAGCTCAAGGTAATAATTCTTCTTAAGCTTACCCAGTTTCATGTTCAGTTTTCATTAAAAACTTGGTATTAAATACCATTGCATATTCAGTCATGCATTTATTTATTAGCTCAGTTATATAATTATGCATCAGACATGCATTCTTATTATGAGAAACTTAGTTCATCAGAACACCCAGTCATGCATTCATGAATCAGTTACACATGCATCAGATATGCATATTCAGTATGATATGTTCAATTATCAGTCATATCAGTCATGAGATCATGTTTTAGTTATTCATGTTCAGTATGTACGTCAGTTATCTTCTCTCCTCACTCTCAGTCTCATTCGAGGATGAATATTCTCAAGGGGAGATATTGTAATACCCCATACTTTTTCCTAGTTTGAAATTATCTCAAGAATGTTAGAAGCTTTCCTTGAAAGATAAATCCACTTTTTTACATGTAGTATTTTTAAGATTTTCACTTTTTCTCACATGGGAAATTGAATTAGCTTTCCAACGATACCAATTCATTAAAATCCGACATCGGAGGAGAAAGTTTTGGCCAAAATATAGAAGGCAGTAAAATTGCCCAGATGTGATGGTGAGGCCGGCAGACCATCGGACTAGCAATGGACCATCGCCCACGACTATCGCAGCAAGGCAGTGAGAACTACCTTCTACCTAAGAGCGACGGGTCAGGCCGATGGACCATCAGACTAGCAATGGACAATCGGACTAGTGACGGACCGTCGCAAGGGAAACAGTGGGCCACCTTCTGGATAAGGTGCAATGGTCAAGTTGACAGATAGTTGAACTCGTGATGGACCATCACCCAAGACGTCACAGCCAAAAGAGTGAGACCCTCATTCTTCCTAGTAGCTATAGTCAGGGCCAACAGACCGTCAACTCAGTGATGGACCATCGCACCCACCGTCTTAGGTCCCGTTTAATTTTTTAAGTCATTTTAATAGGGGTATTTTGGTATTTTACCACCCACTTATACATACCTAGTTATATCTGATTTCAGCCATTTGGTTCATTATTACTTTACAACCAATATTAGGGTTTCTCTCTAACATTAATCTCCAAGAATAAAATCCAATCTTCTTCAAGAACTAAGGGATTTCCAATTCTTCAAGTTCAATAACATCAAGAATCTTAACCCAGGTATACATAGTGTTCATTTATGGACTACTTTCGTCCATGAAGTCTAAGAATCCCATTTTCAACTTCAAGTTATGGATTTTCGTTATGATTTCATGATTGGGTTATTCTTGTTCATGTTGATAAATGAGAAATTGAATTTTCCTCCATGTTGGGTGATAATTTCTATGTGGGTTTAACTATTATAGATATAGATTCATGTAAAACAATGACTAAACCCTTGAATGATGAAATTAGAATGTGACCATGATGTTTTAATTGTTGTACAATGGTGTTTACATGTACCATGCCTACTATATGTTTGATTTAATGCCTAAATGAAGGAAAGTGCCTAACTAGCATGTTGTCATGAAATCCCCATGTAGGTACAAGCTTATGCCTATCACATGTTTGATGAAATGCTTCAGTAAATGCATTATGGTGATTATTATGTATTCAAGAAAGTCATGCTTTGTCAGTTTCCTTCTACCGAGTCCTGGGGGTATTTGTACCCAAAATATTAGTTGTGTCCCTAGAGCCATGTTATGTTTTCATGATACTCTTAGTCAAGCTATGATCCTTAGACTTTAGACAGTCTTATGACTTAGGAAATCTCCATGATCTCATGAACTCAGTCAGTTGTCAGATATCAGTAGTATTCCATCAGTCAACGAAAGTTAGTAACTCAGTCTATGTTTAATTTGAGAAAATCATGTTCAGTGTCTATTCAAATGGGAATTAAAATTAGTACTTAGCGAACCCAAGGGTGGGAACTCACCTGTTATATGAGGGTATGATTCTTTGAAGCAATCCTTACATTCCAGAACTATGTAGCCATCATAGGTTGAGACATCATAGCTTGCTATATGAGGGTAGATGAGATGGCTTAACCTGCTATATGAGGGTTCCCACTATTCTCATTAGAGTTACCTGTTATATTAGGGTCACTCACATATTTTCTTTACCAGTGGTGCGGTATTGACACCCTTCTAATTAGGGCACAGATTAGACCCCAATTCAGCTATAATGCGTCATTTGGGGCATGTCGGTTAGATGAATACTTCCCACAGTTTCAGTATCAGTATCAGTCAAGAACTGAGATAGTTCTTTTGATTTTAGGACTATTAGATATAGTCAATTCAGATACAGTACGAAACTCAGCTAGTTCTTTCAGATTTAGGACTGTCAGATGCCGTCACTTATGTTGTCAGTTATATCAGTTATCAGTATGTCATGTTATAAGTATTCAAATTCAGTAATCATGTTATCACAATATTAGTATCAGTTGTTATATCTCATGCATATATTCTCACGCTCGTGATAGGCAATTTGTTATTATTATTATTCACACATATGAACCCCATGCATTCAGCTTACCTCACATGCATACCAGTACATTCAAAGTACTGACGCATTTGCGCTATGGTGTCTTATACCATAGGTTCAGAGACATGAGTTCCAGAGCATTAGTAGATTCCAATCTCAGCTGTCACAGTTGGAAGTGAGTCCTCATATTTTAAGGACATAATCCTTGTTTTTTTATCTTAGTAATTAGTTTATTAGTTGAAGTTAGTTGGGGACATGTCCCATCAACTCTTTACTCAGACAATTTAGTCAGTTAGAGGCTTTCTAGACTATTATGTTTAGAAAGTTATTTCAGTTATTTTGGGTATTTCATACCCCTCTTGAAATCTTATGTTACAGTTTTGAACTTTATGACCTTTTAGTTCATGTTTTTGCATTATACAGTATGTATGCAGTATACAGGTACAGATATTAGTCATGGGTTAGCTTGTGGTCCTTTGGGGTCATGAGCACCATGTATCATTCTGGGTACCAGATTTGGGGCGTTACAGTTTGTGACAAACATAAAGATGATAATATGTAAAACTGCTATTTAGGGGTGCCAAATTTAGCTAAAAATATTGATGATACTCTCAATCGGTTCAAAATACTATGGATTTAGCAGACATAATTTCATATTTTAATGACCATTCTGGTCATTTTCTATATTTTTCTTAACTTTGTTGTTAGGGCATCTCTATAGCTGCCCAAGTCATTTATGACTTGCTCGGACTGACAGTTTGGTTATCGGGTAGTTCTTTTATTTTTTAGAACTGATTCCCTACTTAGAAGTCTTCGCTAGTTCTAAATGGCCACCGCGCAAAAGATTCGACAAAATGATCTCAAATGTAAATTCTAACTACACCATCAACTCTGGAATATCAATTTTAGGCTATGTAGACCTTTGGTTTAGGTCCCGATGCACCCGAGCTCATTTCAACTTATTGGTCAAAAAGTTGAAAGTTTAGAAATATGGGTATGGGACCCACATTTTATTGAAATAACCCCGAATTGAAAATTCAACTTCACCAATGAGTCAGAAAAGTCAAATTTAGTAGGTTTACATAGTCTATTTGCAAAAATAAAATTTTAAACGAGTCTTGAGGCATTGGCTGAAACTAGGAATTATTCCAAGTTTCAGCTGTCGTCTGAGTTGGCAAAGGGGTAGAGAGATCGCGGTGCGCACCCTATGGTGATCACCCTTGTGTGATTATGACCCATAGAGAGCAATGATCGTTGCATCTCCTTGCCCAGGGGTCCATAAACTGACCCCATGGTCGCAACTTGGGTCATTTTTCCTTCACCCTTGAGAGCTAAAACCCCTAAATAAGTGTGGTAACTTAAAATTGATCATTGTGGGTTACTTAGGAGCTTGATAATCATCTATTATCGTGAATATCTTTGAATTTAAGTAAGAATTCTTTGAATTCATGGTTGAATTTCTTAGTTTGGACCTAAAACCTCAATTTAGCTTAGGGCTTGAGTTTAGCCCCATATTAGCTTTGTTTTTTCCCATTTCTTGAGGGTTATGATTCCTTGTTCATATATGAACATTGGGTTGATTTCGGAAATGAATTTTTTGTATGTGGATCCTACTTGGAATTTTGGTGTCATTTTTGGACCCGAAGCACAATTGTGTAATATGGGTATCATTAGACTCATATTGATGAGTAGATTATTCTTTTGATAGTGTGATGGCCTTTTGGGATTGTGAAGTAGAGATGGACATTATGATGATGTGAGATTTTATGATTTGTCTTTGAGGTAGGCTTCTACCTACTTTTCTTCGAAGATGATATGTGTTATATATGACATATGAATATTAATTTTAGGCTTGATTATAAGTAGAATAAATTGGCCTTGATTAGTGATGTTTAGGGATTTGATGAGGGTTTTAGACCCGTAAGGTGGTATGTTTATGACCCTTTTAGAATCCTATTGCCTTCTCCCTAGATTGAAATAGTTTGTAGTATGGAAATATTATGATACTAGATTTGGGATACGGTTCATGTATTGGAATCATGGTTAGTGTGATTGAACTTAGTTGGGGTAGTTTAGTGATTTTAAAATCGTATTTTAGGGTACAATTGACATAATTGCCCATTTTTTAGACGAAGTTCTTATTTTAGGATTGGTTATGGCTTACTTGACCTCTAGAAGATGGGCTAGATAAGTTAGCCTAGTTTGGGGCATAGATTTCCTAAATATGGAAATTGAGGATTAGAAGTGGAGTCATCCAACACACTTAGGGAAAGGCTTGTGTTATCACTAGTGGACTTAGTTGCGTATGATGGCGTAGTTGAGACAAATAAGCCTTATTTATGAGATTTTCTTGGAAAATTGTTGGATAATGATGTTTTTCCCTCGTATAGTGACTAATGGGTTATGACCATAATGTTTGGCCTATAGATATGTGATTTCCTCTTAGATATGATATTGGGCCTATAGAGATATGATTTCCTCTTAGATATGATGTTGGGCCTTTAGAGATGTTACCCCTCTTAGATATATTATTTGGGCTATAGAGATAATATCTCTCTTAGATGTAATATATGGCCTATAAAGATGATATTCCTCTTGGATCCAATAATTAGCCTAGAGATATGACATTCCTCATAGTCATGATACATGGCCTATAGATATGAGATGCCTTATAAGGGTGGTATGCCGCATAGTTATGAGCTATGCTTATTGATGCAATATGTCTCCTAGAAGTGATTGCTTCCTATAGGTGAGATGATTATAGATATGCTTCATAGGTTATAGAAAAGTTCTGCCTCCTTAATACTCTATGGCCTATAGTTGCGAGATGACTTATATATACAATATTATTAATATGAGTTTTGAATATGTATGTGGGCCTAAGGCCATGGTTATGATGTTATAATTGATCCAGACAAATTATTCGGCCAAAGTCCGTATTATGATGTAATTTAGATATCCGGGAAGTAATTTTCCTTGTAAATGATACGATTGTAGTTATATATATATGTGTGTCTATATACACATCTCTTCGATATGGGAAGAAGGAAGATATGGTATGACACTTATTATTTCATTGACTGAATACTGGTGATAACATGCATAGATTAGGTACATTCATGATCATTATATCTATAAATGTTATGATACTAGATGAATACGATCTTATGCCTATTATTTCTAAATAAGAGATTAAAACCCACTTTTCATCTTAAAAACAGATTTTCTTATGAGGATAAATGCCTAACTAAATGGATAAATTATATACACAAAGAGGCTAATGATGATGTTGTAAGGAATTGACTGAGATCAATTTTGGTCCATGATTTTACACTATTATTTACTATGGTTGTGAGATATTCTGTCCTTTTCTGTACTTTATTATGGTTTTTTCTCAAAGATCATTTTAGGCAATAAATTTATGAACTTACACTCTTTTTAACCACAGCTTGAGTCGATGCACCTATTGTATATATACTTAATTGATAAAGTTACATTGATGATGAATGATGAATGATGAATTATGGAAATATACTCTACCTTGCTTCTCTTTTTATATCTATTTACTTTATCCATCACGGGGCTTGTTATTTACTTTGGCCCTTGTAGGGGTTGCACTTTACTTTAGCCCTTATAGGGCTTGCTGTCTATTATGTGATATTAGCTCAGATATTATGATGATGTGATGATACCCGACAAGGGGTGATGATATTATGATGATACACAACAAGGCCAAAGGATACTGTGATGATGATACTGATACCCAACAAGGCAGGAGAATATTATGATGATAATATTGATACCTGGCAAGGACGGAGGATATTGTGATGACTATATACCTGGTAAGTCCAGATGTTGATTACGATGATAACAGTTATAATGATGATGATTATGGTATTATGGATTCTATTAGATTCATTCTTACATGCGGATCGCCTATCACCAGTATGCGTCTATGTCTAGCAGTGAGTATGGGATGATTGCATAGATATGGGTGATAATTATGTTGTTGTATGATGATTGAACCTTCTAATCCTGGGGTGGTAGGGGTACTCATAGGACCGATTAGGTATTTGGTTGTCTGGAATAGCTAATTACTCGCCTTGTTATTGATATTGTTCTTATCATTGCTATGATCATTATTATGGATAGTTTATGATAGATTAGTAATTGATTTGGTATCGATATTTGAGGTATGTTTTCACCCTCTTCTATCTTATAATTGCATTATTATACATGATTATTTCATGTCTATCCATATGAATAGAACCTTAAGTATTATAGTATTAAATTCAGATAGGATTACAATGAGGTCTTAAAGTAAAGAAATGATGATTTAGATTATGCTTTGAGTTGACTTCATATCTATATGTATATGTATATATATACCCAACTATATGTAGTTATGGAACTACCATATATCCCTTCTTCAGTTGTTCATATTGTATACTTATTTCTTGGCCTTGTATATTTACATGTATCTTTCTTCATCTTGTACTTTGGATATTGGCCAGTGATATACCATATAGTGTTGAGACTTATTAATATGACTAGAATAGGATAGTTCATCCTTGTTACTCCCTAGTCTTAATATGTTAGTCTTTTTGACATGAATAGAATAGTTTATCCATATTACCTTATTGGCTATCTTATATGAATTCTAGATATTTGAGTGTAGTTTTTCATTTTGTGTATATGTTATACATAGATGCTTTATCTTTGGAGCTCAGTTTATTGTTGCCTAATGGGTACCATTTGTTTGGTGCTCATACTATACTTCTACAACCTGCAGATCATAGTATGGGTTATCCCAGTTGGCGTGTGTGTCATACTCCTGATGTTTAGAGTATTTCTTATCGCTTCTTTATGTATATACTAGTATCTATGTTGTATTCAGAGATAAGTTGTGTCAGTATATTCAATTGTATTTCACTCTAGTACTCTTTTTATATTAGAAGCTCTTGTATTGCTAT
Source organism: Capsicum annuum (assembly GCF_002878395.1). NCBI lineage: Eukaryota > Viridiplantae > Streptophyta > Magnoliopsida > Solanales > Solanaceae > Capsicum > Capsicum annuum. The sequence goes on along the minus strand of NC_061113.1, from coordinate 60,006,921 downwards.
CACTAGTTTTTAGGATTTGTATATGTATTTGATATTTTTTTACATTTATTCCAAATTCCTTCCTTATTTTATTTGGAAGTTCGTGAAATACCTCAGATTTTAGGTCCCTGAAAATTTTTGAGTTTTTAAACTCACTGCCCAGACTATGACTCATCCTCCAAGTCGTAGGGTGTCATTATAGGTTGTAAGACCCGAATCGTAGCCTAACCAGTATGGGTTACCCAAGTTTCTATTATGACTAAGATTGACTCCTAATGAGTCATACAGACTCAATATAAGTCATATGGCATCATCTATAGCCAAACCAGTCTGATGCCCAAAATATTCTATGTTAACTATAACTTGGACCCTACGAGTTGTAGGGTCACGTGAAGAGTCGTATGGTGTGAATAATAAGGTCACCAGATAAGGGTCCTTCATTTACTATCTTGACTGCGACTTGTGGTGACGAGTCGTAATGTGTTTTAATGAGTTGTTCAATGATCCTTAGTCATTAGCAATAACTTTTCAGTGTTTTCATTAATGACAATTTTTAGTAAGTTCTTCTGAGGTTACTCAAGTCAGACAGTTTGTTAGACTCAATTCTCTAACCTTCACTGGATCTAAGGTTGAGGAGGATCCTTAATGATTCATAGAATATACAAAGAAGATTTTCCCTGTAATGCATGCTTCTAACTTCAAAGGTGTGGAGTTTGCTGCATACCAACTGAAGGATGTGGCATATCAGTGGTATGGGGAGTTGTACTAGTCTAGGGGTGATTATGTCAATTTGGCATTATGGGAGGATTTCTCTGGTGCTTTTCTTAATTATTTCTTCCCTCAGGAGTTGAGGGAGGCAAAAGAAGAGTTTGTGAATTTAAAGAAAGGCAAGATGTCTATGAAGGAGTATGACTTAAAGTTTCATCAGCTATCCTATTATGCTCTTGAGCTAGTATCTAGCATGAGGGATAAGATGAGGAAGTTTGCTTTGGGCTTGTCTTGAGACTTGGTATTAGAGTGCAAGGCCGCTTTGCTAAATAGTGACATGGATATCTCTATGGAATAGGTTGAAAATAAAATGAATAAATGAGTCAAAATAGGGGAGAGTAAAGTAAGAGATTTCAGTATTCTGAGCAGGGTGGAGGCCAGCAAAATAGTGCTAAAGATGGAAAGCTGTGATCTAAGAAGAAGTAAGGTAATTATGGTTCTTATTTTGCAGCTAATGCCCTATATCCTAGGCTATTCGGTAATTGTTGCTTTTAGAGCAGTAGTGGATTTAAGGAAGAAGGTTCCTAATCTCAGGCCAATGGGGCCTAGTCAAATCCATCACATCCTTCTTTTAGATTTTATGGACAGTTGCAATGTGGATTTTCCGATGAGGGGATGAATAAGTGTTATAGATGCGGCCAGCGTGGCCATATTCTGAGGAACTATCCCTCTGGTCATGTTTCTGTTAGGGATAATAAGGTCTCGATTGATGTTTCTTCATCCCTTGTATCAAAGGGTGCTACTTTTGGCTCTGACACTGGTTAGGATTGTCTGTATGATCTTGCCACCCATCAGGATTCTGAGGCATCTCTTGATGTTTTTATGGATACGCTAAAACTTTTCTCTCATGATGTGTATTTCTTCTAGATTTTAGGTCTACCCTTTATTTTGTGGACCCCTTATGTGGGTATTTATTTTGGTTTTGGTCTTGAGTGTATTCTTGATCTCTCTTTTATGGCTACCCTGGTGGGTGACTCTATTATGGCTGGAAGATTCTATAGGGATTGTGTGGTATCTAGTTGTGGTAGGGAGACGTTAGTGAATTTGATAGAGTTGAAAATGTTATATTTTGATGTGATTTTGGGGATAGATTGACTCCATTTGTGTTATACAACTTTTGATTGTCTGACTCAAAGGGACAATTTCGAATTCCTGAATGAGCCAATGACTGAGTGGGAAGGTAGTTCCTTAGTTACTAAGGGAAGGTTTATTTTTTATCTTAGATCCCGAAAGTTCATTTCCAAGAGGTGTCTCTATCACTTGGTCGGAGTTAAAGATGCCAACTCGAAGGGGGCTTCCTTACAATATGTGCCCATAGTTAATTAGTTTCCTAAGGTGTTTCCTGATGATCTTCCCAGTGTTCCTCCTAATAGGAAAATTGACTTTGGGCTTGATTTTCTTTTGGGCACTCATCTTATTTCGATCTCTCCCTATGGAATGGCTCTGGCTGAGTTGAAAAAACTTAAGGAGCAATTGAAATATCTCCTTGATAAGGGTTTTATTCATCCTACTATTTCCATATTGGGTGCTCCCGTGCTCTTCATGCATAAGAAGGATGAGTCCTTTCAGATATGTATAGATTATAGACAACTAAATAAGGTGATTGTGAAGAATAAGTACCCTTTTTTGAGGATTAATAACTTATTTGACCAGCTTCATGGAGCTAAGTACATTCCTAAGATTGATCTTCTATCTGGGTACCATTATTTGAAGATTACAAAGGTGGATATCCCTAAGAATGCCCTCTAAACCAGGTTTGGACATTATGAGTTCCTGGTCATGTCTTTTGGTTTGACTAATGACTGGGCGACATTTATGGATTTTATGAAGTGGGGTTTTCATTAGTTTTTGGAGTTATTCGACATCTTATTTATTGATCACCTCTATATAGTGTTGCAGACCCTTAAGGATTAGCATTTGTATGCTAGGTTCTCAAAGTGTGAGTTCTGGTTAAATGCTAATAAATTTTTTGGTCATATTATTTCTAATGAAAGGATCATGATGGATCCACAGGAAGTTGTGATGGTTAAAAAGTTGCTTAAAGCCACGTCTCCAATTGATATTTGGAGCGTGTTGGGTTTAGTCGGTTATTATAGGAGGTTTGTAGAAAGTTTTTCTTTTATTGCTGCCCTATTTACTAAGATGGACTTAGAAAAAGTTGAAGTTCCTGTGGTATAATGCTTGTGAGGGTAGTTTAGAGAAGATTAAGGATGAGTTAACTTTGGCTCATGTTTCCATTCGACCGAGGGTATCGGGGGTTTTGTTATTTATTGTGATGCATCCCGTGAGGGACTGGGTTATGTGTTTATGCAATATGGAAAGGTGATTGCATATGCTTCTAGGCAGTTGAAAGTTCATGAGAAAAATAATCTAACTTATAATGTGGAGTTGTTGGTTGTGGTCTTTCCTTTACAGATTTGGCGACACTATTTATATGGGGTTCATTTTGACATCTACTCTAATCATAAGAGTTTGCATTATGTGTTCACCCAAAATGAGGTTAATATCAAACGGAGGAGATGGCTTGAGTTACTCAAGAACTATGATATGAGTCTTTATTATCATCCAGGTAAAGCTAACGAGGTTGATGATACTCTTAGTAGGTTGTCTATGGGAAGCTTATCTTACGTGGATGAGGAGAAACAAGGTTTGGTGAAAGATATTCACCATTTTGGATAATCTTGGAGTTTATTTTTGATCTTGAGGATGGAGGTATAATTGTGCAAAAGGTGGTGAAGTCATCTCTGGGTGTTGATGTGAAGGAGAACAGGTATTGGATCCTATCTTGATGTAGGCCAACGATGATGTGGGTCACTAGAGGGTGATGGGTTTTGAGATTGGTGGTGATGGTATCTTGAGGTACTAAGGCAGACTGTGTATCCCTGATATTTATGGGCCGTGAGAGAGGATCTTGGCTGAAGCCATGAGTCAAGGTACATTGTTTACCCTGGTTTGACGAAGATGTACCACCAATTGAAAAAGATCTATTGATGGAATAACATGAAGAGGAATATATCCAATTTTATGGCTAAGTGTATGGTTTGTCAGTAAGTGAAGGTGGAATGCTTGAGGCCTGGGGTTTTGTCTCAAGAGTGTGAGTTGACCATGAGGAAATAGGAAGTCTTAATATGGATTTTGTTACCGGTCTTTTGAAGTACTACAAAAATATCACACTTTGATGCTTAAAACTATAAAAATAGTCAAGTTTCTGAGGCTGTTTTGTTAGATATGATTTGTTTTGGGTATGTTTTGCAGGAAATCATGTTTTGGATGCTAAGTTCGTGAAAAGAGGAAAAAAGGTGTTTTGACTACTTTCAAGAGCAATTATGGATGATCGAGAAACTTTCCAAATTATTCATGACCAAATCATGTTTGGGAATTGAGGAATAGCTGAAAAGATGACTCTCGACACTTGCTAAGTCAATATGCGAACCATTTGTTGTATTTATGGACCATATATGGGTTAAGCAAGTGTTAGAATTCCAAAATCCCGAGAGCTAACTTGCCGGAAATTTTGGTCTGGCACTTGCGGTTGCCACTTGCGCCCTCCTTGCAGGCCATATGTACAACCTGCGCCCAGGATCAGGGTACAAGTAGAGACCATAAGTTGCCACCAACCCTTTTCTCTCCTATTTAGTTCGAGCTTTGGTTTAAGGGTTTCCTCATGTAATATAAGTATCCCTTATGTGTTTTTAGTAGAAAAAATACAGTCTTGATACTTACAAACATATTTTGATTATGAGATCCGACTTTGGTCTTGGAATTCTCTTGTATTGATTTTAGTTGATTAATTCAGTTATGATTTTGGGTTTTTCTACTTCTTATTATTGTGATTTCATCTATGCGTTCAATCATGAATGTTATTGATTATTTTACAAGCATGAACGGCTAAAAACCCATAGTTAGGGTTGTGGAAACCCTGGCATATTGACAAAGTAGGGGAAGTGCTATTGTTTTTCTGAACTAATACCCATGATGCATTGTATTATCTTTACTTTAATAGTTAGTTTAGCGGTGGCCAACATTAAGATACCACCTAGATTATTGCTACTTACTCCAAAAGAGTACTGACAAGGAAAAGATAATTAAAAAAGCAATTTGAAGTTTAACTGTTGATCCATGCTACTAGGTATTATCCAAGTAAGATAGTTAGCTATCATTTAATAACTAGAAACTCAAAAGGTAATAGTTAACTAGGATCATGATTAAGGTTAGTAAGGCGACATCCTGAGACTTAAAACGTAAAGGGTGAAATCCATCTACTCATCCAAAAGACTATAGATGGTACATAACTTATTAGATAATGCATGCAAGGTATAGAGATAGTTCAACAAAGCATGATAATCCTATGAGTTAATAATCTAGGGGAATACAATCCTAGTGTTCACCAATACTGATTACTACCGAAGATGATATTTGCTTCTTTTGTGATATTGCTGTTCAAATCCCCCTATTTAATTTTCCAATTTTTGCCCATTGATTACAATATCTAAGTTCCATAAGTCCATGTATTCCCTTGGGATTCAACCCCAAACTTTATTTGGTTACTATATTTGACAACAACAAAAATCATCTTGAGAGTGGAGGTGTATCTTGGGCATTATCATCTTCCGCGGTCTCGCCATCAGTTTGACTTGATTTGGGTCATTATGGATAGGATGACCAAGTCTACACACTTTTTGCTAGTGAAAACTAGTTATTCAGTAGAAGACTATGCCAAGCTCTACCCTTAGGAAATCGTGAAGTTGCATGGCGCTCTAATTTTCATCATATATGATCAAGGTAAAAAGTTCTCATCTCATTTTTGGCATTTTTCTGAGAGGTTTGGGAACTAAGGTGAACCTTAGTACCACTTTTCAACCTTAAAGGGATGGACAAGTGGAGAGGACTATACATATTTCAGAGGATATGCTAAGGTCTTGTGTGATCGATTTTGGTGGTAGTTGGGTTGATCATTTGCCTCTCATAGAGTTTGTAGATAATAATAAGTATCATTCCAATATCCAGATGGATCGGTTTGAGATCTTGTATGGTAGGAGGTTTAGGTATCCTATTGGGTAGTTTAAAATTAGTGAGAATAGGTTGTACGGCCCCGACTTGGTCCACCAAGCTATGGCAAAGGTTAAAGTCAATTGGGATAGGCTTTAGGCCATCCAAAGTTGCCAAAAGTCCTATGTGGATGTATGGAAAAAGGACTTGGAGTTTGATATGGATGATTTGGTGTTTTTGAAGGTGTCTCTCATGAAGGAAGTGATGCGATTTGGAAAGAAGGGGAAGCTCAGTCCCCATTATATTAGTCCATATCGTATTTTGAGGTGAGTGGGCAGTGTTCCTTATGAGTTAGATTTGCCTTTGAGTTTCGGTTTGATTTCTCTGATATTTTATGTCTCGATGTCGAAGAAGTGCATCGGTGATCCTTTCTTCGTTGTCCCTTTGAAGAGTGTTGGTGTCTCAGATTCCTTATTATATGAGGTGGTCCCGATTGAGATTTTGGATCGGCAAGTTTGCCAATTGCGAATGAAAGTCATGGCTTTGATAAAGGTTCTATGGAGGAAACAAAAGTGTGAAAAGGCTACATGGGAAGCTGAAGAGGACATAAAGTCCAAATATCCATTCTTATTCCCCATCTTTTTTTTTGTCTTTGGCAAAGGTAAGTTTGGTTATGTTTGGAGTCAAATCATGCTAATAACTTCCTCCTTGTCTCATTATTCGGGGATGAATGATCCTGGGGGGGGGGGGGGGGGGTAGAATAGAACACCTCTAATATTAGGTCCCTGAAATTTTCTAACTTTTAAAACTCACTGCCTAGACTATGAATTACCCTACGAGTCGTAGGGTGTCATTATTGGTTGTAGGACCCTAATCATAGCCTGACCAGTGTGGGTTAGCCACATTTTTGTTATGATTACAATTTACTCCTAATGAGTCATAAAGACTTAATACGAGTTGTATGGTCCCATCCATAGCCGAACCAGTGTGATGCCCAAAATATTCTGTCTTGACTATGACTTGGACCCTACGAGTCGTAGGGTAACGTGACGATTCGTATGGTGTGAATCGTAGAGTCACCAGAGAAGGATCCTTCGGTTACTTTCTAGACTACGACTCGTGGTAAAGAGTGATAATGCATCCTTACGAGTAGTACAGTGACCCACAGTCACTGGGAATAATTTTTAGTATTTTTATTAAGGGAACTTTGGACATTTTCCCTCTTCCCCAATAGTGACCCATGTCTTAAAATGCCTTTAGGGTATTATTGTCACTCCAAAACAAATCAAAATATCTTCTCTAACACTCTCAAATCTCCAAGGTCAAGATACTTAGGGTTTTCAAGAAGTTGATTAATTAGGGCTCTCAAGGGTGATTTCTCTCCATAATTGTGATACTCTCAGGCATGTTACTTTTCTCCAAATCTTATTTCATAAAAATCATATGTTTTAAATGATTTATTTATATGGATTTGAATAAGGGGTTTGAAGTGGTTGAGGGTTTTGGAATGTATGATTCTTGAATTGTTTTTCCATGGTTTTTATGAGTTATTCGTTCTTGAAATTGATATTTTGAACTAATGGGATGCATGGGTGTGGGAATTAGAATGGTGGTCGAGGTAATCCCCCAAATTGATGTTTTTGGACTTGAAATTAGTCTTGGATAATTATGTTCCCTCAACCCACTTGTGAAATTGGTTTTGAAATATGATTTGTCACGATTTGACTTACTCAATTATAGTATTGCATTGCATAGTTGGCTAAACAAATAATATGGATTTTGAGGCCTTAATGGCTCTGTTTTGGGCTTGATAAAACTAAAGGAGGTCGAGGCATTCATCCAATTTGATTTAATGAACAAAGGGGGACGAAGCATTCCCCCAAGTTAATGTTGTTGTTATAACATCGAGAAAAGATTACAAGTGTAAGGGAATGGTAATTCCTATGGTGTGCCTTAATGGTTAATCCTTTGGTTAATGAATGAGCTATATGAAACTTGTTTTAAATTAGGCTTAATGGGGGTTATATAGCTAAGCCGTAAAGGTATGGGCCTTGGATGACTTGTACTGGAAACTCATATTTGCTAACGTAAGGTTTGGCCTTGATGACCATGTGCATGGTTCACACTATTGACATATATTTGTATCTTGGATTGACGTGGGGTCAGGGCATTTCATGGTCTTTCTTTATACCTCCGGTTCAAACGACTAACATGCACTAGGGCCCTTTCAGCAGGGGGAGAAGAACCCATATAGCCCATAGGTGCCTATTTATAATGGTTGAGTTACATAGTCAAGGATAAAGTTTTACTTTCTGCGAAGCCTTATTCCCTATCCCGACATAATATTTATACATGTATATGATGATGTATGCATGATTTTAAATTGAATTTGACTTGGCATTATTTTATCCTTTATCCTTGAGTTATATGCTAGTGCTCAACCCACTAACTATCTCTAGATGTTGTTGTAATGCCCCGAAATATCATCCCGAGATACCACACAGTGCCCAAGGCTATACGTAGCCTCAAGCTAAACCTTTAAGCCAAAACACTACCCTTGGGTTCCAACACAACAACATACACGCTATGCTAAGGATATATATATAAGTACATATCATATCACATCGCACATAGCACAGAATATCGTTAGACTGTACATATATGAAATGTCTATACATAAACCAACCCAACAATACTCTAGTCTGACATAGCATCTATACAGAAAAATCGACGAGCCATTGGGACAAACCCCCAACTGACTCAACAAACCAAAGGGATCACAAAACAACAGCACCAAAACTAGCAACTTGGTCCTCGAACCATGAGGACTTGCCACTAAAGGAATGTAGATGCGGCACTCGGATATCACTGTCGTGGCTTCAGTTGAGTACCTGAACCTACATCATGGTAAGAATGTAGCCCATAGAGAAATATGTGGGTCAACACAAGATACCTACTGAGTATGTGGGGGCGCATGCAAAATATAAATAATATCATAAATTTCATAAAAACGTACATACGGACCATAATGACACACCTGGATTGAGTGACATTGAATCATGTAACTCATAACATCTTAGATAGGAAATGTAGGAGAAAAACCTCATAAATCATTATAGATCATCATAGGCAACTTGACTTACCACATCAAAACTCGGAGTGACTCGGTATTTCAATAAACATGACTCTTATGGACAGGGGAGTTTCCTATAACCAACAACCCCACGTAAGCTACGTGGAATACCAATGTTTGAAACCTCCATTGGAAGGAGCGTCATACTCTTTGCCAGGGAGTACGACCTTAAAACTGCAATAATCACAATCGGGCTCTCTGGCCAATAATATCATCATCAAACAACCCTAAGGTGGCACATAGGTTTGGGGAATTACCAAATTTCCCTCTCGGTGCTAAGTACTACTCCCTGACAAGCACAGAACGCGTTAGGAAATCCACCACAACATCACAAGGGTCTATCATAAAGACCAAATCAAATATCTTTCTCATTTATCAAATCATATCAATTTGTGGATTCCTAACTCAACACATTTTTGCTCAAAACATTTTAATCTTCCTCAACATCAACAAGGTATCAATGCATTGAACCATAACTGACTCGACCTTTGGACAAGGATATGAAGACTCAATACATAATATTTTCAACAATTTAACTCATCAAAACCATCCAAAAAAATACCAAGACTCATTGCAACTTCAATATCAACATTTCTCAATTTGCCATCTAACTCTCATTTAAAGGTACTTGAGACATCAACCCATAGTAGGGATATAGAATTTCCAATATCAATTATAAATTCATAATAAGGAAATAGTGAAATGATATTATAAATCAAGGCTTAACAAATTAAATCATCATACTCTCATAATTAAATACTTTTTGGGCATAATTCCATCTCAACATCATACACATATCGTATGACATAATCCCATAGCTCATGGATAATAATATAAGATATAAAACCTTATTTCTAATTCATGGTAAAACATGTAAAATCTCATATCAATGTAATTCAACAAAAATACCGAGCACAATATCGAAAGGATAATCTTGTTCAAAGTCCCACATACCTAAAAATCGAAGATGAATATGAACTTCCTACTATGAAACTTTATTCACGAAAATAAAGGGTGCTTATCGAAGCCCTTAACATGATCAATTCGAATCTCAAATCAATTTGAAATTTCTACGGTTCAATCAAGAGACATAGAAAGATAAAATTTGGAGTAGTAGGGTTGGGGTTTGAGCCTTAGGAAATGTTAGAGAAAAATGAGCTATTAAATTCTCTTAATGGACTTAAATCCATGGTTTACCCGGATGAATTAGAGTGGAAATGATCAAAATACCCTTAAAAAACAAATAATTTCAAATCTTTTCTTTGGTGGACTGTTTTGATAGGCTGAAGTAGATCGACCATAATATTTTGCTCCGATGGTCAAGTTGGATGAAACCAATTTCATTGGAAAGAGAACTTTCAGAGATTTCTGTTGATATATAGTAGCTCACCCAGATCATTATGTACAAGGAGTTATGATCATTTGAAGTTGACCATAAAATTCGCCTGGCCTCAGTATTTTTTTCCTGCACATTTACTGTTCACCACTATTCACAGTTAGATCAAAATGATCATAACTCATCGCTCGAGTGTTCGTTTTGGATGATCCACATATCGTTGGAAACATTATTTGATGTTCTACGCGATGACGGGTCACATATCAAGAAATTCCACAAATAAAAATTATTAATCATGATAAAGAATAAAATTCAACACATTTTCATCTGAGATCTTAATGGAAAAATTTTTCTGGGGCATCACACTTGTTTCCCCATGTGGTGTAGGTTCTGAAGGGAATTCTACTTTTCCTGCACAGTGTTAGGTGGATTGGCTCTGTTCATCGATCATTTGTAATGAAGTGGTGAACTTTCACTCTCTGGAAGACTTGATCATTTCATCGGTTTCCTTCTATGACTTAGAATTGAAGACTTCACATTAACATTATCATTGTCATTGTCAGAGTTGGGGGCATACCCCGATGTTGGTTGTTTTTAGATTAGTAGAGACTTCTAGAATATTGTCGTGGATTAGGTATTGATGTTGACACTTTTATGTATCTCTGAGTTTATTACTTTTCTATCTTGTTATATGTTCAGAATCTAGCAGCTGCTAGGTGTGTTGTATTCTGTTTGGCTAGGCAACGGGGGTGGTATTTGGTCTTTGATGGAGTTGAGATACCCGTCATTACCAGAGCTTGGTTTAGGTTGTGACAGTTCATTACTTTTCATTCCGGACTACGGGTTTGGCTTGCCTATTGGTGGGTTATAGTAGGCGCCATCATGACTTAAGAAATTGGGTCTTGACACATATTGGGCTGATTTTATCCCACCAACATAATTCATTTTTAAAGGAAAAAAAAATTAAAATATACATTCTTAGATTGTATATTGCAAGTCATAGCAATACTTCTTAGATTGCAACTAATAACAACTTTTATACAAAGAATAGAATTAATAATATTTTTAAATTTAAAAAATCCTTCACAATGTATTTTTAAATTTTTGGTTAAAAAATACCCTTTAAAATAGACGGTAGTTACTAAAGGATGTCAATCATCCCTAATTTCTCTCAAACAATTTTAAAGCAAATTCATCTTTTCCAAAAAATGTTCGTCTTCTCTAACAATAATCTTCTTCTTAGTTCTGCAATAAATCCGTAAAATATACTAACTGAAGCACAAAATCTCTCAATTAAGGGTGGTATCTAAGGCGTTGAATTGGATTTAAATACTGACTAACGTATTTAATTAAAATTGCGGCCATTCAAAGGAGTTTTTTTTTAAAATCAACTGGTCAATTGTGTGAAAACATGGAGGGTGATAATGTACATTTAATCATGATACAACATTGAGGTTGATGGGATATCATAGGGTATTTTTTATGTATTCAATTATCATCTCTCAAATAGTTTTGGTACTTACGATGAGAAATTATATTAAAATTTTGTCTTAAGTATTTTAATTGAAACCAAAATTACTCAAAGGGAAAAAATTGAAAAAGACAAATCGATTTTCTCATAATATGGATGGTGATAATTTACATTCAATCATGATGCAACATGGAGGAAGCTGGGATTTCACATGTAATTTCAATATTCAAATTCTTCCAATTTCATACATGAAATTATGTTGATTTGATTATATTTTATTTATTTTGTATTAATTTAAAAGGTACATATGAAAATTTTAAATTAAAAAAAATTATTTATTATTTAAACACACAATACAATGGCCTAACCAATGTGATAGCATACTAGTGTGCATGTATATTTGGATCAAGTAAAGGTGAATAGAAATTTCTTCATTAAGTATCTATTGTGTAAAATGTTGAGGGATATGACTATGGATGTAATAGTGTGGTGTCAAATTCATTGTTGATAAAAGCAGTTTACATTTAATTAAAGAAACTCGGGAGATAAAAGATCTATATTCAAATAATTGCTTTGGTGGTCAAAGCAATAATCACTCGAATGTAGAAGATCTACCAATTCACTCATTAAACATGGTGCGATTAGTTTTTTTTTTTCATTAAGATACATATGATTGTATGCATTGTATCCAAAAGGTATATAAATTAGTATTGAATGAAAAAGGTATATAAATAAATGTCTCATATGATGTGATTAGTTATTTCTTAATATATGAAAAGAGTATTTAAAAAAGTATTTCATGATGTGATTAGTTGTTTCACATTTTATGAATGGTATATAAATTGATATCAGGTGGTTGTAGCAGTGAATTAATTTAGTATGTAGTATGATATTTTAGGCATCAGGTAATATATTTTTCCAAAAGATTGGGTCTTTGACAACATGTGTTATCGAGAATTTTTAGGTAATTTCTCTACTTTATATAGTAATTGAATGAATATATAAATTGGTATCACCTAATTAGAATATCATAATTCAAAAAAAATACTAGTTTGTATATTTATTCCATACACTAAAATAAGTAATAACATATAATATTTGGTGAAAGTCAAATTCTATACCAACTTCTGCAATCATTATACTAGTTACATGTAAATATAACATGTAAGAAACTATTTTATGAACCTTGAGCAAAATATTGATAGTTCATGTTGATTTTATACAGGTTTCAAACAAGAAAATTCTGAGAAAAGTTCTAACTAGTATGTTCAATTTATATAGTCATTCCATTTTTGTTGGACAATGTCAGAATGACATGTTATAGATCGACTTCTTCACTGATGATGCTTTTTGAGAAGGACCAATATTTTTTCTATAATGAACTTCGCTTGCTCAAATTATTCTCACTTTTCATGTTCTTCAACCCCTTATTGATCTAATATTGATCTATTGCTAATTTGAATTGAATCAAACTTAGGTTTTAAAGACATTATAAATTTTCAACTAAAAAACAAACATAAATCGAATTGATATTGAACTTGAATAAAAAACAAGCTTAAATCAAATCAAGTATCTTCCCCCAAAAATAAAAAAAATAATGAAAAAAATTCAACATATGATAACTATTAAATACAAAACCAAGAGACTAAAATGAAAGTCTTTGAATAAAAGAAGTTTGAATTAATGGGGAAAGAAAAGGAAGAGCCGTGTATATGGATAAAGTAAAATCACTTAATTACTGAAAAGTAGAAATCTTGTTTAATGGGGATAGCTTTTACACCAAAATTTACTCATTCTATAAATAAAGAATTATTGAAATCAAAATTTATTGCCACCATAATTATTAAAACAGTTAATGAGGAGAGATAGACTATTAAACACTAAAAAATAGGAGATAATTTGACTAATAAATATGTAACAAACCATTTTTTAAAAAATTATTTTTAAAAAGTTGCTATAACTTGCAATTTAATAATTATGAAAAGTGTTTCTATAATTTACAATAAACAATCTAATAGGTATATATAAGATAATTTTCACCTATATAAAGTGATCTCGAATTTAACTCAATATTGGCTCAAGTCTAGCCTATGTTTGAACTTTACTTTAATTTGAATTTGTTATATGGGATTTATTTTGATTTTTTCATGAGACAAAGCTTGGAACTTGGGCTGGAATTGGGTATCACTAGGCGTTTGTTATGAATCGTGTCTCGAGTAAGAATCAAGTATCAAGTAGAAATCAGGTACTAATTCAAGGTCTCGGGTCCCTAGTTAGGATCGGGGCTAGATTTTAAAATTTCTTCCTAGGTCCGAGGTTCAGGTATTGAGTTGTGCCTTAGGAGTCAATCTGGGGTTAAGGTTGAGTCTGGGGTCTTGAGTCTTGAGTTATGGTTTGGGTATAGAGTCTTGGGTTAAGGTTTGGGTCTCGATTTTCAAGTTTTAGTTCAAGGTGGAATCTTGAGTTGGGATTAAGTCTCGGGTTTCGTCTCATGGTAGAGCTCTTTGGTTCTGACTCTGGATAGAGTCTCAGATCTTTAGATAGGGTTAAGTCTCAATTTGCAAATCATAATTTTGGGCTCAAGGTCGTATCTTAATGTAGGGTCAGGTCCCAAGTTGAGGCATAACATCGGAGCTCATGTAGAGGTCAAATCTGGAGTCTAATGTTTTGGGTTAAGGTCTGATTTGAGTCTCCTGTTATAAGTTAAGGCAATTTTCGATAATTATTTAGATCAAGAATAATAGTCCAAAGCAGTCCAAAAAAAAGTAATAGACATACAAGAATAATAGTAGTGACAAAAAAGAACCAGGATATTAACTACAACAAAGTAAATAGGAAAAATAATACAAAATGTCCCTAAAAAAAACTAATTACACCAAAATGCCCCTCCCAAACTAATTTTGTCAATATCATTTCACTCCAAACCTATTACCTGAGATATTCCTTTGTTTGAGCAGCTGCTACACCCTTGATTGTTGGCGGCAGAGTGTTCTGTGATGGACATAATTTTGCATTATATGTTTTCTTAATTCATTCTTTTTACTTTTATTTGTAGTGACTTTTTGTTGGTAAAAAATTGTGGCACCTTATTTTTAAATCATTATAGAATTAGCTTGGGGATATAACAGGTAAAAACTTTTTTAATTGTGGGATGCTTAACTATAATGACTCCAAATATCATTACATGTGAAAACATCCCAGAAATAAATTATGTTAAATAATATGCTTAATTGAACTCAAAAGAAATCAAATCAAAAAATTAAAATGAGGCCAAAGAGATTGGACTAAGAAGCCCTAAAAAGTGTGTTGATCTGCTGTTTACCACTGCGTGATTGATAACTGCTACAACGATACCCGATAGCAGCCAGCCTGAAAAAATTAATACTCTCTTTTATTATTTTCATAGGTCGTTCCCTTACTCAATTTTTTTTTGAAAAACACCACTTTCCCAATCATGAGATTTCAGAGACTATGGTTCATGAGAGTAGTTTTGAGGTACACCCGGCGGCAAACCAATATGGGAAGAGGCTTAACACTCATGGGAAAACTCTATCCTCTCAATAGAACCATAGTTCATCTACAAGGTAGGTTATGATTTATTTATCATAGCACTTAGACATGGGTCAGATTTAGGGATGGCAAAATTAGCCCAAACCCATTTAACCCGCCCAACCCACCCATGTTTTAATGGGTTGGGTTAGATTGATTTTGAAAAGGGTTGATTTGATCTAGCCTAAGTGAACCATCATAAATCATCCACCCAAATAGGCTCATGATTATTCCAAACTTTGACCAATAAAGATGTTTAATCCTATTATTTATAGTTTCACTTTTCATATTTTTAATTTTTTTAGTTGCTTCAGTTATATTCCTTTTTCATCTTAAAATAATTGTAGTAACAAATAATTTTTTGAATAAAGAAAAATATTTTTTTTCATACACCATCTTTCTACCCAACCCCCAATTTTTTAAAAAAATATTTTATAAAATTTATTTTTTTAAAATAATTTTTTTTTTAAAATTCAATATTTTCCCCACCCACCTCCCCCTACCTCCACCAACCTCAACCCCCCTTTAAAAAACCAATTTTCTTTTTGATTTTTTTTTATAAAAAAATGAATTTCTAAGCCCCCTATTCCCCCCCCCCCACCCCGCTCCGTAATTTTTTGTAAAATATTCTTACACTATCCCCCTACCCCAATCCCCATCTCCCTAACAAAACCCTTCCACCCTCACCCCCCTAAAAAAAAATTTTCTTACCCCATCCCTCCACCCTCCCTACCCTGACCTACCCCAACCCCCTCTTAAAAATTAACTTTTTTTTTAATTTGCATTTTAGAAAAATTACAATAAAAATTTCTTAGCCCACCCCCACCCCTACCCCCCCTCCCCACCAAAAAAAAATTTAAATTTTTAAAATTTTTTTTATAAAAAAATTATATATTTTTTCTTTTTCCACCCATCACACCCTAATCATTATCGTTGTTTTGTGTCAAACATATATACAAATGCTTTTATTACATTTTTTTGTTTTCATATTTTATTTTTACTTGAAATCAATAATAATAACAATATAAATATAAAAAGGAAATTAAAAAATATCATTCCAATCTAATCTTTTACTAGAATGACAAATTATTCAATGATGGGTTAAGTTGGGCGGGTTGGGCTTTAACTATTGTTTAGCCCATCTTAGCCCATCTATATTTTGGGTGAGTTGGGCATTGATGCATTTGTTGCTTTAGCCCATTTTCACTTACCCAAATTTAGACTAACCCGCCCATTTGCCACCCCTAGTTAGATCATATAGCATGGATAGTAATATCGCAAGTTCTCATGCATTATGCCTTTGAGCATGATGTTTGAATGGATAGAAATTATAAAATTTGGTTAGTCCTTAATAATGTGGTTCTTTGTTATTGTACCCTAGGAATGTGATATTCATGGTGTGGATTGATTTGAAAATTTTTAGAATCTTAAATACTCAAGTGAATACTATGGTTCATACTATTGACATCCTCACCATTTACTCTGAACTTCAGCTCCCCCTTCTCCATATCAACCATCACTTTTCCTGTGTCTATAAATGATTTTCCCAATATGATGGGTATCTCAGCATCAACCTCACAATATAGAATGATAAAGTCATCCGGAAAGATAAGGTAATCAACTCTCACAACCATATCAAAAGAAATGCCCATAAGTCTCTTCATAGTGTGGTTAGGTATTACAACGACATTGCAGTTGGTTCGGAGGGCTCAAGTCTAATTGCTTAAATACAACCAATGACATCAAATTTGTGTTGGCTCCTAAGTCACATAAGGCTCTGGTGAACCGAGATGACCCAATAGTGCAAGGTATAGTGAATGCTCTAGGATCACCCTTTTTCTAGGCTAGAGACTTAGTCATTATTGCATTATAGTGGTGCAACCCATAAATATCCTCAAACGTAGCCTCTTTATTATTTGTAACCAAATGCTTCATAAACTCGGTATATCCAGGCATCTGCTCCAATGCCTTAAGAAGAGGGATGTTCAAACTTAACTCTTTCAGCATCTCAATGAATTGCTTGAACTTTCCTGCCTTCCTTTTCTGCTTTAGTCTCTTAGGAAAAAGTGGGGATGGTCTTGGAATTTGTCTTATTTCTAGCTCAATGACCTGAACCTTACCTTTGTCCTCACTAACTTTACCATTATTACCCATTGCTTATCACCCATTACTTTCTCTTTCCTAACAATAAGTGTCTCATCAATAACAGATTCATTATGCCTTAGTATTTCCACAATAGGTAATGGAGGATTCACAGTAGTTATGCCACTCCATGTGGTAATATCAAGAACACGCCAGTCATTCTTAGGATTTTGAACAGTGTTTCGCGGAAGGGTGCCTGGCTACCTCTTGTTTAGTGTTGTTTACATCTGCTTAAATTGTTGCTCCAATTACTTGATAGCAGTGGTATAAGCTTCAACCTTTTGGGTCAACCCTAAAATGTCACCCTTAATTTCCTTAAGGTTATTCTCCTGATTTTCTTGACCCTTTACTAGCTTAGTCATCATCTCTTCCAATCTTGGTTCTGTATCATTTCGTTGAGGCAGAATGTACCTATCTCCCTTTTTTCTATAGTCATTCTTCTTTCTCCAGTCAGTATCTCACTCCCTATTACAGTCTCTGTATCTATCATAATAGTTCCTACCTTGGTTTTCTTGCTCTTGGGGCTCAAAAACCCACCAACTATTGATCCAAATATTTTGCTTCCTCCTTGAACTCTGACTCACAATCTTTGGAAGCTGAACCTTGGGCTCCTACTGCATTCACTTTCTCAGAACTTGATGTTGCAAGCTGTTTGGCCAGTACCCCTAGATTTGAGCACGAACTATAGATCCCAATCAAATTTGTGAAGTGCATGTTTGCGTCATCTGTAGGCAAACCCGCAAATACAACCTTTAGATTTAAAAGCTGAATCATTGTGCTCTTTATGTCAAACTTAATTCTTAGGGGTAAAAGAAGAAGAATAATAACTCCAGTTTTTGCCTGCTCAACGTACCCCAGATCCTCTTTATCATCCTCATATGGCTAAAAATATTGGTACACTAGAATCACTTGATCATGACAACTTCTAACTCTATTTTGATTACCACCTAGTACTGCTTGGCGGTCTACTTTCTACCTCTGCACAACTAAATATTCCTCCTAAGTAATGCGTTGAGCATCTTCTCCCCTCCCCTGATTAGAAACTTGTGCTAATAACACCTTCGTCTGTTGGTCAACAATGTCCTAAATTTCTTCAGGAGGAGGGGAAGGCATCTGGTGTGCATCATCATGAACCCCTTTAGGAATATTATCTCTTTTGGCTCTGTCGTCCTACTAGCTGTTTTTAGGATTTTCTCTAGATTCAGATTTACTAGGATTAAGTAATTACCTCTACTCTGTATGCTAGGCATACACCGGCATATACCCAACTAGGAACAAAAAAATGACCCAAAAATTATAACAATTTTAATTCATAACTTAATATCGTATTCCCTAGCAACAATGCCAAATTATTGATAATACCCAAACCACACCTTCAATTTGAATATTAAGCAATCATTGCCAAATATAGTAACCCAACAAAGGTTGGAGTTGAATACCAAGAGAATACATGGAATTACGGCTTTCAGCTGCTGTAATCAGTAGGCAAAACTGGAAAAGTAAATAAGGGGATTATAGTGTCAATATTGAACAAGTAGCTAGCATCAACTTTGGTTATAATTTGTCATTAGTGAACACTAGGATTGTGTTCCCTCTGGCTTCTCAACTTTGTAAGATTATCATGCTTTATTAAACCAACCAGATACCTTGCATCCAAAATCTGATAAGTTATGTACGGCCAATCATCTTTTGAACTAGCTGACAAATTTCACCTTTTACCTTTTGAGTTTTAGGATGTCTCCTTACTAACCCTTATCCTATATCCCAGTTAACTATTGCTTTTTGAGTCTCTATTTATTAGATAAAAACTAACCATCTTACTTAGATAATACGAAGTAGCATGGATTGACAGTTAAACTTTAAATTACTGTTGTAATTATCTTTTCCTAGTCACTACTCCTCTTTTGGAGTAAATAACAATAATCTATGTAGGATCCTAATGTTTGCAATCACTAAGATAGCTCTTAAAGTGAAGATAATACAATACATACTTGCGTATCAATTCAGAACAACGTAGCACTTTCCCTATTTCGTTAATCTGCCAGGGTTTCCACAATCCTAACTAAGGGTTTTTAGCCTCTAATGCTTGTGAAGTAATCAACAATGTTCATAATTGAAAGCATAAGATATAAACATAATAAACGCAACTAAAAACCCAAAACTTTAACTGAATTTATCAACCAAAATCAATACAAGATAATCCTAAGACCAAAATTGGATATAAGAATGAAAATATGTTTGTAAGTATCAAGAGTGCATAACTTCTGCTAAAACACCACATAAAGGGTATTTGTAGTAAATGAGGAAACCCTAAAATTCAAAACCCGAATGAAAAAGGATAAAAAAGGTCGGTGGCCACTTACCTATGTCTACACGTGGCTTGCAAGTGGGCGCAAGTACCATATGTTGTCTGCATATAGACTCAGGTAAGTGCCAGAATTTTTTTTTGCACTATTTATTCTTAGGATTTTGGACTTCTGGTACTTACCTTACCCATATGTGGTCCTCATATAGACATAGGTAAGTACAAGGAGTTCTTCTTCAACTCTTTCACTCTCTGGATTTTCAATTCTGTACTTACCATTGTCACATATGGATCGCAAATGCTACATGCAGTCGACATATAGATATAGTTCAGTTCAATGCCTTCTAATTCTTGCAACCAAGCTTCTAAACTTCAAGTATTAGCATATACATTTGGTCACGTACATCTGGTAAGTATTACAAATGCCCCAAAATGATCAGGTAAGTGGCAAAATACCCCATGTTTCATCCTTTTCTCAAACTTAGCATGCAAAACCTAGTTTCTTGAAATACATACCCAAAATACATCATATATAAAAAGCTAAGAAACTTGATTATTTTCATCATTTTATGCTTAGAAAGTTCTATATTTCTATAGCATATCAATAATGTAAAATATAAGTGGAAACTAAACTATTATTAATTGGGTTCAATTAAAGAACAATCTTAACAAACCATTATAAACTTAACATCAACTGAAACTCTTAAGAAAACTTAAAAAAACACATCATCTGACTAGTCTTGACAAGCCTCTAACTAGAACTGAAGATCCACTGGGACATGCCCTCGCTGACCCAAACTAAAAACATATAGTCTGAACTAACAAAAATTAACAACTGAAAGTAACCATAAAATTGGCCCTCAAACCATAAGGATTCACCCACTGATAGGATATAGGACGTATTGATCGTGGCTAATCTTATTGTTGAGGGAAAACACTAGAACCTACATTATGAAATAATGTAGCCACATAGATATATATGTGGTCAATAATTTTAGAATGTACTGAGTATATAAGGGTGAATGCAACAAGTAAGTCTAATAAGTGTTTTAAACTAAAAATATGCATGCTAAGATAAATAGACTCACCATAATGATAATTATAAATGAAAGCTAAAATGTCATAAAGCATAATTTGATAAGTGGTGCGAGTCACTACACTTAGTTCTTGAAATTTATCTTCTTTTATGGAAGATTCTTATACCGACTTAAACTATGTGAACTAGCATAAAGTCCGTTGTTTGACCCATGTTGAGGAGGGTTGTCCCATATCATGCCATCTTACAGAACCTTAATTAGATTGGTCACTAAACAGAGCCTATTTGGGCAAAGAAGATACTTTTTGGTGAGGCCTTTTAAACCTATGGTGGTACATTGAACCCACTTTCCCTCTTGGTGTTAAATACTACTCCTAAAATATATATTCTAGTGCTTATACTATATGAAATTCTCCTTAAAATAGCAGATGGGTTTCTAAAACTTAAAACTTACTACACTTCTATTGCTAAATCTTATTCTTAAATAATTGTGTAAATTTCATACCTTATCTGAGATCATAATATCAAAATTAAAATTTGAATTGTACTATAATAATTTAAAATTTAAAATGCTAAGTCATAAATTCTTGAAAACTGAGAGGATCATGCTAAAATTACATACTCTTACTTGCAAACTGACTTTATCATGCTGAAAATCATGTACATTTGTCAACTCATGGAACTATTTATTAGAATACTAAAGCTCAATGCATAAGAATACTTTGACAGATAAAAATATAAGTATACATGAAATCTTATGCTAAATAAGACTTAACTGATGAGGAAACATCATAATCATAAAGCATAAGAAAAATGGGTATAATCCCTAGTAAATCAATTCTTTAAATTTAATTAAGAATCAAAATTTATGGAACAAGGATGGAAGAATACCATTTTTGAAATCCCATATACATCTACTTAGTAAATTTCTTGGAGGAAACTTGAATTGAAACCTTGGAAGCTTGAACTTTGGAGAAGAAATTCCTCTTTGGCATTCTTGAGGGTTTGGGAGGAGAGAGGACGTATGTTTTGACTTGTGAGGGTAGGGAAATGGGTTTATCATATGTTATGATATTATGTAGGAGTTAAAAGACCAAAAAACCATCAAAAAACTAAAGAAAAAGACAAAAATTAGCATCACTACACCCTTGGGCATGGTACGCCCTTATCACACAACTACACAACTCCAAGTATATGGCACACCCTTATCATAGAAGTCAGCCAGCATGATGCGCCCTTATCATGCCAAGCCACCAATTTTTATTTTAGGGTGGGTGATGCCTTCGTGGCATACCCTAATCATGGACCATTACTATTTTAGAGACCGAAAATGCATCGAATGTGTTCCGAAAGTTCCAAAATACTTCATAATGGTCCCATTAACATCCTGCTTCATTATTCAACTCAGAAATCACATTAAAACATGAAGAGACTATTAAAATAAAATCATTGAAATTTTGGTTGGACTTCCTAAAGAAACAATTTTGAATAATCCTCGGCAGAATAAGTTGCCCACACTGGCAAGAAGTGGGTGGACTTAGTCATCCTATCCATGATGACCCAAATAGAGTCGCACTGATTCCTCAATCGTGGAAAGCTGGTAATAAAATCCATATTAATTATCTTCCATTTCTATATTGGTAATTCAATCTCTTGAAGTAGCCCACCGGGCCTTAGGTGCTCTACCTTCACTTGCTAACATACCATACACTTAGCCAATAACTTGGCTACATACCATTTCAGATTGTTCCACTAATACATTTCCTTACATTCATGATACATGTTTGTTGAATCAGAATGAACTGTATACCATGACTCATGAGCCTCAGCTAAAATCCTACCACAGAGTCTATCCATATCGATAACACATAACCTGCCTTTGTACCTCAAGACACCATCACCACCAACCTCAAAGGCCATCTACTTCTAGTTACCCACATCATTCTCAATCTTTATCAGAACATGATTTACCACTTGCTTCTTCTTTATTTCTGAACCAAGATATTATTGTGCCACTTATTGTACAAACACATGACCATTATCAAATTCTAATAGATGAACTCCAATGTTAGCCAAATAAACATAAGTGAAATCAGGAGAAAATAATACTCATCATTATACATTCAAACCCTTAACCATGGATTTCAAAACCGCCATTTATGATTCAAGAAAGATGTTTAAAACATATGATTTTTATGAGCTAACAATGAAGGAAGAGTCACATACCTAAGTTATGTAGATTCACAGAGAGATTTTCATCCTTAAGCCTCTAGATGGTCACCTTGATAAAACCCTAGCCCAATTTTCTTAAGAGGTTTTTAGAGAGTTTGGAGAGTGTTTTTGATCTTCTAAAGTGAGGAATCAGGATTCAAATAGTGTTATAGTATGTTGGGTCTTAAGGGCTTGGGGTGGGAAATATCTAAAACACCTTCAGCTTAAAAGCTGTAAAAGACTCGCAAGAGGGTATGGTTGGACCCCTCCACTCGTACCCATATCAAACAAGTGGTACCTTCCACTCATACCTTGATAAAAAAGTTGGAAATCAAATCTTTTCCAACATACAACTCCTTAGCCTAACTCGTACCCTAACCATAGAACTAGTACTCTTCAAGCCGTACCCTAAATAGAAACATCTACGCTAGACATTGGACAACATACGGTTTGGACCCTACCTCTCGCATCATGTACATATAACTCATATGGTGTCTTCTCATACGACTATGGTCCTAGACCCGTACCTATACTATACAAGTCAAGGGTGTGAGTTGTATAATAATGATAGGATTCAAGACTTAGAAAATTTTATAAGGGCTGAAGTCTGGGGTGTTTTAGCCTAACAGTATTTAGAAAGTTTTTAATTTCAGTCCAAAGATTAAGAAAACTAAAAGGATTCTTAGAGGTTGTGGGTTTATTTTCACAACAAAATAATAAAGAAGCGTGGTCATGACCATTCTTTGCCAGATGTTCAACCTATGATTGTGAAAATAAACCTTGAAATTTTGTATTTATCAAGATTCTATCTAGTTTTACAAATATGCAATCCTCTATAGCTCTCCCATTCCACCAAATAAATAAACTACCCTTGAAAGAAAGCGAAGACAACTCACATTATTCAATACAATTCTTAAAATCTTTAACATCAACCTCAATCATTGGAAGTCCACCAATTTTTTATCCATATTTACCATCAATGGATAGTCAATCCTCTTCTGAATCAAACAAATATCTTCCTAGATCTCTATTCTTAACAAATGATCAGATTTAGCATAAGCAACTATGATGAGAATGGTATTTTATATAATATGTTCCTTTATTTTAATGTAAAATGTTGATTTGTATTACTAATGATATTTACATCATGACCATGATTTATAAACACCTATATCTTGCCATTACTTTTATGAAACACTTGAGGCATTTTTAGTCTGCACCTATATCTATTGATTATTTGAATATGCTGAAAAGGTTCCAATAATGCCACAAAAATAAATTTCTGGATCTTTTACTATATTTTTACTCTCTAAAAGGCTTTTTGTGACTTTACTAACATTATATTCCAAAACATTGCTTTTATCATTTAGAACCTTATTGTTTCACCACATTCCTATTTGGTTGAGCCCTAATAGGTTGGGATGTGTCTCCATTGCCTTATTTTCCCCTTTTCTAGTTGATTTTAGATTTTTATGCACCCTTGTGGGAAAATTGGCATTCTTATCTATTTGATCTTTATGTTGCTGCCAGATTTTGTCAATTTTGT
This sequence comes from Capsicum annuum, assembly GCF_002878395.1. Lineage (NCBI taxonomy): Eukaryota > Viridiplantae > Streptophyta > Magnoliopsida > Solanales > Solanaceae > Capsicum > Capsicum annuum. The sequence goes on along the minus strand of NC_061113.1, from coordinate 59,982,456 downwards.
TGCTTGTATCTTATATTTGTTTCACCATATTATGAGTAAGAATATTATGTAATGTCTTGTATGGTGACTCAATTCCTCCCAACTAATAGCTTGAATCATCAACTTAAATTGCTGTGGGGAGAATTATAACTTCTTTATTTTTGTCTTCTAGATTATCCACTTGCCTCCCTGTATGTCGTGCATCCAAAATCATATTATGAAATATTTAACCTTTTAATCATATCTAAATTCCTCCAAAAAAATCCTTTTGAACAGGTTAAGTATGCATATCTTCTAAAAGTACTATTGATGATGTTTTCTCCTCTGCTACATTGTCACTGCTTCTAGATCTTTCTCAGGCAATGAGTTATTTCCATCTATCTCCTTTACATAACTATACTCTTTACTATTGTATTGGCCTTTTGTGTTCCAAGTTGTGTTGTTTCCTCTTTCAATGTCTTCGTAAGTTTTTATTGCATAGATTGAGTACGGATATCTGTAGAAGGTACCTCTAATAAGGTTTTATCTTCTTGTATATCTTTCACATTACTTTTCTCTTTATTGCTATTTTATGATTTGTACTGTAAGTTGTGCTATTGTTTTTGTTGTTGTTAATTACTATGCCTCTCTTTTGATTCATTCAAAATAATCTTGATATCCACTCTTTATTGCATAGTTGTTGTTATTTGTGCTAGTTATCCACAATTATTGATGTTTCCTCTTATTTTATATGGAAAATATTAGTTGAATTGCTGATGTTGTATTCTTTTACCTTGTCTTCTTTAATGTATGTAAGTTTTGTCATTTTTGATGTGTTTTGTTGCTATGATAAATTGATATTCTTGCTTATTAATTCCTTCTAGATGTCCTCCCCTAGTTTATCTATATCCTTCAAAGCTACAAAGGTATTATCAGTCTTCACCCCTTTGTCAGGTGACAAGACTTTCTCACTAATACATTTTCCATTCTTCCCTTCTTTATGCTCCAAGATGAATATTCTCTATGTATGGTTACATTGCCTACTCTATTTTTTCTTTCTTCACCATCACGGTCCTTGTTTCAGTAGCATCTTGCTTATCATTCCCTTCCTCATCAGCTATCTCAGTTATAACTATTAATTTTAAGTGTAAAACCCTGCATTCTTGTTCATCATACCCCTTGAGTTTGCACTCTTTGCAGTATTTTAATAGACTGCATCCTTACTTATTCAATCCTTGACTCCTTTTTATTAGGATTAATGATTTACATCTCCACCACCTAAGGGAAATTTGACATAGACCAACCTGAATTTTTACCCTAGCAAAGTTAGGTCTAGTTTTGTTAATGGTAGTTGTGTCTAGTTGTAATGGTTTACCTACTACTGTAGAAATAGAAAAAAGTGATTTCTTAACAAAGTAAGTAGGTTTCAAGTCTAGGAAAGATATACATGCCAATGCTTGCATCGTTTCTTCTATAACTCTAAAATTAGCATCATAAATTAGGGGTCTCATGGTATATGAATATCCATACTTATTAGGATGTAATAGACATTTTTAGACATCATATTTATGAAATCCTCCTACAAATTAAGTCTTATAAGTATGTGCCTATTCCTCAGTAAACCTATCTTGCATTCCCCTTTCATGTTGCATTGTTTAGGTACTTGTATCCTAAGTTCATCTAGTTTAGGACACCCATAAGAAAATCTACCAGCCACTACAAGTTGGAGATATTCAATGGTATTCATTATATCAACTTCTTCTTCCGTCCATGAGATGTGTGGGATCCTATTGATATACGTAGGTTTCTTTAGCAGGATTGATTGTACAACTTGGTTGTCACTTCTAGTTGATTTTAAAAGGTTAGCATATTTACCTAGCATAATCCTACTCAAAACAATGTCTCCAATAGGAAAATTATTAGGCACATTAGGAAAATAAGAGCATTTATTAGGGTTATTGGGGTTATACAAAGTGGGAAATTGGTTTGATGGAGTCAAGAAAACTGACTAGTCCCCAGAAGTGACTGAAATAGCCATGGTAGGCATGGAAAGTAAGCAAGTCTTAGAGTTTAGTCATGGGAGAGAAGAGAGAATATTTTTCATTGCGCCTAAAGTTGTCTCACTCATTAGTCTCCTAAAAAGTCTCTTAGGTTAATTTTATGCCTACTCTTTATTTATGATTTGTTAACCTTCCTCAATGCAAGACGTAACTATTTGATTCACCAAGAGCATCCCCTATCATGCCCTAGTTTAAAATTTTGCTCCTTTCTTAATCGCACTTAACTCATACCTACTTATGAAACACAGTATTCATTCGACTAGTTAAGATTCTCTTAAGTTTTAACCTATTTCACACCAAAAATATCACATCCCTAGGTTATAACAATAGTTAACCACATTATTAAGGCCTAGACATGTTTTGTAGTTTTTCTCCTTTAAACACTATGTGTGAAGGCCTAATGCATGATAACTCTTGACATTACTTTCCTTGTAGAGGAACCACAATGCTATTGAGAGGAGAGATTTATCCCATGAGTACTAAGTGTATTCTATTGTTGGGTTTTAACTGGGTGTGCCTCGAAACCACTCTCATGAACCATGGTCTCTCAAATCTCATGGTTGGGAAATAGAGGTCTTCAGACTGTTTTTGGGGGGGAAGAGGGCACCAAGGGAAATAATAAAGGGGAGGGTTTATAAAATTTCATTGGATGCTACTGTCATGTACCACTAGAGTGCTTATAATTCGTTGTAGCAGTAGGCAACAAATCAACCCATTCTTTTTGGTATTCTTGGACCAATTGCTTTAGACCACTTTTTATCTTTCAAATTGAATTTTTTTAGGTCTAATTAAGCATTTTATTTATTATAATTTATTTCTTAGGCATTTTCACAGTAACAACATTAGGAGTCATTACAAGATATCAATTTATCCACAATTTATCCCTGAACAATCTTAGGGTGAGGTATAAACACTCACATAATTACTCGAGGAATTTTTTAATATAAAATTCCACAAGAGGGATATTAAAATATTCACTAACTCGTTTATGTACATCTCTTTTATAAAATTAGCAATAGCTAATGTATTACCTAGTCTAGTCTTGACGGTTATTCCTATATTTCCTTGATAAGGTGTATATAATTAATCATCGTGCTTAAAATCTACTACGATTATCCAAACATGGTATGACACCATAATGCACAAAATGTTAGGAGAAAATAAACCTTGGAAAGATTTTACCGCTGCATCAATTATGTACTGCTGTAAGTAACCAACCACAACAACAATTTGTGATAGTCTAATAGGGGAAATAAACATTCCCTCATTTTCACTCCAACTCTCAAAAAGTCCCTCTGCAAAATTCTTCCCCAAAGACCAATTGAAGGTAATTCTTTCAGCTATACTACTTATGTAATACCCTAGGTTTTGAACCCTATAAATTTCTGGGTTTTGTCATCACTGTCCAAGATACGACTCAGGTGATGAATCATAAAGACTCCTTATGAGTCGTGTGGTGACAATCGTAACTTAATTAGTAACAATTTTCCAAGTTTTTTTTTGGATTACAACTATGACCCTACCAGTCATAAGGTGAGGTCACGAGTCGTAAGGTGTGACTCTTGACCAAACTAGTGAAGGTGGTCCTGGGTACTTTCCAGGCTATGAGTCATTGTGATAACTTAGAACAATTTATCATGAGTCATTACGAGACCCATAGCGATAGAGAGTTATATTTTCTGCATAACCTTATTAAGGGCATTGTGGTTTTTTCTTTTCATCTTATTACTTTTCACGACTTAAAACCTTTCCATTAGCCCTATTCCACCAATTAACATAAAATAAACACTCTCTTTTGTCTCAAATTTCCCAAGCAAGAACAATTAGGGTTCTTAAGAGAATTTGTTATCTAGGCTTCAAATTAGGGTTCTCTCTGAATTTTTTGGTGTCTTTAGGCAAGTATCTCTTCCCTAACATGGATTTATATAAAAACATGTGCTTAATCATGGTTTATACGGATTTAATTGTTGGGTTTGAATGATGGGTTGAGGGTTTTGTATGATTACTACTTGGTTGGGTTTTTCATGGTTTTGGAATTACTTTTCATGCTTTATCTCAAGGTCTTTAAACTAAAATTGTGCATGGTTATGGTGAATGGGAAGAGGGTTATGGATTTCCCTAAATCTTATGGAATTTGATTTGGAATTAGTATTAACCTCATCCCACTTGCATAATTTGTTTTGAATTATGGATAATTACATGGTTTTGCTTATTGTTCTAAGTTATCGCATTGCATTAATATCTAAACAGAAAAAATTGGTTTTTAAAAGAGCCTTACTTGACATGATATATTTCTTTAATCTAAACTTAGGGGTCGTAGATTCTCCTTGGTTGATGGATAATTGGTATGGCCTAATTCTATAAGCTTGCAAACATAATTAATTGGTATGATGATATCAATGGTAAATGCCTAAATGTATAACTACTTGGTTAAATAGATGGGTTATATGCAATTGTTTTAATTAGGCTTAAAGGGGATTGTGTAGCTTGCCGCGGAAGGTAGAGTTCTGGGGGGGACTAACACTGGAAACCACGTTTGCTGGCGTAGGTGTCTTTATGACCATGTACATAGTCCACACTTTATACATATTTTAGGATAGCTAGTGTCGTGGATTCCTTGACCTTTTCTTGTATTTTTCCTAGTTCCTGTAAATAACATGAACCGGGACCCTTTCATCAGGGAGAGTTGAACCCATATTACCCTGAGTTCCCTTAGGATGGTTTGAGATACAGAGTCCAGTTTAATTGATTTTAAATACCATTCTTAAATCTTGTACCTTATCCCAACATCTTATATATATTTATATACATGTATGTGAACATGTATATTGGGATTAGTTTTGTTTTGGAAAATAATATTATTTTATTCTTTCCTAAGTTACATGCTAGTGCTCACCCCATAAATTGTTCCCAGACACTTCATCATTTCATAATGTAGGGTCCTATAGGATTCTTTAATTTTCTTGTATGGAGTTTGGTGGTTCTGGTTCATTGATTGGTCTGCGTTGAAGTGGTGTGCCTCTAGCTTTTAGAAGGACGGATATTTCATTATTTTCTTTTATGAGTATTGAAATCCCATCTATTTCTTTTATATTTTTGGTCCTTTTTGGTCCTTTTTGGCCATGGTCGGGGGTATGTCCCAACCTGACTTGGTATTTTAGTTTAGAGGATTTTATGAACAAAGTATGGGTGGTTACTGTTTATCAACTCATAGTTCCATTAAGTTTTATTAACTATTTTCTCTTTATATTCTGGATGTCTTCTGTTGTTTATTTGTATTCTATGTTCTAGTTGGTTAGGGTAGTAGGGTGGTTTTAGGCCCTCGATGAGCTGGAGATACTCATGATGACTAGGACCAAGGTTGGGTCATGACAAGCTTAGTATCAGAGTATAGGTTCAGGGTCATCGAGTGTCCATAAAGTCGTGTCGAGTAGAGTCCTATTTATGGGTGTATGGCATACTATACTTATAAGGGGAAGCTACAAAGCATTCAGGAATATTTCTTTTTTCTATGTTCTATTTTGGACTACAGTGTTCGGTGTCTTGAAATTCCTCTAATCTTTGATCTACTCATATTTTAGATCATGCCTCCTCAAAAATATAATGTTCATAAAAACTTTACTGGACCCTCTGTCCTACCTAAGGACAATGTGGAGGGAACTCACCCTTTATATGTTATGCAGACTCAATCTAAGGTCTCTGCTCCTGATTATACTTCTCCATAGGGAGTTCCACTAGTCCCTCCTAGTTCTTCTCGGGCATCCTAGGCTGATGATACTCATAGCACGATGCCTTAGGGTGATGTTTAAAATGTGGAGTTTTGCCAATCTATTCATCAGATCACTCAATTTATGGCATCTCAGTCCATTTAGTCTGACCATTTTTGTTCTGTTGCTCCTTCTTTTAAGTTCACTCAAGTTGGTTAGTTTATGAGGTTGAATCCCCCAACCTTCATAGGCTCTAAGGTTGAAGAGGATCCTCAATGGTATGTTTATGAAATGGAGAAGATATCCAGGGTATTACATGCTACTGATTCTGAGGGTATGGACTTTTTTGCATACCAGTAAATGATATAGCTTATCAGGGGTATAAGGAGTGCAAGCAGTTGAGGGGTGATAACATTGAGCCAACCAGGTGGGATGAGTTCTTAGGGGCCTTTATTGTTCATTTCTTTCCTCAGGAGTTGAGGGAAGCTAAGGTTAAGAAGTTTATGAATTTGAAATAGCACAAGATGAGTGTGAAGAAGTATGTACTGAAGTTTCACTAATTGTTTTATTATGCTCTAGATTGGTGTCTTCTTTACGAAATTTTGCTTCAGGGTTGTCCCTTGACTTAGTATTAGAGTGTAAGGCATGATGCTAAATAATGACATAGATATCTCCAAACTTATGGTTTATATATATTAGGTACAAAATGAAAGTAAGAGATAGGTAGAGATGGGGGAGTGGTAGAATAATAAGTTCAGGTATTGTGAGTAGGGTGGAGGTCAGCAAGCTAGTGGGAGAGATTGTAGACAGCAGAATAAAAAAGACTTTGGGAAATTTTGTTCATATTCTTCAGCTAGGGCTCCTTATACTAAGCCTTTGGGTGATCTCTATTTTTAGGGTAGCAGTGATCTAAGGCAAAGGGTGCCAAGTATCAGGCTAGTGGAGATTAGTCAGCCCCATCCCATCTTCTTTGACATTTTTGTGGCATCTTTACCATGGTTATTGTGATGAAGTAAGGAATCAGTGTTATAATTATGGTCAATTAGGGCATATATAGTGTCACTTTCCTTCAACTAAGGTGTCTACCAAAACTAACAAGGTCCCGATTGCTACTTTATCAACAACTGCACCAAAGGGTTCGTCTTTTAGTATCAATGCTAGTCCGAATCATCTCTATGCTCTGGCCACTCATCAAGAATTTAAGGCATCTTTTGATGTTACAGCTTTTCTCTCATGACGTACATTGTTTGCTTGATACGGGGTCTACTCTTTCTTATATAACCTCTTATGTTGCTGTACAGTTTAATTTAGGTGCTGAAAATATTTTCTACCCTTTCTCTATTTCTACTCCTGTGGTGATTGTATTATGGGTAGAAAGATATATAGGGGTTTTGTGGTGTTTATTTTTCATAAGAGACCTTGGTGGATTTGTTAGAGCTTGATATGTTAGATTTTGATATAATCTTAGGGATGGATTGGCTTTATTCGTACTATGCTTCTTTAGATTATAGAACCCAAAATGTAAGTTTCCAACTCCCTAATGAATTAGTAATTGAATGGGATGGGAGTTTCTTAGTGCCTAAAAGGAGGTTTATCTTGTATCTTGGAGCCTAATAGTTGATCTCTAAGGGGTGTCTGTATTATTTGGTTTAGATTAAAAATTCTAATTTTAAGGGTCCCTCTTTGCAATTCATCCCTGTTGTCAATGAGTTAACAGAAGTGTTTCCTGAGGATCTTTTTGGCATTCCTCCCAATAGGGAAATAGACTTCGGGATTGATCTTCTACTAGATAATCATCCTAACTCTATTCCTCTTTATAAAATAGCCCCAATAGAGTTAAATGAGTAGTTAAAAGATCTTCTTAATAAGGGTTTCATCCATCTTAGTGCTTCTCTGTGGGGTACTCCTATGCTTTTCGTTTATAAGAAATATGGGTGTTTTTGGATGTGTATAGATTATCGTCTGTTGAATAAGGTTAGAGTGAAGAATAAGTACCCTTTTCCTAAGATTGATGTTCTCTTCAATGAACTTTAGGGTGCTACATTCTTCTCTAAGATTGATCTTTAATAGGGTATCATTAGTTGATTAGGGAGAGTAATATCCCTAAGACTACTTTACAAACCTGACATGGTCATTATGAAGTCCCGATTATGTCATTTGGGTTGATTAATGCTCTAACTTCTTTTATGGATATAATTTTTCAGATCTCTTTGTGATAGCACTTATTGATGATATCTTGGTGTATTCTAAGAGTGAAAAGGATCATGCCAATCACCTTCGAATTGTGTTGCAGACTCTAAAGGATCAGAGGTTGCATTCTAAATTTTCTAAGTATGAATTCTAGTTGGATTCTATGACTTTTCTTGTGCATGGTATTTCAAGTGAGGGGATTAAGGTGAATCTATAGAAAGTTGAGGCATTTAAGAGGTGGCGTAAACCCATGACTCCATCTGACATTTTAAGCTTCTTGGGCTTAGCTAGGTATTATAGGAGGTTTGTAGAGTTCATTTTATCTATTTTGACCTCGTTGATCAAGTTGACCGAGAAAAAGGTGAAATTTTTGTGGTCTATTCTTATAAGGGTAATTTCGAGAAGTTGAAGGATAAGTTGATTTCTACGCCAGTTCTGACCCTACCCGAGGGTACCGAAGGATTTGTTATGTATTGTGATGCATAATGTATGGGACTGGGATATGTATTGATGAAGCATGGTAAGGTGGTTTCCTATTCTTCCAGACAACTTAGGGTTCATGAAATGAATCATCTGATTCATGATTTAGAGTTGGCAGATGTGGCTTTTTCTTTGAAGATTTGGCGCATTATCTGTATGGGGTGCATGTGGACATTTATTTTGATCATAAGAGCTTGTAGTATGTGTTTACTCAGAAGGAGTTGAATCTCAGCTAAAGGTGGTGGATTTAATTATTTAAATATTATGATATATGTCTTCACTTCCATCTAGGTAAAGCTAATGTGGTTGTTAATACTCTTAGCTGGTTGTCCATGGGGAGCTTATCTTATGTGGATGAGGAAAAGAGAGGCTTAGTGAAGGATATTCACCAGTTGGCTAACTTGGGGATTTGTCTTTTAGATTCCAAGGATGGAGGTGTGATTATTCAAGAAGTGGTTAAATCATCCCTTGGATAGATTCCAAAGAAAAGCGTTGGATCCCATTGTTGTGCATATTAAGGATGGTGTGGGCCAACAAAAGTTAATGGCTTTTGAGATTGGTAGTGATTGTTTTTTTAGGTATCAAAGAAGCTTGTATGTTCTTGATATTGTTGGACTATGGGATAGGATTTTGATTGAGGCTCATCAAAGGAGGTATACTGTTCATCCAAGTTTGATGAAGATGTATCATGATTTGAATAAAATCTATTGGTGGAGCAATATGAAAATGGATGTGGCTAACTTTCTGGCCAAGTGTATGGTCTGTCAACAAATGAAAGTAGAACACTTGAGGCCCAGTGGCATATCTTAGGAGATAGAGTTACCTGTGTAGAAATGGGAGACAATCAACATGAATTTTATTATAGGTCTTTCGCGATCTCGCAATTAGTATGAATCAATTTGGGTCATTATGGATAGGATGACTAATTTTTCTCAATTCCTGCTTCTGAGGACTACCTAATCTAGAGAGGATTATGCTAAGTTATTTATCCAGGAGATTGTTAAACTACATGGAGCACTTGTTTCCATCATTTCTGACCGAGGTATGCAGTTTACTTCCTACTTTAGGCCTTTATTTCAAAAAGGTTTTGGGACCAAGTTGAACCTTACCACTGCTTTCCATCCTCAAAATAGATGGACAAGTTAAACGTACTATTTAATACTTGTAGGATATGCTAAAGGCTTGTGTGATTGACTTTAAGGGAATTTAGTTGGATCACTTACCTCTCATTGAGTTGTCATATAATAATAGTTATCACTCGAGTATTCAGATGGCTCCTTTTGAGGCTCCTTATGGTAGGAGGTGTAGGTCTCCTATTGGGTGATTTGAGGTTGGTGAGGATAGGTTGTTTGGTCTAGACTTGGTTCACCAAGCCATAGATAAGTTAAAGGTGATTAGGGATAGGATTAAGACCACCTAAATTCACCAAAAGTCTTACGTAGATGTAAGGAAAAGGGAGTTGGAGTTCGATATAGGTTATTGGATGCTTTTAAAATTCTATCCTATGAAGGGAGTGATGAGGTTTGGGAAGAAGAGAAAGCTCAGTCCCCATTATATTGGTATGCACAAAATTTCAAGGAGAGTAGGGAATGTTACTTATGAGTCGGATTTGCTTGCAAATTGGGTTCTATTCATCTTGTCTTCCATGTATTGATGTTGAAGAAATGTGTGGGTGATCCTTCTTTGATTGTTCTTGTGAAAGATATTGGTATCTTATATTCCTTATTTTATGAGGAAGTCCAGGATGAGATTTTTGATAGACAAGTCTATAGACTGAGGACTAAGGATGTAGCTTCGGTGAAAGTCCTTTGGAGGAATCAAAAGGTGGAAGAATCTACTTGGGAAGCTGAGGAGGACATGAAGTCCAAGTATCCATTCCTATTCCCTACGACGTTGGATGAAAATTCTTGAGGTATGATTTCTATTCTCTCTTTTATGGCCTTTTAAATTTGTTGTTTGGATGTGTGCATTCTTACTTGTTATCGTGCTAATGGGTGCCTTGACTCCTTATTCGGGGATGAATAACCCTAGGGGGAAATGTAATACCCTAGGTTTTGGACCCTGCAAATTTTTAGGTTTAGTCGTCATTTTCCAGGATACAACTTAGGTGACGATTCAAATGGTGCCAATCAAAACTTAATCGGTGAGAATTACCTAGGTTCCTATTCGGATCATGCCTATGATACTACCAGTCATAAGGTGAGGTCATGAGTCGTAGGGTGTGACTCGTGACAAGCCAATGGAGGTGGTTCTGGGTACTACCAAGACTATGAGTCGTGGTGAGGACTTATGATCGGTCATCACGAGTCGTTACAAGACTCGTAGTGCCTGTGAGTTATATTTTCTACATGATCTCATTAAGGGCATTGTGGTCTTCTCTTTCCATCCCATTAATTTCCATGACTTAAAACCTTTCCCTTAGCCCTATTTCCTCCAATTAACATAACATAAAAAATCTCATCTCTCTCAAATTTCCCAAGCAATAACAATTAGAATTTTCAAGAGAATTGGTTATCTAGGCTTCAAATTTAGGTTTTCTGTTCCAATTTCTTGGTGTCTTTAGGTATGTATCTCTTTCCTAACTTGGCTTAAGATGAAAGCATGTGTTAATTCATGGGTTATGTGGATTTATTTGTTGGGGTTGAATGGTGGGTTGAGGGTTTTGTATGATTATACTTGGTTAGTTTTTCCATGGTTTTGGAATTATTTTTCATGCTTTATCTCATGGTCTTTGAACTAAAATTAAGCATGGGAATGGTGAATGGAAAGGGGGTCATGGATTCCCCCAAATTTTATGGAATTCAGTTCAGAATTGGTATTAATCTCAATCCGCTTGCATAATTGGTTTTGAAATATGGACAATTACATGATTTTACTTATTGTTCTTAACTATCGCATTGCATTAATGGCTAAATAGATGAAAATAGTTTTGAAAAGATCCTCAATGGCTATGGTGTGTTCTTAAATTGGAACTTGGGGTTGTGGATTCCTCTAAGTTGATGGATAATTGGAATTGCATAATTCTATTAGCTTTCAAGAGTAATCAATTAGTATGACGATACCAACAGTAAATGCCTAAATGGATAACTACTTTGTTAAATGGATAGGTTATGTGCAAATATTTAAATTAGGCTTAAAGGGGGTTGTGTAGATCACCGTGGAAGGTGGAGGTCCCAAGGGGACCAACACTAAAAACCACATTTTTCGGCATAGGTGTCTTTATGACTGTGTGCATAGTTCACACTTTATACATATTTTAGGATAACTAGTGTCATGGATTCCCTGGCCTTTCCTTGTATTTTTCCTGGTTTCTGCAGCTAACATGAACTGGGACCCTTTCAGTTGGGAGAGAAGAACCTATACAGCCCGTAAGTGCCCTTAGGACGATTTGAGCTATACAGTCTAGTTTAATGGTTTTTAAATCTCATGCTTAAACCCTTTATCCTATCCCAGCATCTTATAAATATTTATATACATGTATGTAAACATGTACTTTGAGATTGGTTTGTTTTGGAAAATGGCATTATTTCTTCCCTTTCCTAAGTTACATGCTAGTTCTCAAGCTGCTAACCGTCCCTGGATGCTACATCATTTTATGATTTAGCGTCTTAGGATTTTCTTTGGTTTACTTGTGCAGAGTTAGGTGGTTTTGGTTCGTTGATTGGTCTACATTGAAATGGTGAGCCTCTATCTTTTGGAATGCCAGACGTTCACTTCTTTCTTTTATGAGAATAGAAATCCCATCATTTTTTTATATTTTGGGTTTCCTTTTTGTCCATGGTCGGGAGAATGTCTCGAACTAACTTGGTATTTCAATTTATAGGCTTTTGTGGACAAAGTATGGGTGGTTACTATTTATCCACACTTAGTTCCATCAGTTACATTAACTATTTTATCTTTATGTTCAGGATGTCTTCCATTGTTCATTTGGATTTTGTGTTCTGGTTGGT